>NC_090307.1:22682135-22985165 GCF_039906515.1 Pseudorca crassidens | reverse complement strand
AGTATGATCTTCAGTTTTCTTATCTGTAAAATGAAGATAATCATGGTATTCTCAACTGAAAAAAATGCACAACCTGGAAGCTGAGAGTTATGTTGTATTCGGCGGGCAAAACTGAGGACTTAAGCCCAGGACACAGCATCTCAGATACCTCTGAGAGATTCCTCTGAAGAGGCAAGGGGGGAGCCAGGATATATAGGAGTTTTGGTAACAAAGACCAGGTAGTCGGAACATCAAAAGATTACTGTTAATTAAAGAAAACCAGGTAGCTCAAGTTAGGAATTTAGCACTTTTCTATGTCTGGGAAGATGCAAGAGTCTGGGCTCATTGAAATCATTCCTTTGATAGGCACCTCAGCTATCTGGGGCCAGTATCCTGTGTTTTCTCATCTTGAGTTTCCTCAGGGTGCACCATCAGGGGTGGCTGCAGGGTCTGATGATTTGATGGTGGGCATTATGTTTCCATCCTGAGTTCCCTCAGGGCTTGCCATTGGGTGGCTGTAATGTGACGGCTTGATAAATGCAGCATCCTTTGCTTACTGATACAGCAGGCAATATTTTTCGTTCATAGTATCTATCTTTTATGGTTGTTTTGAAGAATAACTGAGTTAATAAAAACATGCTTAAGTGCTTTCAACAGCTCCTGGCATGCAGTAAGCACTCAATACATGTTAGCCATCTCTGTTATGACTGTATACCAGGGGGACTGTGCCTGGCTTTGGAGAAACAATGATAAATATCATATCCAGTGATAATTATTAGCTCTTAAATTGCTCATGATCTGTCTGGAGAGTCAGAGAAACAAACGTACCGTTCTAATAGTGTGCTAGGAATGTGGATGGAGGTGTGCACAGGGCCACAGGCCATTCAGCAGAACACAGAGTTGGTGTTCAGAGCCCTGAGTGATCTGGACCAGGAAAATCCATGGAATTTTCCATGGAAATCGAAACTGAGAAACTGTAGTGTATTCAAGGGAACTGTTTGCCTGAAGTAAAGGGAGTGAGTGTAAGCTGGTGGGACATAATGAGGCAGATACGCCTGATAAGATGAGGCAGATACGCCTGGGACTAGATGATGGAGGCCTTTGTTGATCATCTGCTCTTTATCTTGCTGAGATTTAAGAGCTCCACTTCCCCAAGTGTTTAAAGCCTTTTGAGGTATTCTAGTCAGGGAAGCCATTATAGCAAAACAAACACATACATGAATGAATGAATGAGTAAATAAATGCCTTAAACATCTTATTTTAATGGGAGAACAATGAATTGACCTGAATCTCCTGTGTGGTGGGTCTCAGTTGGGTGATTTTGCCTTCCCTGGGGACATTTGGCAATGGTCAGGAGACAGTGCTACTGGCAAGTGGGTTGAAGCCAGAGATGTTGCTAAAAGTCCCAGGATATACACAGGACAGTCCTCCAAAACAAAAGCCGTCAGGTCCAAAATGTCAATAATGCTGATACTGAGAAACCTTACTGTAAAGAACCTGAGAAATAAGGTTGGAGGTGGATGAGGTTCTGAGCGCCTTAGCGCATACCTTTAATGCTGCGACGAGTATTTTGGAATTTATTGTACAGGCCATTAGGAAGCCAGTGAAGGTTTCTGAGTAGAGAGTGATGGTGAAGGTTGTGTTCTGGAGGATTAATCTCTGTGTGGAGGGAACTGAAGGAGTTCAGGACATGTCACCCCCAAATAGGCCACTTTGGTATATTGATTATTTTGAGCTGAAGGCACTTGAAAAACATCAAATGCAGGGAGATGCTTTCTCTGAACTTTCCTTATCTACTCAAGACAGATCCTCCAAAAGGAACTCAGTTGTGATAGATCCCCTGCGGGGAGTTTCCTCCACCGGGGAGGACTGAGTCTTATCACAGGAGAGGAAACTAGAAGCTGACACGGCACCTAGACAAACTTTATCACAAACTATCATACCTCCCATCTGTTCTTCGAAAGGCCCATTTACCTTTCTTAAACGCCATTTATGCTCCTTTAAATTGCGTATATTCCCTTTTGCTATTAAGGTGATATAAAACTCTCACTGCTTTTATGGATATTCACTTTTTTTCCCCTGTGATATCCCCATGCACATAATAGTAAGAATTAATAAATTTGTATACTTTTCTCCTGTTAATCTGCCTGTTGCCAGTTTATCTAGTAGACCCAGCTATTGAAACTAGCAGGGTAGAGGGGAAGTCTTTCCTCTCATACAGGACATTGGAGGGTAGAAGGGACCGAAGCAGAGAATCGTGTAGAAGATTATTGTGATTGTTCAGACTCCAATGTTAAGCCTAATTGTTTGGGAGAAGATGGAGAAGAAAATAATGAAAACTGATGGACATAAGGTTGGAAAGGAAACTACTTTGGAGGAAGATAATGTTTTTTTAGGAAAACATTCATTTTAAGGTAACATTGCCATTCATGCAGAAATATCTCCCATGCAGACCGACGTGTTGACTGAAAAAAAAAATGCACAGCCTAAAAGTTGAGAATTATGTTTTATGGAATATTTGGCAGGCTTTCTGAGGACTTAAGCCTGGGAGGCAGCCTCTCAGCTCTGAGGGGGGAGCCAGGATACATACGAGTTTTTATGACAAAAACCATGTAATTGGAACACCAAAAGATTACTGTTAATTAAAGAACAACCAGATATCTCAAGTTAGTAAATTTAGCACTTTTCTATGTATGGAAAGATGCCAGAGTCTGGGCTCATTGACATCATTCCTTTGATAGGCACCTTAACTATCTAGGGCCAGTAAGTATCCTGTTTTCTCCATCCTGAATCCCCTCAGGGTGCACAGTTGGGTCTACTGCAGTGGCTGCTGGCTTGATGGCTGCAATATCCTTTGTTTACTGATATGGCAGGCAACATTCCCAACCACAGGTGTGTGCTTAGGAAAGAAGACAGGACTGAGGTTACAGCAGTCAACAGGGTAGAAGTGACCAGCAAAATAGCAGCGGACTAATTCTTTGGGGGAAAGTGTTGGCAAGAGAAAAGCAGTAGGTTGAAGCCTGAGGGCAGTTCATGACGTCTCTTCTCTTTCCCTGTTTTATTTTTTTCCTTAAGGGCCCCCATTTCTCACCAGTGTTGTAAATGAGAAGAATGGAGGAGGGTGCTGCTCCCAGATAGCCTGACTCCATATTGGTATTCAAGATCCTTAAATGACTGTTTATTACATTGATTAGCTGAGCATTTCCTGGAAGTCTGACTCCCATTTGAGGACTAATCCCTGAAAATTAGCCTGATCATCTTTTTTTTTTTAGCCTGATCATCTTAATGTTTCTTGTTACTTTGATCCTCAACCAGGCTAGACAGTATATTTGTAATCACAAACAGAACATTGGCTAGATCCCTTCCTTTCCCACTGTGCCAACACACCTGAGTTGGTGGCATTCCATAGATTGGATATTTTTGGATCTTGATTACTGCTTTCCCTAATGTATCTCCTGTATCTTACCAGTACTTTTCTCTCCCACATACCATATATATATATTTGTTTGTTTGTTTGTTTGTTTGTTTGTTTTTGTTTTTTTGCGGTACGCGGGCCTCTCACTGTCGTGGCCTCTCCTGTTGTGGAGCACAGGCTCCGGACATGCAGGCTCAGCGGCCATGGCTCACGGGCCCAGCCGCTCCACGGCATGTGGGATCCTCCCGGACCGGGACACGAACCCGTGTCCCCTGCATCGGCAGGCGGACTCTCAACCACTGCGCCACCAGGGAAGCCCTATATATATATATTTTAACATCTTTATTGGAGTATAATTGCTTTACATTGTTGTGTTATTTGCTGCTGTATAACAAAATGAATCAGCTATACGTATACATATATCCCCATATCTCCTCCCTCTTGTGTCTCCCTCCCACCATCCCTATCCCACCCCTCTAGGTGGTCACAAAGCACGGAGCTGATCTCCCTGTGCTAGGTCAGCTGGGTCAGTAGCCTCCTGCGAATGGGCAGGACCTTAGCTTTCCTTCCTCTTGCTGATGTTTATTGAACTGACAGGCCAAGAGTTCCCTCTTCTTGTGGCTCGGAAGGAGCTCTCTCTGCATAGAGGGTATACTGGTCCCTGCTGGCCTTTCTACCATCCTCTGCTCATGCTGTCCCTTCTCTCTCACTAGAGTCACCTGCCTCAGACCACTGATGTGTGGATGCCACATTCGATGCCCAACCCTGGCCTCTGCTGCACTGAACCAGCCTTTACCTCTGACTTTCTTGGCTGTCTGTTGTCATCCAGGCCCATCTGGAGTTCCATTCTTTCCTAGCTGCCTCTGGTCATATAATCTCAATGCAGCCAATGCTCTGCTTAGCTACCCATAATGATGAAGTCTATCCTCTCTTTGAGAGCATGCTCTACACCCAACACTGTTGTCTTAGTCAGTTACTGTTGTAACAGAGTACCATAGACCGAGTAGCATATAAACAACAGAAGTTTATTTCTCACAATTCTAGAGGCTGGAAAATCCAAGATCAAGGCACCAGCTGATGTAGTGTCTGCTGAGGGCCCTTTTCCTGGTATATAGATGGCTGTCTTTTCCCTGAGTCCTCACATGGCAGAAAGGCTAAGGGAGCTCTCTGATGTCTCTTTTTTTTTTTTTTAACATCTTTATTGGAGTATAATTGCTTTACAATGGTGTGTTAGTTTCTGCTTTATAACAAAGTGAATCAGTTATACATATACATATGTTCCCATATCTCTTCCCTCTTGCGTCTCCCTCCCTCCCACCCTCCCTATCCCACCCCTCTAGGTGGTCACAAAGCACCGAGCTGATCTCCCTGTGCTATGCGGCTGCTTCCCACTAGCTATCTATTTTCCATTTGGTAGTGTATATATGTCCATGCCACTCTCTCACTTTGTCCCAGCTTACCCTTCTCCCTCCCCATATCCTCAAGTCCGTGCTCTAGTAGGACTGTGTCTTTATTCCCGTCTTACCCTTAGGTTCTTCATGACCTTTTTTTTTCCTGATGTCTCTTTTATAAAGGCACTAATCCCAATTATGAGGGCTCCATCCTTATTACCTAACCTCTTCCCCAAAGCTGGACCTCCCAAAACCAGGTCACTGGAGATTAACTTTCATCATATGAATTTTGGCAGTGGAGGGGGTAGGGTGGACACAAATATTTAGTCTATAGCAACTGTGCTAATTGTTCAGTGCTTTGCAGGAATTCTCTCTTTAAGCCTTTACAAGAACCCTATTTATTTTAAGGATGAGGAAACTGAAGCTCAGAGAGGTTACATAAACTCCCCGAGGCCAGACAGGTAGTGAGTGGAGGAAGCATTGGAGGAGTGAGAATTCCTTCTCTCTTTCTGTCTAAAATGAATGCTGTTAATTGCCCCAGTGCTGGTGCTAACCAGATCTTGACTTCCGGGGTTCACTCTTTGTTGCTTTCTGGGGTTTGCCACCATGTCTGTCCAGCTTACGTACACCTTTCTCTCTCTCTCTCAATCTATTAAAAATGCCTTCCTTGGGGCTTCCCTGGTGGTGCAGTGGTTAAGAATCTGCCTGCCAATGCAGGGGACACGGGTTCAAGCCCTCGTCCGGGAAGATCCCACATGCCGCGGAGCAACTAAGCCCGTGCACCACAACTACTGAACCTGTGCTCTAGAGCCTGTGAGCCACAGCTACTGAGCCCACGTGCCACAACTACTGAAGCCCGCGCGCCTAGAGCCTGTGCTCCGCAACAAGAGAAGCCACCGCAATGAGAAGCCTGCGCACCGCAACAAAGGGTAGCCTCTGCTCGCCGCAACTAGAAAAAGCCCACGCGCAGCAATGAAGACCCAACCCAGCCAAAAATAAATAAATTTAAAAAAAAATCCTTCCTCTTCAAATTGGCCGGGTCTGTTTTCAGTGAGATGAGTGGGAGGGGAGAAACCACCGCAGTGGCCCTCTAGCCTAGGAGCTATAGCCCAGAATGACTCAGGTCTTGAGGTTTACCCTTCAGATTTCCTCTTCCTAAGACACCTACATGCTGCAGCGACGGAGCCGGGGGAGGGAGTGGAGAAGGGTGATTAAGGGCCTCACGTTGTAGAGAACCCATCACTCCATTCGGCACTTCATTTGCTACCCAGGCTGCCCCAACCCTCCATCCCAGATGCCTCCCTCAGGGGGATTTTTCTCTCAGGAGCCTCTTTGTCCTCCTTGCAATCTGGTTTCTATCAGGAGACCCAGGGCATTGGATCCATGCGTAGGTGGATCCCTTATACCATGTGGTCTCAAAAGACCCCCCACAAGGAGTTCTCAGGGTCTAGCAAGTCAGGGGCTGTCCCTAGACCATTTTTTAAGGGTCCCTGAACCTTGCAGTGGTCAAGAGGCTCGCTCTGTGCTGAACATAGGAAAGCCAACTACACATACAGAAATGTCTGGGCCTTAACCCTGGTTCCATCAGACCATCCGTTAGCATAATCTGTACCCTCCTCTAAGCCTTGTTCTTCGGTCTTGCCTGGAGGAAGGACAATGGACCAAACAGGCTCTTAAAGTTGAATTCACTTTCATCTGTATTTCTGTCCTTGTTCTCTTAGTACCACTGTGCCTCTCTTCTTTTTATTTTATTTTGTATATAACTATAGTTGATTTACAATATTGTGTTAGTTTCAGGTGTACCGCTTCAGATTCTCTTCCATTGTATGTTATTACAGGATATTGACTATAGCTCCCTGTGCTATACAGTAAGTCCTTGTTGTTTATCTATTTTCTATATAGTAGAGTATACACTACTATAATATTAATCCCATACTTCTAATTTATCCCTCCATCTCCCCTTTTCCCTTTGGTAAAATAAGTTTGTTTTCTATGTCTGTGAGTCTGTTTCTGTTTTGTAAATAAGTTGATTTTTTTAGATTTCACATGATGTGGTGTGATATCATACGATATTTGTCTTTCTCTGCCTGACTTACTTTACTTAGTATGATAATCTCTAGGTCCATCCAACACTCTTTCTTAATTGTCCATCTGATCCCAGGGCCACTGCCTTGGGCATCTTCTCCTTCACTCTCTCATTCCAAATAGCTGGATTCACACCCTTCCTTCCCAGCTGCCGTTCTCAGACACACACACACACACACACACACACACACACACACACAAATTTTAAAGATCCAAGATTTTTGGGGAAAAAAAGTCCTTTCCAATAGAAGCTTTACTTTGTAACTTGTGACTCCAGCAATTTGGCTGGAAATGAGGTGGTGTGGAAGAATTCAGCTTAGTGGATGGACACAATGTGGGGGCAATAGCCTTGGGGGCTCAGTACCCAGGTTCTACTGTGCTAACTTGTGTGACTTCAGGGAAGTCACTTTGCTCTCGGAGCCTCAAGTTTTCTCATCATCTGTAAAGGGTGGGGTTGGACCAGCTGGTCTCTGGACTTGTGAGGAGAGGCAAGCCACGGTCAGCCTTCAGCAAAGCAAGTTACCAGGGGCCCCAGCTTCTGGCCACAGACGGAAAGAGCACACATCTTTTCCTTACGCAGTCTACCACAGGCTCTCAATCTTGGCCTTATTGACATTTTGGGCTGGATAATCCTTTGTTGCACCGGGGTGGGCGGGTGTGCTCCTGTGTACTGTAGGATGTTTAATAGCACCCCTGGCCCATACCAGTAGGACCCGCCCTCTAGTTGTGACAACCAAAAATGTTTTGAGACATTGCCGAACATCCCCTGGGGTTGAGGCAATATCCCCCCCAGCTGAGGACCACGGGTCTACCCTATACAACTTGTCTAGATTTTCTTCCAAGGAAGCCAGACGGTAGCACCCACAAAGGGTGCTACCCTCTCCGTCTGTGGGCTGTAATCTGAGGGCCGTGGACACAGACCACGGCAGGTTTAGCCACTGTGAGCTCATTTCCATTTCTCTGCTATTTTCTCTGGTCTTAAACATCTCTACACTGGGTACCTGGCAAACAGTGGTGTCTAATGAGTGTTTTGAAGCTCTGGAAGAGGTGGATGTTGGTCCACAGCAAATAAGTTTCCTCTAAACTTTTTTTCTGAGAGACAAGGAAACTCTGTAAATTGACTACAAGAAGCCTATCTTAGCCTAAACTCTAAAACCTCGAATCTTTGCTGTCGGCTGCTTGTGACGAGGTAGGCGACCCTTCCCTTGGAGGCGCCTGCGTGCTCGGTGGGGCTGGTCAGAGAACGTTAAGGATAGAGCAGCAAGATTTTGAACTGAGTCCAACAATGGAAGCCAATGAAACTAACCCACAGAGCTAGGTCACTGCAGAGGACAGACCTACGAGCGAGGGGGAATTGAGGCTGGTTGAATCAATTTGCTCCTCAGAAAAGAACATCACCCAGCGCAGCCTGAACAGATCCAGCTTCTGAGGGGCTCACAAGAAACGCCACTCTCATGGGATGCAGGTAAATTGCAGGATTGACCCCCATCCCTGCAATCAGTGCGCCTGTTAAGAGATCTGTGATCAGGCTGCATTTCCAGGGTCAGCCTTGAGGGAGAAAGGGCTGAGAGGAGACTGCATGCCAAGGTCGAGTGCAGCCTGAGAAGTGAGTCAAGGAGGCTGGTGGGGAAGACACTGGATCTGGCTGCAAAGTCCAGTCCTGCTCTGTCCCTTGCAGTTACTGATTCTCTAGAGGGGGCCTCATGTATTTTCAGCAAAAGCTCACAGTACCACCCGGTCCCCATACATCTGATCCTGCAGTAGTAACTCTTCCTCCTCCCCCAAATTCCCACCCCAGACCAGCAGCCAGTCCTGTTTGTTATTCCCCAGCGCTGACACTGCAGGTCGAGTGGAGATGGGGGTGTGGTGTCTGCAGATATGGATGCTAGGAGTGTTAGAAGCGGGGAATTTCTGTAGTTTTTATTCCCCCATCTGCCCCCCACCCAGTCTTTGTACGTTACTTGTAAGAACTACTGTTCTGAACTCTGGGTCTGTCCTATAGCATCCCTCTCCCCACCTCTTCGAACTTCTGATTGTCCTTTAAAGCTTAATTCAAGGCTGCCTCCACCGGGAAGACTTCCTATCACCTTAGGCTGAGTTGGAGACCCTCACATATGCTCCTATAACATCAGTGCTCTGCCTTTGAAGGCTTATCTTATTTAGTCTGTGTCTGTTTTCATGTTTATCTTTTCTCACCATTTGCTGAACTCCTTCAAGATAAAAATAAAATCTTGTATCTCTATATGCTTTAGACCTTTTAGTGGTAGCCCCAAATTTATTAACAAATAGCCCTATTTATTGAGTAGGTCCTAAATAAATATCTCTTGACCAAATTAATAAAGAGAATTTAGGGAGCCCATCAGAATTTCCTGCATAGAGTTTTCAAAATATCCATTGCCAGATCTAACCCGGACATACAGATTCTCTAGGTCTGGACTGGGGTTCGTGGATCTGCCTTTTGGGAAAGTCCTATATGATTCTGAGGCTCACCCATGGTTAAGAACCACTGACCTCACTCAATCTATTCTGCTCCCCACTCTGAAGTGACAGAGGGAAAGGGACTTACCTAATATGACAGAGAATTGAACTGAGTACTCAAATATCCCTACCCTCAATTGTGCTCTTCCTTCTACTTTCTAAAAAAAAATAGAAATGTGTTGGGAAGAAGAGATTTGATGTGAGGCAGAAACAAAATATTGGCATGAGATGAAAGTTCTCTGGTTCTTCAACGATAATAATTACCATTAATGATAATAAACCCCATTGTAGTTGGAAGTATAGACATTACTAATGATGGAACAGATGTTTGGGAGAAAAAACTCGGCACCACTCAGCCGGTGGCACTGCGGGGAGGGATGCAGCCCTGATCCACCCCGCTTCCTTGCTTGTAAGGTGTGTGGACAGCATCTGTCTAAGTAAACATCCTAACAAAGAGCCATTCTTGGATTGTTGGAGGGGGGAGGGGTGCAGAGTACGTTTAGTCCAGTGATCCCATTTTAGAGAGGAGGAAAACTGAGGCTGGGGGTGTGGGTGGGTAGTGACCATCTCAGGTGCTGTGGCCAGTTAATGGAAAAGTGGGGCCTACAATCTAGTTTCCCAACTCTTTGCCAAGTACACGCACAATGGTTATTCCTGAACAATGTAGTTAAATGTTTCCAGGTTGAGGGATAGCCTACCAATGCCTTCAGGAGTCCCTTAGGTGTCCACTTCAGCCTGATCCCTTAACCTAGCAATTCAGATTTGATGGAGCCGGGGTCTCCCCAGTAAGGAATTCAGCTTCCTCTTTGGGATATTCTGCCACTCCACTCAACTGGGCCTCCTTGGACCACTTGAGGGGATGGCCTTCCAAATTCCACTGGACGGAGGGTTTCTCACTTGTTTTGACCCTGGTCTTCATGATTGGAAGTGGACATTACCACCTCTCACCTCTCTAATTTGGGAGGAACAAACTCTTTACTCCAATCAAACCAGTTTACTTGCACACTTCCAAAAATCCACTTCTCTGCTGCTTCCAACAATTTCCTCCACCTTGAGTGCTCCTCCGTGTCAACATCTCCGCTTATCAAAATCCGTCCCATCCCGGAAAACCTCAGCCACATTCGTGTCACCTGCGAGGCAGTGCTTGTCCATTCCGGTCTCAGAGCTCTCCTCTCTTTCAGCACTTGCAGGAATATGTATAGTTCACACCAATCAGCTGGTGTGTGTCACACTGCCTTGTTCTGGGGTTGGGAACAAGTGTCTCCCTACTGGACAATAAGCCCCCGGGACCACAGTTTATGTATGTTATTAATTCTCTGCAGAGTACGTGCTGCAGGGAAGTTCAGGTCAACAGATATTTATTGTGCTTTGTGGTGCTACCTCAGGACTTCTTGTTATGGGGAAAAAGAAGTGTGTTTATTGTTCAAAGCTACTTTTATTTGGGTTTGCACTTCCTTGTAGCCAAAAGCACTATAATATATATACCAGCTAAGTAAGTAGATGTCGGGGTGGACACGGTTTTTCTACAGTTTATTTCAACTTGGGGAGTGTATGAAGGAATGAGAGAGAAAGGAGGAGTTAAGAGTCAGTGTGTGTGTGTGTGTGTGTGTGTGTGTGCGTGCACGCATGTGTGTGTTCGTGTTAAAGCACAAAGCTAAAGGAAGCACAGAGTGAATGTGTACCCATGGGAGAATGCAGGAGAGAGGAGGGCATTTCTTTTATACACAGATTAAAATAATGAATTCGTACACTGTTACCCCAATATGGATTATTAAAATCTAGGTATTCTTTTTAACAATAAACATTTCTCGAGTGCCCGAGGTAGGCTAGGGGTGGCTTATAACACCCTATTTCTTAAAATTTCAACTTGCCTCATCCAAACCAATGCTTCCTAACATGAAATTTGATTTTACTCTCAATAGATAAAGCAAATAGTTTTTATTCTCCATTTAGGTCAGAAGCAATTTTTGTAGCAGTTCGAACACTCCTCGGGGCACCAAGAATAACTAGAAGCTTATCTTTGTGAATGTCTTTTTTTGGGCCTGTTTCTCATTCTCTGGTATTTTTCTTTTCTAGTCTTAAATTTTCTTTCTTTCCTTTTTTTATTTTGCAGTTTTCATTTATTTTTCATCACATCTCTCTTCTTTGACATCCCTCCATGGTTTCCTTTTTTAGGTCTTACATTCATTCCTCTCTGGAATGAATATCTCATATTAATGTAGGGGGGGTTAGATTTGGGGTCCTCAGAGTAACAGGAGAGCAATTTGGTAAAGGAGAGGAAGTCTTGGACTAGGATTCAGGAGCCTGGGTTTGGGTGCAGGACTTTATCACTAACTAGCTGGGTGACCTTGGGCAAAATCCCAAGTTCCTGACGCCTTTGGGCTCTTATCTCTAAGAAGAAGGAGTGGACCAATATGATCCCTAGGCATTAACATTCTGTGCTGTTTATAAAAAACAACTTTATTTCAGAAGTGAGATTTGCACTTGTATTTGGAAATATGGGACTTTGGAGATAATTAGCTCTGGATTTAAAAGTCGTTTTGTATTCTACAACTTTGTGGTTACTTGAGCTTTTTAAATGAGGGCTGGGATTTGGGACCAGCATTTCCCAGGTTGTCATCCATCAAACCCTGGAATCTTTTCCAGATAGGAGCTGACTCTGAAAGATATAGGGAGATAGAATAGTAACAGTCCTTGATTTGTGTGTGTGTATTGTTTTTTAATTGTGGTAAAGACACACAACATAAATCTACCCTATTAACTAATGTTTAAGTTACAGTACAGTATTATTAACTCTCGCTGTAACGCAGATCTCCAGAACCTTTTCATCTGACATGATTGAACCTCTACACTCGTTGCACAGCAATTCCCCATCCCCATTCTTCCCCCCAGCCCCTAGCAACCACCATTCTACTCTCTGCTTCTATGAGTTTAGATATTTCATATCAGTGGGATTGTACAGTAGTTGTTCTTCTGTGATTGGCTGATTTCACTTAGCATAATGTCCGTAAAGTTCATTGTGTTGTAGCATGTGACAGAACTTCCTTCTTTTTAAAGGCAGTGTAATATTCCTTGACTTGTATTCTAAATGAGACTTTTTTTCTGAGTTTTATACAAATAAAATTAAACACGTATTTTGTCTCAACACACTTTTCTGCTCCTGTGGGTAGTTCATGGTGCCCTCACCAATGCAAAAATTTTGGGGCAGATTGGCCTAGTACTCACTCACATATAAGGATGGTTCTCTCTACCTCTGATGTATTCCCAATATTGCATGATTATTTTTTTTAACTATTTTTCATTAGAGTTAGGTTTACACAAAACAGAAGTCTTTGTCTACAAACATGGCCTTTTTAATTGAACGATCAGACATTTTTGGGACAATCTAGATTCTTGTCCCAACTCTGCACATCTTGGGAAGACTTCTTCCCACTGTGGGCCTCAGTTTCCTCATCTGTAAAATGGAGAGTGAGACTAGATCAATGGTCCTCATTGAGGGCCATTTTTCCCTTCGGTGAACATTTGGCAATGTCTGAGGACATTTTTGATTGTCACACCTGGGGAGGGATTCTACTGGCATCTACTGAGTAGAGGCCTTCTCCCTTCCCACCAAAGAATTATCCAGCCCCAAATGTCAATAGTGCTGAGGTCGAGAAATCCTGGGCCAGCTGATATCTACCATCTCTAAAATGCCATGACTCTTTCCATCTCTTCAATTCTTCCCTTCACTCTCTCATTGGTTGGGGCCTAAAACACAAGTGTAAAGTAGGAGAATTTATCTAATCTCTCTCTTCTCCTTTCATACACTTGTCCTTCCCAAGCTTTCATTCGCTTTCCTTTTCCTTCACTGTTTCATCATAATCTGGGGTGGGATTAAGAGGTGTATTCATTTGGACAGAGTTTAAACTCTGAGTGGCATCAGGCTGGCTTGAGGGAGGAAAACATCTGATTAGCCTAGGCCTTTGTTGTCACACAGCTTCTTTCTCATGCTTTGAGTCCACGTGTGACCCCCCCCCCACCTGCCCAGTTATGTAAGCTGGAGTGTGCACTACAGTTTAGTATCAAAATAAGATGATGTTTGGTTTTCAGCCGCTGTTAGATTTTGCTCTTCATGTTTTCCTATCGATAGGCCCTGTCTTGAACAGAACTTTAACGTGTAAAAGCAGAAAAATAGGTATACCTGTCTATGTGGATTTAGTCCAGAGAACCAAAGACATCCCTTGTATACACCTTGCTTTTAAGACACCATCCTTAGTGATCTCTGGCATGTCTTCTATGCTAGAAATACATTAGCTATTCAAACACACAAGCCAGAACCTAGGTGTTATCTTTGAGAATTCCCTCTCTCTCTCAGACTAAATCCATCTTCAAGTTCTATCGATTTTGCCTCCTAAATATCCTCCAAATCCACCACTTAATGCCTCCTCTGTCAATAACTCCAGGACAAGTTCCTATCACCTCATCCTGGACCACAGCCAGCTGCTCTTGACCCCTCCAAAAGCACATCCTTCCTCGTCCCCTCCAGTCTTTTCTTCACATTGAAACAAGATCCACCATCTCAAAACACAAACGAGATCACATCTACCTCCATCGAAAAACCCTTCAATGGCTTCCTACCCTGCTGAGGGCAAAGGTGGAGCTCATTTACGGGGCCTCCCTGATCTCTGCCCTCTGCTGCCAACCACTTCTCTGGACACGTCTCTCCCCTGCTTTTTCCTCATTATTTTCTACTCTAGTGACAGTGGCCACATCTTTCAGTCCCTGAGCTCTTCATGCGCCTTCCTACCGCAGGGCCTTTGCACAAGCGTTTTTTCCTGTTCACTTCTCCCTCACTCCAACTTCTGTCTCAGGTTGGGCTCTCCAAGAAGCAGACACTGAGACTGGGACTTGAGTTTTTATAGTTTGTGTGAGAGGTGATCCAGAAAGCACCAGTAAGGGAGTGGGGAAAGGGAGATGAGCTAGGAATGAAAGGAAGCCAACAGCAGATGCAATGATGATGAGGTTCCTGGTGAGGACAGTGAGGCTGTTTCACTGGGGACTTCTAGAAGGTGGTGTAGAACATACCTTGGAGTTGTCCAGTCTGAGGGCTGAGGAAGTTGAGACATTTGTATACTAATTCCCATTGGTCACTGTTTGAGGGCTATTCCTGGGAGTGTCAGATTTCTGGTACTCCTGGCTTGCCTTGTGTGTGGGCTGAGACTACCCTATGGCCAGAGAAAGCACTTGGGCTGCGCACTGACATCGTCTGCTACACCATGATGTGCCCTTCTTCACCTGCTTAATTCCTACTCATTCTCAGATCTCAGTTCCAACATCACTCTTTCAGGAAAGCCTCTTCAGACCTTCTTGAGGAAGTCAAGTGCCCTAATTATTAGCATTCGCAGCACCATGGTCCTTTCCTTTGTAACATCTGCCATAGTGTGGTTATTTCATTAATATCAGTCTATCCCACTACATTGCAAGCAACATGAGGACAGGAGCTAGGTCTGTTTGTACTCACCTGTGTCTTTACTGCAACCACGGTGCTCAACCCAGGCTTTGTGGAATGCAAGATGCATGCTCTTTAATTTTGTTCTTTTTTCCTGTTAACTGAATATACAGTTTTTCTTTTATTTATACTCTTTTAAGCACATCTAACAATTCCCATATTTGGATTATATTCTTCATGAAATCTATTTTATGTTAGGATTCGAACTTTGTCTTACTCAAGTTATAGAAAAATCACAAAGGTAAAAAAGAAAATCCAAACAAGTGCTGAAATACTGCTGTATAGACATAGATGGAGGTGTTCAGATATGAAACCATTGACTGGCAGACTGTGTTATCCTGATGTGGCTCACAGTTTATATGAAAGGTGATTTTGGCGTGTTGCTATTGAAAAGGAGTGTGGGGTCTACAAAAGTCTAACGAATGAAAGCTAAGGACTGCGTTCTGCGTTCATTGATCTCTGCTATGATTCAGGGTAGAGCCAGCCCATAATAGCTCTGGGGTATGGTCTATTTCTTTTAGAGAGAAACTCCTGTTGCTTTGGTAAAGTGTGGATGTAATTGCTTCTTGGGAGTACATTAGTCAGGACTCCAATACACTCTACTACCAGTGGAAAAGTGGGGCAAAAATATGGGAAAGATGGAGTGGGGAGTTTGTAATATAGGATCAAGGTTAAAAGAAATATAATAGGTCACGTTCCACCTCATTCTTTCTGTCTTATTCTCATCTCCTTCTCCTCACCTCGTTGATTCTCTTTGTGTTTTCCATATTTTCTTCCGCTGTAACAAGGCTACTTCCATGTCAAAGAAAAGATGACTACTGGTATCCCCAGGGATATATGATTTAGTAGCCTCAGTAACAAGAGATAATACCTTTCTCCTAGTACCCAAATGCCAGGGAATTGATTGGTCCTGCTTGAGTCACATGTTTGTTGCTTGGACCAGTCCCTGTGGTGAGTGATAAGGAATACCATGATTGGCGAGCTTGGATGGAGGGTGGGGATATTATGAGTGGCAGCCCCGCCAGAACCACATGGAAGAAAGAAAGAAGGTTGACATTACTGAAATAAAGGGGGAAATGCTGGGCACAAGAAAACAACAGATGCCCCTATACAAAGGAATTGGTTTGATTTTTCATTAATTCATTCAGACACCAAATCGTTTATTCCAAAAATACCTAATGATTCTCTGTTAGGACCAAATACTGTCAGACATAGAAACAGAAGATAGTTTCCCTTCTCTAGCAACTCATTATGGTGGAGGAGATGCATAAGCATAGAATTATAATAGGCGTCAGCTTTCAAGAGCTTATTCTATTAGAGTAATGCAACGGCAAGAAATTAAAAAAAAATTTCTTAGGAACTTCCAAAGGAGCTGCGAGCTACTATGAAAATGAGAACCACCTTTATTCCTTCTGATTCCAGCCATGACAAAGATAGTTACCCTACTGCTCTAGGCAGTAAGGTGGAGGGAATGGGGCGGAGGAAGCTCAAAAATACATTGAGCATCTACTCAGACAAAGAGTTCTGCCAGTAAGGGGAGATTAGGGAAATTCCAAGGATTCTCTGATAGAGAAAAGCTCTTAATCAACTCTTTCTGGACTTTGAGAATCAACCCCTATGTCTAGAGCTGTAAGAGTCAACACCTTTCTCGTTTGCTGGGAGAGTTTCTTAGCTAAGCTTGTCAACCATCAAACACTTACAATATTGCGATTGTTTGAACAATCTCACTTCTTAATAGTGTTCTCAATCAAGTATCCTCCTGTGGAATTTCAGTGGCCTTGGCCAATGTTCCATGAAGACACTATTTTCTGCAATTCAGTATTCAATTTGGAAATTCCCCTGGTCTCACCTGCTTGAGAGGTAAAAAATATATGGTTCATAATAACAATAACCAAAGGCAGTCGCTGCTAAGTGACTTTATTTCCCACTGAAAAACAACAATGATTTAGGGTGAAGTTGGCCAGAGTCATTTGATCTAGCAATAAAGGACTGTTTTCTTTAAGTTCTACACAGCCTTTAACTGTCTTACTGCTGTCTAACCCCACACAGACCTCCCTAAACACACATTTCCAGCACTCTACTTGTTACAGCCCTCAACACTTAGGCCTGAGAACTTCCAGTAGGGAGATAAAGGGCTATAACTCACACAAGTTCTGAGATTTCTTGTGGAGAAGAGACCTGCATCACTTCTGCCCATGTAGCAGGCCTGTTAGTAACATATCTTGCACTCTGACACAAGGTAGCCACACCTGTCATCTCAAGCTTCCTAAAATAAGTCAATCCTCAGAGTGGTTTCAAGGAAAGTCAGCGGCAGGAAGAGAAAGTACTTCTTTCTTTCTTTCTTTTTTTTAAAATTAATTAATTTTTATGGGAGTATAGTTGATTTACAATGTTGTGTTAGTTTCAGGTGTACAACAAAGTGATTCAGTTTTATATATACATATACCCACTCTTTTTTAGATTCTTTTCCCATATAGGTCATTACAGAGTATTGAGTAGAGTTCCCTGTGCTATACAGTAGGTTCTAATTAGCTACATTTTTAATATAGTAGAGTGTATATGTCAATCCCAATCTCCCAATTTACCCCTCACCCCTTTCCCCCCTTGGTAACCATAAGTTTGTTTTCTACATCCATGACTCTATTTCTGTTTTGTAAATAAGTTCATTTGTACCGTTTTTTTAGATTCCACATATAAACAATATCATATGATATTTGTCTTTCTCTGTCTGACTTACTTCACTCAGTATGATAATCTCTATGCCCATCCATGTTGCTGCAAATGTCATTATTTCATTCTTTTTTATGGCTGAGTAATATTCCGTTGTATATATGTTCCATGTCTTCTTTATCCGTTCATCCGTCGATGGACATTTAGGTTGCTTCCATGAGAAAGTACTTATTTCTAACAGGAACAAATCTTATTATTGACTTTGCCATAAAAGACCAACTTGGATAAGCAACTTTAAAGATATACCAAAGTTCTAGCATATGTAATAGCAAATCTGTTAAAAGTAATAGGAAAGTCATTTGTTATCATCTAATCCAACTTCCTACTGTGACAGAAGGGAGGAATAAAATGATTTTTCCAAGATTACACCATGGGTGAGGGGCAGAGGAATGGCCACGCTCATTCTGTGCCTTTCTGGTACTTTCGTTTTGCTAAAGATGCTTTTATCTACAAGTGACAGTAATATTAGTTTGAACATTTCTTAAGCAAAAAGAAAAATTTATCACCTTACATAGTAAGGTTGGCAAGTAAGAGTTTCTAAGGTTGGTTAATTTACAGTCTCTATCATGTGATCAAGGATTTAGGCTCTTCCATTATTAAATCCTTCTGCTCTGCTATTATCAAAATGTTGGAGTTTAACCTCTCAGAATTGCAATATGGCTTAAGTATCACTTCTCTATACATCATCAACCAAAGACTAGAAAAGAAATCCTCTCCCCCATTCTAGAGACCCTTCTTAAAAATTTTATTTGATTTAAAACTTAAAAAATTTTAATTGTGGTAAAACACACACAACAGAAACTTTATATCTTAACTATTTTTATGTGTACAGTTCAGTAGTGTTAAATTCACATTGTTGTGCAACTAATCTTGAGAACTTACTTATCTTGCAAAGCTAAAACTCAATACCTGTTAAACAATAGTCCTCCATTTTCCCCTCCCCCCAGCTCCTGGCAACCACCATTCTACTTTCTGTCTCCATAAAACTGACTATTTTACATAATTCATGTAAGTGAAATCTTACGGCATTTGCTTTTATATCTGGCTTATTTCGTTTCACGTAATGTCTTCAAGATGCATTCATGTTGTAACATGTGACAGAATTTCTTTCCTTTTTAAGGCTGAATAATATTCTATTGTGTCTATATACCATATTTTGTTTATCCATTCAGCCATTCAGACATTTGGTTTTTTTCCACCTCTTGGCTATTGTGAATAATGTTGCTATGAACATGGATGTGCAAATATCTCTTCCAGTCTTGGGACCCCTTTTAAGAGTAAGGAGAACTTTGGCAGAATCCCCCAATGAGTCCTCATGTCTCATTGGCTGGAAGTGCACCAATCAACAGCAAGGCAAATGGATTTACTGTGATTTGCTTGGGCTAGAGGTTCTCAAAGTATGGTCTGCATATCTCTATGGATCCTGAGATCATTATAGGGGGTCTGCAAGGTCAAAACTATTTTCATAATAATAACAAGATGTTATTTGTCTTTTCTACTGTGTTGACTTTTCCAGTGGTGGTGATGCAAAATCAGTGGTGGATGGATAAAACTCCTGGTACTTTAGCATGAATTATGGTAATGACATCAAATTATGTTAGTAGTTAAAAAAAAAAGCCAGTTGCACCTAAGAATTACTTGATAAGGTGGGAGAAACTCTGAATTTTATTAAGCACACATATTTAAAATATTTTGTGCCAGCAAAATATGATGATTGTCTCAAAGAAAAGCACTTTTGATGTTGTGTTACAAGCTGAGCTAGTGCCCACCACCCCCCAACTGAACATCATTTTTACTTGAAAGAACAACTATCAGACAAACTATGGCTATTAAGACATGGGTGTTTGGCAGATATTTTCTTGAAAATGAACAAAGTGAGTCTTTTACTTTAAGGAAAACAACTGACAATATTTACCACCAATGATAAAATTAGAATCTCAAGCAAAAGTTAGAATTTCAAAAAACTTTTACCTGGGCACTGTGATCTTGACAACTTCCCAATCATTAAGGACTTTTATGATGGGAATGGTAGTGATATAAATGAGTGATTATTTTTTTTGATATTGTATAATGAAACATGTCAACTTGTAGAAGAACTGCTTAGCTTAGTAAACCAATGTCTCAAATGATGAATGCATGATGCTACAAAATCATGTGTGGGTAAAAGAGCCATTCAAAATTCAAGATACATATGTGGATTTTAATGTAACAGAGTATGAAAAGTTTAGTGAGTTGATTACAAATTCAACATGGCGGCTAACGTTTAAGTATATATCACTTGTCAAGTTTCAGTGTAATATTAAAGAAGAATATCCACAATTCTTGGGAGAAGCTATTAAAATACTCCTTTATTATCTACATATCTGTGTGAGGCTGGATTTTTAAGATTTATCTCAACAAAAACAACATATTGCAGCAGATTGAGTGCAGAAGAACAGATGAGAATCCAGCTGTCTTCTATTAAGCCAGACATTAATTTGCAAAAATAAAAACAATGTCTCTATTTTCACTATTTTTTGTTTTTTCATAAAAATGTGTTAGCATGTAATGGTTTAAGTGAATAAGTATTTAAAATTTTTTACTGTTGTTTTAAGTGAATAAGTATTGTAAAATTTATTCTTTTGTTTGCATTCTTTTAATTCAGATTGAGGGCATTCTAGTTTATAGTCCTTGAAAATGTATGAACCAAATTCAGTTTTAGTTAATTTTGGAAAAATAACTATATACCACCTGAGGCTTTATAAAGGTAGGATGGCCCCAGAGGAACCCTGAAGGCTTCTCCTCTTCTTCTTTCCTCAGAGAACCCCAGTTTTATTTGGGTAGGAGTGTAAACTGATGCAGCCTTTATTATTTTAGGGAGGAGATGTGGAATTTGGTGATATCTATCAAAATTTCAAATGCTGATTCCTTTTGATCCAACACTTAACTGTTTGAAAAATTTCCTGCAGATATACCAAAAAAGTATGCTAAAATGCTCATTGCAGTATTGTTTTTAAATGGAAAAGGGCTGGAAACAACCTAAATGTCCATCAATAGGAAATTGATTGATTTAATACACAACACCCATACAACGAAGTGTTAGATCATTAAAATAAACAACGTATGTACTGTTGTTGAAAGATCTCCAAGATATTTTATTAAAAGCGAAAAAGTAATTTCATAACAATGGGTAAAACATGATCCGTGCTCCAGTTTTCTGTTACTGCATAAAAATCACCCCAAACTTACTGGCTTCAAACTACAACAATCATTAAATTTGCTCACAAATCTGCAAGTAGTTAGAGTTTGACAGGGACAGCTTGTTTCTGCTCTACCCAGAGTCAGCTGGCATGGCTTAAACACCGGGGGTGACCTGATATTTGGGAGCTGGAATCATCTGAAGGTTTTCTCATTCACACTTCTAGCAGTTGATGTTGACTGTTGCCTGGAACACCTACACTTAGCCTCCCTATGTGGTTTCTCGGCTTCCTCACAGCATGGGGCTGGGTTCCAAGAACAAACATCTCAAGACATAGGAAGTGGAAGCTTCCAGTTTCTTAAGTCCTGGGCCAAGAACCTGGCACAGCATCACTTCTACCATATTCTGTTGGTCAAGCAGTCAAGGAGCCCAGATTCAAAGGGAGGGGAAATATATTCTCCTTTTGGATGGGATGAATGTCAAAGAATTTAGTGTTAATGTTTTAAAACCTCCATGATCCCATTTGGGTAAAATCTTAAAAGTGTATACATGTAAAATGCAGATACATGCAAGAATTTTTTTCAGAGAGGATAGATGGAAAGGTGTTAACAATGACTACCTTTTGTGGAGAGGGAATATAGGTTGAGGGTGGAGAGAGCAGAAGACTTTCATTTCTAATTTCATACCTTATTGTACTATTTGAATTTTAGTCCATATGGATATAATATTTTTATTAAAAATATAAAACAACAGCCCACCCAAACCAGAGTAGGAGTTTGTCTTTCCTCAGCCGTCCCTGTCAATTATTATGTGTATACAGCAATTCTGTAAGGTCATCAGGGTAGAAATGACTGCCCCTGTTTTCAGATGAAGACCAGAGTTTAGTCTCAACTTCCAGTTCAGTGTCTTTTCCTTTGCCTCGTAATTAAGAAAGACCCAGTTCTATACACGTGAAACTAATATAATATTGTAAATTGTGACTATATTCAGAAAAAAAAAAAAGAAAGACCCACATCTAGAATTGAGCCAATCCATTTGCAGGGGAAGATTTCAAAACGGGCATCTTAGCAAGTGTTGGGAAAAGTTTAGGCTAGGGGCTTGATGCTGAATCCAAAGCCATATGGTGATAATGGTAACTCTCCTGGCATCTAGCACATTGCCTGTCTAAAATCAAAGTTTACTGAGTAAAGAAATGTAAAAGTCACCTAGCTGGTGAAATCTACCTCCTCAACCCTCAACCACAGTCAGACTGATAATGATAAAGTGGAAACTTGATCTTATTACTCTCTTGCTCAAAATTCTTCAATGCCTTCCACCTTCATTTATAGGAAAATAAGAAATCTAACATTTATGGCATGTGGTGGGTACTATATTAAATGCTTTGCAAGAATTAGCTCATTTAATTCTTTCAGTAACTGTCATGTACTGTTGGCACTATTTTTGTTCAGGAAATTCATTCTACAGATGAGGAAAGAAAGGCACAGAGTAGTTAAGTAATTTCACATAGCTAACGAGAGGAAGAATGAGGTCTTAAACCAAGGCAATCTGACATCAGAGGCTGTGCTGTGAACCATTTCTTTACTCTACCTTTGACCTTCTTTCTTAGCATTATTGACAAGTTCTCCACTGCCCACAAGGGGTACAACAACCACAAAGATGCCGAGATAGTGTGTTAGTCAGGGTTCTCCAGAGGAACAGAACTAGTAGGATCTATATCTGTATCTATAATCATCTATTTTTTGTGTATGCATATATTTGTATATTTTATTAATTTATATATAAAAGGAGATTTATTATGATGAATGGGCTCACGTGATTATGGAGGCTGAGAAGTCCCATGATCTGGTGTCTATGAGCTGGAGACCCAGGAAAGCCAGGGGTGTCACGCAGTCCAGGTCCGAAGGCCTGAGACCTGCGGAGCCAATGGTGTAAATCCCAGCCCAAGGGCAGGAGGAGATGAGACGAAATGTCCCAGCTCAGCAGTGAGGCAGGAAGAAGGCGATTCCTCCTTCCTCCACCTTTTGTGCTATTCAAGCCCGCCGTGGATGGGATCATGCCCACTACACAGGGGAGGGCTGTCCTCTTCACTGAGCCTCCCGGTTCTAATGCAAGTCTCATCTGGAAACACCTCACAGACACACCCAGAAAGAGAGTATAATCGGGACACCCGTGGCCAGTCAAGTTGACATATAAATTTGCCATCTCACAGGAAATCAGCACAGTGTACAGGGCTGGTCAGGCTAGAATGGAGCCAACAAAGCAGTAGAATGTTGTTACCTCAAGACAGAGGAGCAAGGCGGGGCCAGAGCGTGTGGGGCTTTGCTGACCAGGGCAAGGGGGTTGGATTTTATTTAAGGTGGGATGGAAAGTCCTTGGAGGATTGAAAACAGAATAGTGATAAGATTTGATGCATGTTTTAAAAAGATCCCTGTGGCTTTTGGGTGGAGAATGTGGGCCACAGAGGAATCAGGAGACCAGTGGAGAGCTCCTGCAGTAGGTCCTGCGAGCCTCCTCTGTCCCCATGCGCAGTGCTGGGACATTCCTAGTCCCTGGTTTCCTTGGTCATTTCTTCTATTGTCTATCCTGTGAACACCTGCCATCTTTGAAGATGCAACCACAGCCTCCCTTCTGAGGTTTTTCCTGACTCGTTTCCCCCAGTAAAATTGTCCAGGTCCTTCTCAGTGCCCACAGGGAACCCACTTTGAATATTTTATTTTACCGCTGTGGTATAATACAGAAATATATTTGGACTTTGTTCCTGGTTCCTGGCAAAGAGGAACTAAAACCCTGACATTTCCCGAATGGTAGGAGTGTCTTTTGCTCTTCATGATGAGCCCCTTTCATCACACCTGAACTTATGCTAATAAGGTAACTTAGGGAGGGGTCTCTAGAATGGAGCTGGTCACCCAAGAGGCCCCATGATTACAGTATTGGAACTTTCAGCCCCACTCACTCACCTCTTGGAAGGGGAAGGGGGCTGGAGAGTGAGTTTTGTAAAATTTATTGAATGAGGAGATTCAGGGAGTTTCTGGGTTGGTGAGCAAATCTAGGTGCTGGGAAGGTGGCATACAAAAGAGGGCACAGAAGTGTCACATCCCTTCCCTGATCCCTTGCCCTAGGCTGTTCCATTTGGCTGTTCCTGAGTTGTATCCTTTATAGTAAACCAGTGAATGTAAGTTAAGCACTTTCCTGAGTTCTGTGAGCCTATCTAGCAAATTATCAGATCTGAGAGGGGCTGTCCAAAAGCTCTGACTTTGTAGCCAAATTGGTCAGAGGTGTGGGGACCAGACACTTGTGAGTGGCATCTGAAGCGGGGGAGGTCTTGTGGGACTGAGCCCTTCAACCTGCGGAGTCTGATGCTAGCTCTAGGTGGTTAGCGTCAGAATTGAATCAAATTGTAGGACACCCAGTTGGTGTTAGAGGATGACTGCTGATGTGGAAAACCACTACGTGTGGTGTCAGAAGTGTTGTCAGGGGAAAAAAATTCTTCAACTGCTAAATTGTTTTTTTATGTTTCTGCTTCCCCTTTAATAACCATGAACTCCTATGGGGAAAGAAAAAAAGAAAAAGGGACCATGCCATCCTCATCTTTGCGTGTTATCTCAGAACTGTCCGGTATATTGCACAAGCTCAATAAATATTTGTGGTAACTGAAAGCAAATTAATTGCTATCTGGAGCAAATTATTGCTAACTGCCATTTCACTCCTTGTTCTTTTAGAACACAATACTTCTGAATTTTGAGAATGAACAATTTTCTGATTTTTATGAGTTTTACCTTAGTTATGGTACAGTCCAACATTTAATATCTACAGTATATCTATCTTTTATATTGCAGCATGCATTTATCTTTCCTGATGAATAACTGGGTAAACTCCTTAATTAAATAGATATTATTTTTCCTTTTCTTTTTATAATCCCCAACAGCTGGTAAAATATTACAGCTGTTCCCAAAATGTTTTGATGTGGCTATAATTTCTCTTATTGACTCTGGGTGGAGACAAGGATTGGACTCTATTCATTCTGTGGTTTTTCTCCCCTCCTAGCAGAAGCCCTTGGGCAGCTGTCTGCATTACTGGGGCCAGGGTGGAGGCCTGAGCTACTGTTTGTTTTGCTGCATTCTTGGCTGGAGGTCAAGCCCTGAGTTTGTTCTGAACTTGGGGAGCGGCTTAGGCAAATCTGGCCTGTTCGGCCATTGTCAGGTTCTTTGGGTAAAAGACTAGCAGCTTCGGGTGATTAGAGGGGAATATAGTCCCCCACGAGCTGGCTAGTTGTGGGATGTTACAATGAAAGCAAATCTTTGGCAAAATTCTGCCACATACACAAGCATAAAAGCAGACATGCCACCTGCTCTTGGAAACTCAGAGGAGGCTCCTCTCATTGACTTCATGAGAGTGTTACTTCAAGGTGAATGCCATGATTTCTGATGACTTTGGAAGTCAAGTCAAACTCAGAGTCCAGAGTTGCCTGTCCTTGCCGTGATAAATCATTGCATCCACATTGAATTAACGTTTTCACACAGGTACTTGTTGGAGTCCCTTAGAGCACAGGGACTTCTCTAAAGATTTTCCCAAACGTATTAGGTCCTGGGCTTGCCTGATCCTTATACTTCATTCATGTAGGCATGGAAGGGCCTGGATAATTTTTTAAAAAAATTTTAGTAGAATATACATAACATAAAATATTACTATTTTAACCATTTTTAAGTGCCACAGTTGTGTGGCATTAAGTACATTCACATTGTTGTGCGACCATCACCACCATCCTTCTCCAGAACTTTTTCATCATCTGAAACTGAAACTCTGACCCCATTAAACACTCAACATTCTCCCCCAGTCCCCCAGCCCGTGGCAACCATGATTCTACTTTCTGTTTCTACGGGTCTGACTGCTCTACATACCGAATATATGGAATCACACAGTATTTGTCCTTGTGTATCTGGCTTATTTCAATTAGCATTAATGTCTTCAAGGAGCCTGGATAATTTTTATAGCAACCATATTTCTTGAATACCACTTATTTCACCAAAATAAATTATTCCTAACATCCTTTATGCTATTTAACAAACCTGTGGAGTAGATTTAAGTAACAATATCTGAGGGGCTTAGTAGCCACCCCTGAACTGTGGATTCTTGCTCAGGGCTTTTCATATGCTAACTAATCACCTATAACACGTTACATAGCTCATACTTTTCAAAGTCTTTTTAAGTTACGCGGGCCTCTCACTGCTGTGGCCTCTCCCGTTGCGGAGCACAGGCTCCGGACGCGCAGGCTCAGCGGCCATGGCTCACGGGCCCAGCCGCTCCGCGGCATGTGGGATCTTCCCAGACCGGGGCACGAACCCGCGGCCCCCGCATCGGCAGGCGGACTCCCAACCACTGCGCCACCAGGGAAGCCCCCAAAGTCTTTTTAAAGTAAATTACCACACTGACGCTATGCCATAGTTAAAATTCAAAAGCTCCTGCCAGGGCTTCCCTGGTGGTGCAGTGGTTAAGAATCCGCCTGCCAACGCAGAGGACATGGGTTCGAGGCCTGGTCCGGGAAGATCCCACATGCCACAGAGCAACTAAGCCCGCGTGCCACAACTACTGAAGCCTGTGCTCCTAGAGCCCGTGCTCCACAAGAGAAGTCACCGCAACGAGAAGTTCGTGCACCACAAAGAAGAGTAGCCCCCGCTCGCCACAACTAGAGAAAGCCCACGTGCAGCAATGAAGACCCAACGCAGCCAAAAATAAATAAATAAATTAAAAAAAAAAAAAAAGCTCCTGACAGAGGTAAGTGCTGTGCTGCGTGTTAATTAGGAAGAGACTTTCTACATTGAGTAGCAAGTCACATTTTGGTTCTGGAAAGCAGCAGGGTTTCAGAGATGGGTTTCAGGGTGTCTGGAGTTTTGTGCAAACTCTGTGTGTGTGTGTGTTTCTGGGGTAAGAGTTAAGGATTTTTATCAAATTCTCAGAGGGGTGTTCATGATCTCCCTAAAAATGTTATGAGCCATGTTGAAAGGGAAAATTCTATTTTCTATAGTGTTTTTGAGTAAACAGATGGCAAATGGTCCAGATATCAAGGTGGGGTGGTGCAATGCACTGAATGTTCATGTCCCCTCAAAATTCATATGTTCAAATCCTAACCCTCAATGTGATGGTTTTAAGAGGTGGGGCCTTTGAGAAGTGAGCAGAGCTCTCACGAATGGGATTCATATCCTTATTAAAGAGACCCTAGAGAGCTCTCTTGCCCCTTCTTCCATGTGAGCACACAGTGAGAAGAAATCCATCAATGAACCAAGAAGAGGTCTCTTACCAGACATGGAATCTGACAGCACTTGACCTTGGACTTCCAAGCCTCCAGAACTTGGAGAAATAAATTTCTATTGTTTATAAGCCACCCAGTCTAGGGTGCTCTATCAATTGAACTGACTAAGACAGGCGGGAATATTGAGAAGTTCAGGTTTATTGCTTCTGAATTCTTGTGCCACTGAGCCCCCTGGTTGATGGTTGCTTTCAGCGCTAGGCTGAACTGAAGAGAGAAGCTATGATCCTCCTTGCTCCCAATTTTTTTGTCTTCTGATTACCTCCTCTAAACAACAGGTCTCTGCTGTCATTGGTGTCTGTGCCTCCATGAAGTTACACTGTTCAATAGCTCTAACTGCCACCTGGGGTGTGTGTGTGTGTGTGTGTGTGTGTGTGTGTGTGTGTGTGTGTGTGTGTGTGTGTGTGTGTGGTCCTTTAGCCTTAATTATGGTATGGCCTTCAGTATGAGTGTCCATGTTTTGTAATTCCTCTTATCAGAGTCAGCAATCTCTTATTAGACCTGCAGCCTTGAAGCTTTTCCCTACCCACGAGGGTAGGCGTAGCACAGGCTCTGGACGCGCAGGCTCAGTGGCCATGGCGCACGGGCCCAGCCACTCGGCGGCACGCGGGATCCTCCCGGACCGGGGCACGAACCCACGTCCCTTGCATCGGCAGGCGGACTCTCAACCACTGCACCACCAGGGAAGCCCCCAGCAGCCTTCTTAACTGCCAGTGCTCTCTTGTGTGTGTTGATACCACTGAGGTCTTCACTGACACCTTTTTTTTTTCATGGCCAGTTTGCTCTTTCATATGTATATTTAGCATGTGGAAAAGATCAAAGAAGAATCAAGAATAGGACCCTTGCCTCTGTATTCCAAATTAGCAAGGTGACTGTTGACATTTTGGAAAGATTTTTACAGTGATCAGCTAATGAGGGAGTTCAGGGAGGTAAGTAACATCAGGAATCTTTCAAGGCTAATAATTCCCTAATTTTTCATGGTAGCCTTTCCTCCCCAGACTTCTAAATGCGACGCCAGTTTGGCAAGCTGATATAAATCTTTCCTTGCTACCTAGGCTTTCCTAGGTAAGCAAGGACATTCCTATAAGGCAGAACTTTCCAAGGGCTTAGAGATGAACTCCCCAGGGGCCAAGGTAACGGTCAGACCTCTCTTTGCGCAAAATTCAATCCTTTATGACATAGTTAGCTTTGCAGAATCTAGCTGAAGAGTAGAAACCAGTTTCAGTTCCTGGCTTCCAAGATAGGGTCTCGAAGTGCACTTCAGAGACACCAGTTGTGATTTTCATTTGCAAGATTTTTATGTGCCGAGCCAGCTTCTTTGAGCAAAGTGGGGTTTGTGGGTTCTCTGAGAGCCAACACTGGAGGTCTAGAGTTTAGAATTTATGCAGGTGAACAATAGAAGAGGGAACAAGGTAGGATGTGATATAAGGTGGTTTCTCATTACACAGGAAGGCAGTAGGACCCTTCTTTGGCTGGGAGGAGGGGCTCGGGAGATAGAGAGAGGAGGAAGGAGGGGGTTTGTCTTGACTCACCTGTGGGGTTGAAAATGGGATGGAAGTGACGGCAGAAGCTCCCCAGATGCATTTGAGCACCTGGCTGTGGAAGGAACACCTACTTTTCCTTCTGCCTGGAAATCTTGGAGGAGAGCAGCTCACAGAATTATACCAATAAACTACAAAGCTGGAGCACACATAAAGCTTCCTGGGTTGTAAGCAAATAATATCCCCACATTAAAATGACACGTGTGGGACCATGCGCATATCCACTATTATGCTGTCCAATACATAGACAAACAGAAGTCTGCCTAATGGATGGTGAGAATTAGTGTTATTATTTCAAACACAATAGGCAATTTACATCTTTCTTGGTTAGTTGTATAATCTCTGAATAAACATAGTTGTGGGCAATTTATAGACGATCACATCTGACTATGTCTTCCTTGCCCAGATGTGGTTGATAAAATCCCTGCTCCTTGGCCTGGCATTCGGGCCCTCAGAGTTTGCCCTCAGCCCTCCTGCCCGTCTTTATCTCCTGTTCCTCTTCCTCAGGCTGTCAACCCTCCACTAAATGGAACTCAGCAGCTCCTAGAAGTGCTTTCCCACCGCTATGCCTTTACTCAGGCTGTTGTTTCGTCCTGGCCTGACTTTCCCCATCTCCGCTGGGCTGAAATTCCACTTCCTCTGTGAAACCCTCCTCAGTTTTCCAGACCTGAAGCTGGCCTCCTGCGGCACATTGGCCTCACCTCTCGTGGGATCTACATAGTGCTGATATTAGTCATTATTATTCATGATCTGAACATAGGCCGTCTCCTTTGCTCGACTGTCAGTTCCTTGAAGGCAAGGACCATGCCTTCTTCTCTTTTTAAAAATCTCTGTGTCTCTAAGAACACTGGGTACAGGGATCTGCATCCTCAGTGAGCACTTGCTGAATACACACACACACACACACACACACACACACAGATACAGACACACACACCCATGCACACACACAGACACACAGATACAGGCATACACACACGCGCGTGCACACACATACATACAACTTCAGTCTTGGTCTCCCAGTATCTGGGAACTTTAGGGTGGAAGGAGTGAAGATGTCGTGATTGGGGGAAGCTGAGGCTAAGCCCTGGTGCAGAGGGCAGAGGAGGGGCAAGCAGGTGGCTGGGAGGGGCCTTCCCACTGGAGTAGACTTGTTTTCCGGTGAAGTGGCTTCAGAGTCCTAGAGCTTGAGACTAAAAAGCCCAACACTTTTTCATCAGACCAGAGCCATGTTTCTGTGCCTCTGTCATCAAATTTGGGTAGTAGGCTAGGAGTGTGGGCTGGGGTGGAGGGGACCCCTGAGGACTGGAGAACTTCTCTTCTGACTCTTGCAAAGCCTTCAGAGCAGAGAAAACCAGGTTTCCTTTGTCTTATCCTGTGTCCTCATGGTGGGAGGTGAAGGGAACCAGGGCAAAGGTCAAGAACACCATTCACAGAACTATGAATTAAGACAACAGGCGGGTTGGTCGCCCCTCCCTGTCTTTTATTTTTGTCAAGTGGTGGCGAAGGTGAAGATATGGTAGAGGCCATTCCTTTTGAGCTTTTTGAAACACAGATCTAAAATTGATATAACCTTGGCCAATCTGGCTATTTTAAAAGCCTTAAAAATTCGATCCTCTTTGATCCAGCAATTCTACCTCTAGAAATTTATCTTTAGAAAATATCTATGACAGTGCACAAAGTCTAGCAAATGTGCTCACAGTGATTCATTTTTAATAGTAATAAAGACACATCCTAAATGTATAACAGGATTCGGGTAAATAAACAGACAAATATACATACTTTTCCCACAGAATTCTCTGAAGTCAGTAAATATTATGTTGAAGATTTGGGGCAGCTTTCCTTAAAACTCTGCTCCCTGATTCAGGGCTGGTTGGTGTAGGTGTTGCACTGTCCCCAGCAGACACTTCTGTGCAGTGCCCAGAAATGAGGCGCAGATCCCTTGATCTCTGAGACTCCCCCATGGTTGCATGATTCAAACCTTGCTGAGGCCAGAGTGAGTGCAAGTTAAGAGTGGGACTGGGGGGCTTCCCTGGTGGCGCAGTGGTTGATAGTCCGCCTGCCGATGCAGGGGACACGGGTTCGTGCCCCGGTCCGGGAAGATCCCACATGCCGCGGAGCGGCTGGGCCCGTGAGCCATGGCCACTGAGCCTGCACGTCCGGAGCCTGTGCTCTGCAACGGGAGAGGCCGCAACGGTGAGAGGCCCGCGTACCGCAAAAAAAAAAAAGTGGGACTGGGTATTAAGCCTCCAAGCCCGCGTTTTGGGGCTGGGCCTGTGCACAGGTGCTGAGCTGGCAGACTGCCTGTGTGCGATGCTGCATGGTCAGCCTCTCCCAGGAGGGCACATCTCGGGAGGGAGTCTGATCTTTATGTTTGGTGGCTTCTTTTTCTGTATCTAATCGATGGAGAAAATGGCACGGACATTAGGCTGAATTGCTGACCTGCCTGACATTAAAAGGATATTTCTTGACATGGAAAGAGGCTCAACATCCCTTGCTAAAGGAAGTAAGCAGTTCACAAAACTGCATAGCGCAGTATTATTTCATCCTTTTTCATAGAAGCCTTATCTCTTTCCATATTTATACTTACATCTCCACCTCTATCTTTATCTATATATATGTAGGAAAACATCTAGAAAGAAGGCTTACCAAAATATTGACATCTGTTATTTCTGGGGGGTGGAAATGCAGAAAGTTTTATTTGTGTTTAAGGGTTTTGTTTCCTTCCTTCCTTCCTCCCTCCCACCCTCCTTCCCTCCTTCCCTTCCTTTTTCTTTCCCTTTCTTTCTTTCTTTTTCTTTCTTTCTTTCTCTTTCTTTCTTTCTTTCTTTCTTTCTTTCTTTCTTTCTTTCTTTCTTTCTTTCTTTCATTCTTTCTCTTCCTCCCTCTCTCTTCTTCATTCCTCCCTCCCTCCTCCCTCTCTCTCTTTGTTTCTCTTTTTCTTCTTTACAATAAAGACATATATTACTTGTGTAATCAAAAAAAAAAAAAAGAATACTGAGCTCTGGGAAAGATTCACCTCTGATTTCTCCTTCTTCTGCCCACTAAACTGTAGTAAGGGGCTCCTGGTTTGAGGTGTAAGTTGCCTGCAGTGAGAGTCTGGTGGACAGAGCCCTTCATTCTGACTGGGGCATCTGGGAACGTCATGGAGGAGGTGGCCTTTGAAGAGGTGGGTCCTATGGACGGAGGCAGGGGGGGAAGGCCACACTGTGCTGAGGGGGCAGCATCAGTGACAAAAAGGAAGTGGCTTCATTGTGGGTGATGGTCAACTTGCTGGGGGACAAGGGGGGTCGGCAGACGCTCACACTTATCATTTTCCACCTGGACCTCGGGTGCTGTCTATAGTCATTCTTTTACCCTTCTCTGCTTAAAAGTCTTGTCATGAAAGGCGCTTCAGATTCATGGGGGCAACCCTTCTTATGAAGTTCCCCCAGCAGATTTCTCAGTGCTGAGCAGAGGGGAGATGTCCAATGAGTCTGCAGGACTTGAGTTGACACACACGAAGTCAATAAGTCATCCGCAGGGAATACTCCTTCCCTCACGTGACCGGTCTCGAGGAAGGTTTGCAGGTGGCCTGTTTAAAGAGCGTCCTCCTCTAAAACCGTTCTTAATAGAGATGTGAGGGGTGTTTTGAGTAACCTTGTACTCACAGTAGTTAAACTTAGCTTACAAATCCTTCCCTTTTTATTTATCGGAACGGATTCGGGGATATCCATGTGATAAAATAACTCAAACTCACTTGCATTCCGACATGCTTCTTGCCTGGGAGGCTGCCGGCCTGCTGAATATGGTGTCTAACCTACTGCTTTTAGGATCCACACAGTGTAGTGAACCATTTTTGCTGATGGGTCCTTTCTAGTTAAATCCCTCTCAGGCTTATAAAAATGTGACTACCAAGCCAGCAACAAGGCAAGCTGGCGGTACTACTTGGGGTCTTGTCAGAATCTGGTTCTGACGTGGATGTGCATTCGTGGTCCCCTGACTTGCCTCCCTCAGTGCGTGAAGAGCTGACAGTGGTGACAGCTCCGAGGTCAGGGAGATGGAAACCCTGGAGAGGAGCCATGAGGAGTGCTGCCAATGAATGACAGGAGAGAGCCCGGCCCGCAGGTCAGAGGAAGCCCCTCCCCCCTCTCTCCAGAGCATCCCTGTGGCTGCTGAGGACAGCAATTAAGGGATCAAGGCTTCTCCATAGGGGGTGGGTCCCAGGCACTTGAAAGGAGTAACAGAACATGGAAATCATCTGAGGAGTCCCAGGGGAGAAGGTGGCAGTCCCTAACGCCATTCCCTCAGCCCCTGGAGAGCGTACTGTCAGCAGGAATGCTCAGTCCAGACAGTTAGGAAGTTGCATCTGCTGCCGTTCAACTTCCAGAAGTGAAATGAATCCTGCTTGTTCTGCAGTGGAGTCGCTTTGCTGCTCTCCTTTGTCCTACCCTGACTGCCAGAACCCCCTGGGTGCACCTGGGAGGGTGCTTTGCTTTCCAGACACCAGAGGAGCCTGTCTTCTTACAAAATGGTGACTTAAAAAAAGTTTCTGTTGATGATTGACAGATGGACAGAGTCCTGATAGCAAAACTATATTCACCCGCTAACTCACGTTTAACCCAATTCAAGACTAATTTGAATCCCAGCCTCAATCCCAACCTACGTCAAGTGAAAAAGAATGCATTAGTTAGGAGGAAAAGCTTGCTGAGAAGCCCCTCAGTGGACTTCTGCTCAGGTTCCATGGTTGGGTCAAATGCTCGTTCCCCAGCTGCTGGGGAAGCTGAGAAAGTGAGTGAATGGCATTTCACCTCTGCAGTGAGGAAGAAGGGTTAAGGGGATGCATGTAGGGTAGGCAGCCAAGAGCATCTGCCGTATTTCCTTGGTGTCTTGGTCTCCAAGTAGCTGATCAGGGCCACTGACAGTTACGTCTAAAAGTCCAACCAATCCCACTTATCTATCTCAGCTCGTTTCTTCTCTAGCTTGGAAGCTGTTGCTGGAATACGGAGGTCTTTGTTCTTGCCCATGACACATCATCTTCTGCCATCATCTCTTATCATCTTGCCAGGTTGGCCAGAACCAATGTGAATCGTTGGTGCCAATCTGCAGACAGTCTGACCAGTGGCCCCAACACTTGTTCCCCCCTTCTCAGTGTCTCCTTGAAAAGCTGTCTTCCTACTGCATCTATATCCCACCAGCTCCATCCCCCATCAGTAGAGCCAATCCTGCCTTCAGGCAGGGCACTGACTGACTATGATAACCTTGTTGGGCCAACCTTAGTGGGGTCTTCCAGCACCTCGTCTGGTTCTTTCCTTAGTCCCCTTACTTATGAGTCTGAGAGTCCATAATTTACAACAATAACTGTAACTCGTGGGAATGGACCCATGGGGGTGCATCGTTGTGATTCTCCTCCAAATTGGTTGGCTTCCAGGAGAGCTTGTGTCCATGTTGTGCTTCTGATTCACCAATTATAATTACATCTAACAGCTTATAATACAAACCTGATTGTGACAAACCAGGTAGAAGTTTTGTTTTTCTCATATAAAAAGAAGTCTGAAGGAAGGCAGTCTAGAACCGAGGCAAAGTACCCACAGTGCTATCAGGGACTCAGTCTTCCTCATTATTCTTCACGCTTTGCCATCCCTAGTGGGTGGCTTTTGTTCTCAGGAGAGCAACATGACTCTTTCATCTAAGAAATCATATTTCATTCCGGGCAAGAAGAAGGGGAGAACAAAGAACAGTAAAAAGGGAAAGGCTTTCTTTTGTTTAAATGAGGAAACAAATTTTCCCAGAAGCTCCATGCTGTAGGCTTCTACTTACATCTTATTGGCCCTCCCTTCAGGTCAGGTGTAATCTGGGGGAAAGGGCCGTGTACCTGAATCATGGAGCCTTCCTTTTGTCCATATATCCACAAGGTACTCAATTTCTATTGGTAAAGAACATCTTGCAAAACTCCCACATTCCCCAGAGTGCTGTCACATGTTTGCATACAGGCATTTCTGCAGGGTCTCTGGCTTCCTCCAAGGAGAGTTATTCACTTCTGCCTTCTGTCTTCCTCCCTCCCTCCTTTCCTTCCTTCCTCCCTCCCACCCTTCCTTCCTTCCACAAATGCTTCTTGAGTCCCCAGTCTGTATCAGAAAATGTCCTAGGCACTTAGGGACATAGGCCGACGTTGCCCCCTCCTCTGTGGAGCAAGTGTGGCCAGCAGATACCACATAAGAATCGTGGCTCTCCACTGAGCATCACCTGCTTGGAAGTAGCCAGGCAAGGGATGTGTGCTCGTGGCTTGTGAAGGGTTAAAGAGATTTCTGGAAAACGTGTTCCAACAGTCTGCAAACCTTTTGAAAGCTTGCTCTGAGAGGGAAGCTGCAGGCCCTGCATCTCCCTGAAGGGACGGAAGCCATCCCCATCCCTCCGTGTGTTGACTTCATGCACATGTGGGAAGCTTGTTTTCCCTGTTACAGATGGCTGGGCAAGTTAAATCAACTCGACACAGCTGTGGCACGAGATGCCCGCCTGCTTCTGCATCAGTCAGGAATCTTGCTGGTGATGGACACAGGGAGTCAGCCGGTGGAGAGGCCAGGCTTAAAGAGGCTTATGGCAATATAGACATACATCCATATGTGGGACTCAAGACTGTTTTGAAAAGCTCTCACATCCTGAAAGATGTGCAGGATATTTAATTACACACGAAAAGAGAAGGTGTCTGCTGGGGAAACGCTGAATTAACTATTCACATTTTATATTATTAGTAACCACTTACATTTGTCTAGCCAGTTATACCTCTCAAGGTGCTAATATATACTTGATCTCATTGGATCTTTAAAAGAGTTTTAAAATATGTTTCATATTATATATTTAAATATTGACTACTCTTTTCCTACCACCTAACAAAGGCAATAAAGCTTCCACAGGCACTGAATATCAATATCTTAGGAACACTAAACCCCAAATTTTCACTTTCTCCTTTCTCTTGCCTCATGATCCTGTTTTGTAACATGCATTTTGTACTTCTAACTCTCCCCCTGACCTTTTCACATTTCTGTTACCCCAGAGTGTCTTTATCCCCAATATTGTATCTTTGAAGTCCCATGCTAACCCACTTTATTTTTGCTGTTTGAGGGTTTTTTTTTTTTTTTTTTTTTTTGCGGTACACGGGCCTCTCACTACTGTGGTCTCTCCGGCTGCGGAGCACAGGCTCTGGACGCGCAGGCTCAGCGGCCATGGCTCACGGGCCCAGCCGCTCTGCGGCATGTGGGATCCTCCCGGACCGGGGCACGAACCCGTGTCCCCTGCATCGGCAGGCGGACTCTCATCCACTGCGCCACCAGGGAAGCCCCGCTGTTTGAGTTTTAAAAATCAATTTCATTGAGGTAAAGTTGACATACAATAAACTACATATTTAAAAGTGACAACTTACTAAGTTTCGACATATGTATAAACCATCACCACGAGCAACGTAGTGAACATATCCATTTATTTCAAGTGTTGGCCTTTACTATTTCTGGTCAAAGGAAGCTTAACTAAGATGCCATTTTATTTACATTTTCTGATTCTTGAATATGTTTGAGGAGTACTCTCGTTCCGGTTCTGTACTCGTGGGGCTGTCAGTTCAAGCTGGACCTCAGCCTTAATAAATGATATTTACACATATTCATGTCTTATCTCTAGTTTCTATTTCAGCAAATTCGGTCCATCTCCTGGGGTAGTTGAAAGAGCACCGTTTGGAGCTGGAAGATCTGAGTCCATGTCTCTTCCTTGCTTCTTTTTGATGTGTGACCTTGGACGATAATGACAATCATGACACACACCTCACCGGGTTATTTTGGATCACATGAGAACCTCTTTATGTAACAGGATGTTAAAATGGAAGTTTCTATACAGTCCTCAAGCCATGGTACATGTTATATTCCAAAACCAAATCACCACATGGACAATTTACAGAGAAAATGTCCCCAACCTGGTTCAAGATGTCTTGAACTCCTCACCAGTTTTAAGATAATAAAAAGAGTGGAGAGGCAAGAGGACAGTGAATGTGTGAGGGAATTTCTTTTATTACTTAAACAAATCAAAGTATAGTTAATTTAAATGTTGTGTCAGTTTTAGGAGAATTTTCTTGAGTGACGACTGTTGCCATGATGTGAATCTCCACACCCTTGGAGGTCCAGTGGGGACAGGTGACTCCCAGGGGACCATTCAGAGAGCTTGATATGTGTCCCTGCAGTTGGGGAAGAGCTGACATGGGGAGACCTGATTTATGCCTGAGGAAGCCACAGAGGGCCAGGAACAGCAGGGTAGGTGGACTGCCTGCACTCCTGGGGACTTGGGGGACTAAGGGGGCATGAAGACTTCCTGGGGGGTCAGAGGTTTGTTGACCTCATGCTATTTATCTTCCTGCCCTGTCCCTGGAGAAGGTAAGGAGAGAGCGAAGAAGCCCTGATGGAGTCATGTGGAGTGGACCACACAGGGCCATGGGTGATGGGGAACAGTGCCCAGAGGAGCAGAAGGCGGGGCCCATGTCGTGGGAGTGTGGCCAGAGGGGCCGGCAGAGTGGCCTCCAGTGGGTCCAAGAAAGCACCTGTGAGGGAAGAAGTGGCTCTAAACGTCCATCTACCAGCCAGGAGAGCGGAAGCTCTCAGTCACAAGGAAAACTTCTTGCCCCTCCTTACCCCTTCCCCTCATCTTTCCCCATGTGCCAGTCCATGGGGGACATCATGCCACCTCCCACGGGTCTGGGAGGGTAACGGGGAAGTCTCACCTTGAAGGTGTCTTAAAATTTCTGAATTGGGAGATTTTGCCTTAGGGCGAGCAGAAGAGTCATAGGATCTGACCATATTCCCATCTAGGAACAGGTGAAAAGTACTCCTACATTTTAAAGGGAAAGTGAAAGATAAAGTTGTGCTTTAATTATATCACAAATGTTGCTTGTTTATCATACAGGTTACACCCTTAAACTGTAAATATGCAAATCTTAGTGACTGTTCAATACACCCTTTATCATAACCTCTCCGCCTTCCGCCTACTAAGACTGGGGTTCTAAACCTTGAGCTGTGTCGAATTGCCTGGAGGGCTTGTTAAAGCACAAATCGCTGGGTCCCGTTTGGAGTTTTTATTTAGTGTGTGGTATTGTGATTTATAGCAAGAAATATATATTTGGTCTTTTCTGGCACAAAGCTCCAGAAACCCTTGGAATCTCCGAAGTGATGAGAGTGGTAGAATGTCTTTTGTTATGTTAACAAGGTGACTTTTGGAATGACCCCAGGCAACCCGAGGATGGGGGCTGGTTGCCTGCAGAGCTAACCCTGTGATTGGAGGGTTGGAACCTTCACTCCCAACCCCTGACCTTCGGGGAGTGGGGAGGGGGCTGGAGGTTGAATCAATTGCTATTGGCCAATGACTTAATCTAGCATGCCTGTGTAATGAAGCCTCCATTAAAAACCCAAAGGGGAGAGGGTTTGGAGAGTGTCCTAGTTGGTGAATACGGGACTTGGGGAGGGTGATGCTTCTCACATACCTTGCCCTGCGCGCCTCTTCCTTCTGGATGTTCCTGAGTTACATTCTTTTATGATAAACCAGTAAGTAAAATGTTTCTCTCAGTTCTGTGAGTTGCTCTAGCAAATTAATCAAAACTAAGGAGGGGGTCGTGGGAACCTCTGATGTATAACCAGTTGGTCAGAAGTACAGGTAACAAACTGGTCTTGCAACTGGGTGTCTGAAGTGGTGGTGGTGGTAGGGTGCTCAGTCTTGTGGGACTGGGCCCTGAACCTGTAGAATCTGGTGCTGTCTTTGGGTAGATGGTGTCAGATTGAGTTGAATGCTAGGATGCCCAACAGGTGTCTGGAGAATGGCTCCTTGTTGGTATGGGGGGAACGCTTACCCTCCCCACCCAATTCTGGAAACTGGTCTCAGAACACCTGTTATAGTGGGCTTGGGGGCCCACAATTTGCATTTCTAACAAGTTCCAGGTGTTGCTGATGCCGCTGATTTGAAGCCTACCCTTGGAGAACCATAGCTCTCAAAACCTGGTTCTCCAATTGCTACACATTGGAATCAACTGGGAAGATTTAACTACTGATGCTTGGGCCCCAGCCCAGAAATCTGATTGAATTGGTACATCTATTTCATGGGTTAAAATTGGAGTGACCAATTCGTGGTTTAAAAGCTGTCCTGGGAGTTGGAGGAGGAGTATTTACTTTTATTTTAAAATTCTCATTTATCTAATTGAAGGTGGAGACCTTGGCTTTCTGCCTTATACATTTTGGTATTATTTGAATTTTTAACAACGAGCCTATGCCACTCTTTATAACTAGCAAGCAAACATGTGACTTTATTCTTTCCATCAGTTGTGCCCATTTTAACACGTATCACAACTCTTTCAAATCTTCAAGGACATTTGGAGCTCTCTTCCCTCCATCATTCTTTTGGTCACCAGAAAAATTCCTTCTTGATCTAATAAAATCTAGCTCAGTCTAAATTCTACCAAATTTACTATATATTGAATAATTTTCAGCAATTACTATGGAATGTTCAAAAAAACTTTATCCTACACCTTATACTTTATAGTCTCTAATCTTTATTATTTATTTATTTATTGCGGTACGTGGGCCTCTCACTGTTGTGGCCTCTCCCGTTGCCGAGCACAGGCTCCGGTCGTGCAGGCTCAGCGGCCATGGCTCACGGGCCCAGCCGCTCCACAGCATGTGGAATCCTCCCGGACTGGGGCACGAACCCGTGTCCCCTGCATCTGCAGGCGGACTCTCAACCACTGCGCCACCAGGGAAGCCCATAGTCTCTAATCTTTCTTTCTTTCTCTTTCACAATCCAGAAAATTCTACCAATCTACTTCCTTCTCTGGTGTTCCAGGCATGTGTATGTAAGTAAACATCTTTATTCATGTATTCTCACAAATCAGTAGGCACACTTATCGAGGACTTATAATGAGTCAGACACTTGAGAATTGTTTCCATTTTACAGATCAGGACACGAAGCCTTAGAAGATTTCTAATTATATTTGTAGCTTCATAGGTGCCCTTTCTGCCCAAATATTTATTGAATATGTCATTAGTAAACAGCAGAAATGTGTTCAGTTTCTGACTCGATGGGTAGCCCAGTTGTCATGAATTCTTCAATTAGCCTTCTCAAACTCTGCCCAGAGACCCTGTTTATTATAGATTGACTTCTGATGGCTTCTCATGTGTCTGCCTTTTTTAAACATGCAATTGAAATATTCTTGTATGGAGGAAAGATGACTTCTGGGAGGCAGTTACACATTTTATTATTATTCCCAGGCTCCCGTTCATATGCAGCATTATAAATATACATCTGGCAACTGAGATTCTCTTTCTTCGAAACATCCTCATTTTGTATATTAAACGAAATTCTACCTCTACATGATTCCCTTTTCCTATTACTGACTTGTGGAAAGATGCCTAAAACCCACTCCCTTTAGGTATAATAAAATTCTCTCTAGGTATTAAACTTTATTTCTTGTACTCAAATCACATCCAGTTTCTTCTCTCTCAGGGCCATACCAACTGTGACTTTAATGTTTTTCATTTTACTACTTTTATGGATTTCTAAATTGTGCTTTTTCTGTATAGATGTAATTTTATTAAGACCTACACATTCCCTTTGATTGCTCTCTCCTCATGGGTCCCAATCTTTGTTCTTTTAAAATTGAGTCCTATTCACTCTGAACCCAACACTTTTTTTTTTTTTTTTGGCTCTCTCTTTCACTTAATTTCTGTGCTGTTTTCTTTTCTTCCTCTGTTGATTCATTTCGACGTAATTGACTATTTATTTTCCATGAGTTAGCCATTCCCCAAAGCTTTTGTCTGTAAGATTTTATGACAAACATTTTCAAAAGACAAAAAAGTTTGCAGAATTTTATAGTGAGCATCCTATACCTACCACTCAGATTCGACCATTTACATTTTAGTGCAGTACCTTTACCACATACCTGTCCCCCTACCTGCTCCTCTTTTACCGTCTGTCACACCATCTTCTTTTGAATGCATTTAGAATTAAGTGGCAGAACCCATCAGCCCAAACACTTCAGCTGAATATTATTAGAGTTTAATATTTGTTTATGGTTCTTTTGTTCCCTTTTGAGGTAAAATTTATGTACAACGAAATGCATAAATCTTAAATTTACCATTTGATATGTTTTGACAAGTACCTGTCACTTACCCTGACTCCACAGACTGGGAACACAGTTCAGGGTGCAGAGCAGCTCTCCTGACCACAGGGCTCAGTGACTGCCTGTGTGGGTCTGGTCATCTGGCTGTTCCTACCCCTAACATCAATACCATACTCACATCTCAGCTATACTCTCTGTCTCTCTCTGCTTCTATTTGCTTCTGCTGTCCTTCTCACCATATGCTTCTCTACTTCTGCTCTGTGTCTATCTCCCTCTTTGTGTGTATCATGAACAGGCTCATTATGAAAGAATCTAATTGGTTCAGTTAGTCACCAGCCAGTATCAGCCATCTCTGTTGAGTAAAGAGGGCTGTTTTTTTGTTTATTTTGTTTTTAAACATTTATTTATTGATTTTGTCTGTGCCAGGTCTCAGTTGTGGCTCGAGGTATCTCAGTTGTGGCATGTGAACTCTTAGTTGTGGCATGCATGCGGGATTTAGCTCCCCGACTAGGGATTGAACCCGGGCCCCCTGCATTGGGAGCGCAGAGTCTTACCCACTGGACCACCAGGGAAGTCCCCAGAGGGCTGCTTTTGGAGTCAGGTGCCCAGTTTTGTAGGGGGTGGAGGGTGTTACCTGGCTTTAGAGGCAAATGATTGCTTTGGCCTCTCCCTCTTAAGGGGGCTATGGAACGGGCAGGCTCAGAGCACCATGTTCAGGACACATAGTGAATTCTGCCCTCACAAGCTAAAGTCTTCACAGATCCCAAATAAGAAGTACTAAGCATATGGATGGCTAACCCTTTCCTTCCTTTGCTGTAGTTTATCTCACGTCATGTCCCCCAAGTTAAACCCCTTTTGCGTCTGCTACTTTGCTGGCACTCTTAGTATCTCTTAGTCTCTCTTAGTATATAACTCAAGTGAAGTTTGCTGGAGGAGGCATGTCTTGATCTGCAAGGGCCTAATCTCTCTAATAGAACTTCTAGAAATCATCAAGAGAAAGACCTACAAACCAATAGAAAAATGAACAAAGGTCATGAACAACCAGCTCACAGAAAAGCAAATTAAAAGAGTTTAACACATGAAAAGATGTCCAACTTTGCTTTTAATAGCAAGCAAATATATAAAATATAATATATTAATTACACATAATATATAATTATATATAACATGTATTCTATAATATTAATATATACACATATAATAAAATAATAAAGGGAATAATAAGGGACACATCCATCAATAGTACTACTAATAAGATGTTATATCTAACCTATCAGAGCAGCAAAACCCTAATCATCTAACTTTTAAGAATCCATAAAATCAAGTTTGGCACACAGGCCAGCTTCACATATCGCACTTCTCCATGGTATTAGTTAATGTTAGAAAGCATTTCAGTAATGATTAGAGCAATGATTAGAAAGTCCTCAGGGAAAGAAAAAAAAAATGTTACATGCAGATAAACTGTGCGAAAGTAAATAAACAATGACAGACATTTTCAAATATGACAGAACTTGAAGAAGGCAGTCATTTAGGAGCTTGGGATTAACAAACTACTATATATAAAACAGATAAACAACAAAGTCCTACTATATAGCATAGGGAACTATATTCAATATTCTGTAATAAACTGTAATGGAAAATATATATATTCTCTCTATATATATCTATATCTATATATCTCTCTCTATATATATACACAGAACTAAATCACTTTACTGTACACCAGAAACTAACATAACATTGTAAATCAACTATACTTCAATAAAAAAAATAATAAAAAAGAATGTAGTCAAGGCTGCCACATGTGTCATATGTATATATGGCATTCCGTAGACTGTAATATGAATGGTGCTCCCTGGAAATATGTGTTATGCACAACCTGCACAGATGTATGTAGCAGTGCTAAATATAGTCCTCACAAGACCTTGAAAAACTACTAAAGGGTGTTTAGTTGTATAAAAGGTCAGTGGGGCAGCTAGAGCAGAAAGGACTAGCAGTAGGGATTGAATCTATCTAAATGCAGCAATAAAACTAACAGCAGTGGCAATTATGGCTCAGAACACAATGTGAACATTATGAAGAAAGGTAATGTACAAAAATAATTAAAAATATCAGATGGTAGAGAGAATGATAAGGTGGGCAATGTAAGTATTTACGAATTTTCTCATTTCTTGTGGTGGGTCCAAAGATATTGTTTAAATCTGCAAATCAAGTAACAGGATATCAATAAATATAAAGGTATAGAATTTAAAAAATAGCAGAAAAGAATGTTAACAACCAAAATTGGGTAATAGGAGGGAAAGATGGTAGGAGGAAATATATTAATTTCATCTTCATTCATAGGTTTCCTAAAAAATAGAGAAGCTTGATTTTTTTTTTACTGTGTAGTTCAAAAATTCATAAATAAAATGATAAATGTCATAGTTTGAAAAGCAAAACCATCATGATTAAAAGATTGGATTTGAATTCAGACTCCCTAGCTTTGAATTCTAGCTGATTTGCTAGTTGTGATATCTTGAGCAAATTCATGGAATTCTAAACCCTTAGTTTTCTCATTTGTCAAGTGAGATTATAATAGTGCTTATTTCATAAGGTTGTGAGAGGTGAATGCAATAATGAATCTAAAAGTCTTAGCAATAAATGTTACTTATCATTATTATAAATAAATATTACCTATTATTATTGCCATTCATTATTTCATTGCTAACCAAATACTAGGTTTGTACAGAACACCAAATTGAAATAAATTCTGAGCCCAATATATTCAATGGATAGAAATGCTACACTGGCACATCTCAGAGATACTGAAAACCAAACAGCATTATGATCAACACAGAGATTAGAGTTTTTGAAAAATTCACAGTATCAACACCATCAAATTACCGACCTATCACTAACCCAGTAGGAGTCAAATTTCAGTCTTTTGCTGACCACTGTCATGATTTTGTAACATCTGGGTGGAACTTATATTTCTATTTATCTAATATTTTTCTTTACTATTTACCTTATATTTTAATTATTTGAACAATCACTTACAATTTACCATTACAGTTTAAAATTTATTCACTTTAAAAAACTTAAGCTCATACTAAGCAACTATATCCATGGAATTGTTTTTGATGTTCTAGTTCAATTTTTTAAACATATTATTAAATATGTGACTATAAAATAATTGGTCCATAGGCTCCCTAACATCATCTCGAGTGTCACCCCATGGTTCACATAATACACTTTGGGAAGTTCTGTTTTTTTAATTCATTTAATAAATGCTTTTGCACACCTACTATGTAATTGGCACTGTTCTAGGCAATGGAGGTACAGCCGAGAATTCCACCTACAAAACTTCCTGCCAGGGCTTCCCTGGTGACGCAGTGGTTGAGAGTCGGGTTCGTGCCCCGGTCCGGGAAGATCCCACATGCTGCGGAGCGGCTGGGCCCGTGAACCATGGCCGCTGAGCCTGCGCGTCCGGAGCCTGTGCTCCGCAACGGGAGAGGCCACAGCAGTGAGAGGCCCGCGTATGGCAAAAAAAACAAAAACAAAAACTTCCTGCCATCATGTAGCTTACATTCCACCAGGAGGGACAGATAACAAACAATACAGAAATCCTTTTTTTTTTTTTTTTTTTTTTTTTGCGGTACTCAGGCCCCTCACTGTTGTGGTCTCTCCCGTTGCGGAGCACAGGCTCCGGACGCGCAGGCTCAGCGGCCATGGCTCACGGGCCCAGCCGCTCCGCGCCATGTGGGATCTTCCCGGACCGGGGCACAAACCCGTGTTCCCTGCATTGGCAGGCGGACTCTCAACCACTGCGCCACCAGCGAAGCCCGGAAATCCATTTTTTTGTACATGAGGTGGTGATATGTGTTATGGAGAAAAATCAATCGGGGAAGGGAGATAGTGTTGGAGGGGAGCAAATGGGTGGGTTATAATTTTTTTTTATTGAAGTATAGTTGATTTACAATGTTGTGTTAGTTTCAGGTGTACAGCAAAGTGATTCAGTCATACACACATATATACATATTCTTTTTCAGATTCTTTTCCGTTATGATTTATTACCAGATATTGAGTATAGTTCCCTGTGCTATACAGTAGGTCCTTGTTGTTTATCTATTTTAGATACAGTATTGTGTATCTGCTAATCCCAAACTCCTAATTTATCCCCCCTCCCTCCCCCCTCCCCCTTTCCCCTTTGGTAACCATGTGTGTTTTGTATGTCTGTGAGTCTATTTCTGTTTTGTAAATAAGTTCATTTGTGTCATATTTTAGATTCCACATATAAGTGCTATGGTATGATATTTGTCTTTCTCTGTCTAACTTACTTCACTTAGTATGATAATCTCTAGGTCCATCCATGTTGCTGCAAATGGCATTATTTCATTCTTTTTATTGCTAATATTCCATTGTATACATGGACCACATCTTTATCCATTCATCTGTCGATGGACATTTAGGTTGCTTCCATGTCTTGGCTATTGTAAATAGTGCTGCAATGAACACTGGGGTGCATGTATCTTTTTGAATTATGGTTTTCTCTGGATGTATGCCCAGGAGTGGGATTGCAGGATCATATGGTAGCTCTATTTTTAGTTTTTTAAGGAACCTCCATACTGTTCTCCACAGTGGCTGCACCAATTTCCATTCCTACCAACAGTGTAGGAGAGTTTGTAATTATAAATAGCATGGTCCAGAAAGCCTCACTAAGCAGTTTCCCTCTGAGAAAAGTCCTGAAGGAGGTGAGTGAGTGAGCCATGTGCCTAATTGGGGAAGAGCAAGTTCAAAGGCCTTGAGGTGGAAGCATGCCTGGCGTTTTCAAGGAACAAAAGGGAGATCAGTTGTCTGGCGTGCAGAGGACGAGGGGATAAGAGAGGTCAGAAAGGTAACGAGGGGTGACAGACTGGGTAGGATCCACTACTACTATCACCACTACTACCACTACCACCACCACCACTACCACCACCGCCACTACTACTATTACTACTGCTATGTGCGAATTCCACTATTATTTAGGGTATAAGGATGAAGGAGAGGAATATGGCAAGAAGACATAAAATTCTCAAATGAGTTTGTGTTCAGCTCCAAATCCTTAAATTTTGGCCTATGAATCTTGTGGTCCTTGCAAACCATAAACTCTGCGTGTCACTTAAAAATCCACGGCACCAGATTCACCACCCAAAAATAGGTGGTCAGCGATGCATAATGGAAGAAAGGAGGGAACGCTTACTGGCCACCGATGCAGGCCTGTCACTCAACCGGGTTCTGAGCAGAATGCAAAAGAAAAAGACTTGGTCCCCGCCTTCAGGCAATCTGTAGTCCTGTTGGAGTAGAAAAACGTAGAGACAGAAGTTCTCAGGTTACAGTGCTCTCTGAAGTTCTGTGCTGCTGGCTCAGGGCAGGAGGCAGGAGGGAACCAGGACTCTAGAGAGGATGGTGAGGGGAGCTTCCTGGAGAGGGCAGGCCTTGAGCTGCACCTTGAAGAGTGAATAGGCAGAGGGAGGGCATCCTCAGCAAGAATAAACAAGCAAAGGAACAGTGGTGATAGCAATGAGCTTGCCCTGCCTGTGCAGTGGCTGGTGAGGTTACACAATGAGGGAGGACGTTGAAAGTTCAACCGAGGAGTTTCAAAGGTAAAAGATTAATTTACTTTTCCACAAGTGCAAGCAGGAAAATGTACTGGTCTGTTGTAAGCCTTGATAGAGAAGAGATTGGCCAGAAGCCCACCTGGATATGCTGCAAGAAGAACGTCACTTGGAGAACTGCCGGGGGAGCAGGATGCTCCGTGTAGCTCCCTTCATGCTTTGTGCTCGCCCCAAATTCCCTTTCCTATCTGCAGGCAGTTAGGGGAGCTCTCTTATCAGACCCATCTCCAGCTGCAGCAAGCCAGATGAAGGCAGTTACACGAATGCATTTTAAATGCATTACAAGATTAGAGATTCCAGAAATGGCAGGGATAAAGGCTGTAATCATCCTGATTTCAGCAGATAGAAAGGAATTCAGAGTGCAGAGAGATAAGAAAATCTGTTGTTGAAGGCAGGACCCAGGGGGAGGGGGTTTTAGAAATAGGCCTACCCCCACCCTCCCTCTTGAGTCAGAGTCTGGCCTCGGGAGGAGATCTCACACCCACCTTCTGCTGTTCCTGCAGCCCAGTGAATCCTTGATATTTTTCCCCCTTAGACACATGAGTCTTATTTCCCACCTCCATGCCTTTCAGAGCCCAAAGGTGGGACACCATCTCTTCATCTGCTCATAGGTCTGATCTTTATTCTCTTAAAAATGAGCCAGAAGAATAGAGATACCATTTGGGGGAAAATTTCCAGGTTACCCTGGCTGCTGCTCCCTGATCTACAGGTCCCAGGTCTGTTTCTTTTAAGTAGTTCTTTGAGACTTAAAGTGCACATCATTAGCAAATGCAGAATCTCAGCCCTACGCCATCCCTACTGAGTCAGAATCTTCATTTTACCAAGATCCTCCCCCCACTCCCCCAACCCGCAGATGATTCGGATGCATGTGGAAGTTTGAGAAGGACGGGTCTCATTCACTCATGGGGATCAGGGCTTCAGGAAGAGGCTACTCGGACTGCAGTGTGAGAAGCAGACGGCTTGGTACTACATTGGGTTTGGAGAGCCTCGCTCTCTCAACTTCTCTCTGGGGGTGTCTCTCCCCTCCCTCTCTTCATCCTGTAGACAATGGTTGAGCGTTTGCCATGTGCTAGGTACCAGGCTCGGCTCTGGGACACAAGCACGAAAGGACAAGCCCTGGCCCTTCAGCAGCTGACGACCCACTGGGACAAAAGCATGCAAATGCCAAGGTGGAATACAGGGAGATAGATAGCTGTGTCCCCTAAGCTGAGCCAGGTCCGTTCCCAGGGGCCCCTTCTCCCCCTGAATTCCCTGGCAAACTTTAGGTCTTGCTACACTGACTCTAAAATCCCTTCTCTGCTCCCCCTCCCCCTTATAAATTTTTCCCCATGTAGCCACTTCCTTGGGATGCTAGACTTTTCCCCTGTAACTGATTATTCCTGTTCTTAAGTTTTCTTAGTGAAGTTCCTTTCTTCCCACATAAAGTCCTGCCTAGTTTGCCTCCTCTGCTAGTTCTGGAGCCCGTCCCCCTTTCTCTAACTTCAGTACAATTAGCCTGATCCAGGCCCTTCGTCTTTATCAGGAATGATCCATTATCTTTTTAAAGAAAATTCATTAATTAATTATTTTTTGGCTGCATTGGGTCTTTGTTGCTTCGCGCGGGCTTTCTCTAGTGCAGTGAGCGGGAGCTACTCTTCGTTGTGGTGCACAGGCCACTCATTGCGGTGGCTTCTCTTGTTGCAGAGCATGGGCTCTGGGCATGTGGGCTTCAGTAGTTGTGGCGCACGGGCTCTAGAGAACAGGCTCAGTAGTTGTGGCGCACAGGCTCAGTAGTTGTGGCTCATGGGCTTAGTTGCTCTGCGGCATGTGGGATCTTCCCGGACCAGGGACCAAACCCATGTCCCCTGCATTGGCAGGTGGATTCTTAACCACTGTGCCACCAGGGAAGTCCCTGATCCATTATTTTTGTAACTGGCCTTCCTGTCCTGTGTCTTGTTCCTGTCAAATCCATTCTCTACAGCAGATGGAGTGATCTTTCTGATACACAAAATCTAGTGCTCAGTAAACCCTTCAAAGGCTCCCTGAGCAGGTTATGTTCTAAAGTCCTTATTAAACACGTTTCATGACCTGTCCTCTGACAGTCTAACCTCCTCTCCCATGACTCTGTCTTCTGTTTCAGCTACAACAAACTCCGTGACATCTGGCTTCACCGTCCCTCTGCACGTGCGCTCACACTCATCCTGCTTAGAATGGCATTCTTTCCATTTCCACCAGGTTGATGCCTGGCCATATTGCCATATCCAGTTCAGTTTTCCTCTTCTGTAGGGTTTCCAACCCTAGCTGCACATTAGAATCACCCGGGGGGAGGTTTTTAAAAAAATACTGAAACCCAGGCCACAACCTCAGGGAATCTGATTTTATTTATGTGGGGACAGATGTCTGGGCATTGGTATTTTTAAAAAGTTGCCTAAGTTGGTGCTTCTCAAACTTTACTGTGTCCACAAATCCCCTTGGTGTATTTTTGAAATGCAGATTCTGATTCAGTAGGTCTCATAGAGCCTGAGAGTCTACATTTCAGATGTTACCAGTGCTACTGGTCCACAGACTGCACTTTGAGTAGGGAGGGTCTGGTGCAAATGATTCTGAAGTGCCCCAGGCTGGCAGCCCCCCTTCTATAGGACCCTTCCAGGCCTCTCAGCCATCACTCTTCTGTAGCTGCTCCATCCTTCTGTGTCCTGCCTTCTGATTTCTGACATTTCTTACCATAATAAGATTTCCTCAGATTTTCAGTGCAACCCTCAGTGATAAAACTACTCCAGTAAAAATTTAATAAAAAGAAATTTGAGTATAAAATAAATAAATAAAGAATGGATAAAGAAGATGTGGTACATGTATATAATGGAATATTACTCAGCCATTAAAAAGAATGAAATAATGCCATTTGCAGCAACATGAATGGACCTAGAGATTGTCATACTGAGTGAAGTAAGTCAGACACAGAAAGATGGATATCATATGATATCACTTATATGTGGAATCTAAAAAAAAAAAGAAAAGATACAAATGAACTTATTTACAAAACGGAAACAGACTCACAGACTTAGAGAACACCTTGGCATTTGCATGCTTTGTTCTTACGGTTACCAGAGGGGAAGGGTGGCAGGGGGAGGGATAGTTAGGGAGTTTGGGATTGAGACGTATTAAATGGATAACCAACAAGGACATACTGTATAGCACAGGAAATTCTGCTCAGTGTTATATAACAACCTAAATGGAAAAAGAATTTGCAAAAGAAGAGATACATGTGTCAGTATAACTGAATCACTATGCTGTACACCTGAAACTAACATAACATTGTTAATCAACTATACTCCAATATAAAATAAAAAGTTAAAAAAATTTGAATATAAAATAAATAAAATGTAATCTCCAAAAAAATGCAATGAGCTGCTTCATGAGGGAGAAAATTTCATATGCCTTTTTACTAAGCAAACACTTTGGCATAAAGATACAATTTCTCTTTAAAATGCTTACGAGGAGATTGATAAGACATCAAAGAAACACATTTTCCACAGAAGCAAAGAAAGGGTGGTTTGCTTACCTAAGGAACAAAGCTCATGGCCTATTTGGAGTATTTGACGGAAACAGCATGTACAGATATAAAAAGCTCTGAAGAATTTACAGTAGTAATGTAGTTATGGTAATAGCTAATACTTACTAAGCATTTATTATCAAGGTAATGTTCTAAAAGCTTTATATGTAATAACTCTCTTTATATGTAATAACTCTGTTCTATAACTTTATATGTAATAACTTTATTGTCCTTGGAGGTAGTTTCTATTAATTATCCCCATTTTACAGACAAGGAAATGGAGACTCGGAGGTGTAAGTACTCAGCTGTGTGAACTAGCAGGTTGCTTAACTGAGGCAAGTGAGTTAATAGTAAAAAAGACCCAAAAGAACTAGAATCATCCAGAGGATAGAGACATCATTTAACGTCTGTGAAAGAAGATCACTGAAAAAGTTTTCCAGAGAAATTGCCCCTTCCCCAACTTACGTTTACAGCTTACACACTTTTAGTGGTATTTGTGAGCATCAAATGGGCAAGGAAAAGTTTTTGAGACACGTGACTCATGATTTTGAATGCACTTTGAAAACCTAGGGACCGATGAAAAAAAATGCTTCCTCTTGCTTTTGGGAGATTTACCAGGAAGAGATGTCATCTCTTGTCTAAACTTCATTGCATTCTTATTTTAAAATACTTCAGCCAGTCCAGTCCATGTTGAAAAATTCTCCCAAAATAGCATTTTAAAGATTAATATTAAGTATTTAGATTTAATATTTGCATTTAATACTTAGCAGATATCTAAAAAAGCACATACCTGCAGTTGCATAAAGTATATATGGTATTTCTCTGGTGTAAAGGGCTCTCCAGGAATGAAACCTACATTTATACAAGTACATCTATAGGAGATAAGCATTCGACTCATGATGGCCTGACAGCTCTCATTATGGCTGTTGGCCAAAACCCAGAAGGTTGTGAGTAGGTTTGTGCCCGGGTGGATTCTTTAACACTTTCTCTGCATGTTTTCTCAAGGGCCAGGACTGGATTTATTCAGCTTTTTATCCAGTTCCTGGCACAGTGCTCAATGTGTTTATTGAACTAAACCAGTATCAATAGCTAGTGTGTATTGAATGCTTCCTCTGATCCAGGCACTGTGCTAAGCGCTTTTGCAGGGATTAGCTCATTAAAGCTCTTCATAAAGCCATGTGGTGTGCACACCAACCCAGACCTCTGATGACAGCCACCCTCCTGAGCACTATGTGTGGCTGCTTCTTCACCTGTGGGTTCGGGTTACCTTGAGGTATGTGCCCTTGGCAGCCGCCAGGCCCCATACAGCTCCAAGCCCAACTTCTCAACAGACTTTTTTCTCTTCCTGAGCTGTTCTTCTACTACCCAGCTCACAAGCTGGGCAGAAAAACTACTGACACAGCCCAAGAAATCAAGATTCCATTTTATCTCTCAATTCATCCCAGCCTCTCTACGTCTGCATCTCTATTCCTGCCCTGTCACTAAGTTCATCAATAGCATTTTTCTAGATTCCATATATATACATTCATGTATGGTATTTCTTTTTCTTTTTCTGACTTACTTCACTCTGTATGGCAGACTCTAGGTCCAACCACATCACACTGACATGTATACACTACCATGTGTAAAATAGATAGCTAGTAGGAAGCTGCTGTATAGCACAGGGAGATCAACTCGGTGCTTTGCGATGACCTAGAGGGGTGGGATGGGGTGGGTGGGAGGGAGGCTCAAAAGGGAGGGGATATATGTACACATATAGCTGATTCACTTTGTCGTACAGAAGAAAGTAACACAACATTGTAAAGCAATTATAATCCAATAAAGATGTAAAAAAAAAGTTCCATTTTATCCACATTCTGAGATTCTCTCTGAATCCAAAATCAAGTATATTTTTTCCATTTGAATTTTTGGAGCATTAATAAGTTGCAGTTGCATTCCAAGATTCTCTGAGAATCCTAATTCAGATATTTTTTTCAACTTGAACTTTTAAAGAATGAATACTACTAAAGCTTTACAGTCAGACTCCACATTTAATTAGAAACCATCTTAAATGTGGTTCTCCCTCTTGAAAAGTCAAATAGCCTTATGATTTAGGTATTTTATCCATTTTACAGGTGAGAAAACTGAGGCATAATAGTGTCTTATTCAAGGTCACACAGCTTTTTTTTGGTAGATGTCACCATTAATAAGATATGATATATATAAGACAGATAACATAGGTATTGTTATCTCCATTTTATACATGAAGTAAAGAGGCTCAGAGAGGTAAATAAGCATCATACTGTTTTGATGACTGTAGTCTGCAGTATAATTTGAAATCAGGGAGCATAATACTTCCAACTTTGTTCTTTCTTGAGATTGCTTTGACTAATCAAGATCTTTTATATTTCCATACAACTTTTAGAATTATTTGTTCTAGTTCTGTGAAAAATGCCATTGGTATTTTGAAAGGGATTTCATTCAATTTGTAGATTGCCTTGGGTAGTATGGTTATTTTAACAATATTCGTTCTTCTAATCTATGAGCACGGTATATTTTTCTATTTGTTTGTGTTGTCTTTGATTTCTTTTGCAAATGTCTTATAGTTTTCAAGGTAAAAGTTTTTAACTTCTTTAGTTAGGTTTATTCCTAGGTATTTTATTCTTTTTGATGCAGTTGTAAATGGGATTGTCTTCTTAATTTCTCCTTCTGATAGTTCATTGTTAGCGTATAGAAATGGAACAAATGTCAGCATATTAATTTTGTATCCTGCAACTTTACTGAATTCATTTATTTTAATGGTTTTTTTGGTGGTGTCTTTAGGATTTTCTATATATAGTATCATGTCATCTTAAAACAGTGACAGTTTTACTTCTTTCTTCCTTATTTGGATTCCTTTTATTTTTTCTTGTCTGCTTTCTGTGGCTGGGACTTCCAATAAGATGTTGAATAAAAGTGTCAAGAATGGGCATCCCTGTCTTGTTCCTGAGCTTAGAGGAAATGCTTTCAGCTTTTTCCCATTGAATATAATGTTGGCTATAGGTTTGTCAGAAATGGCTTTTATTACATTGGGGTTTGATATGAGTTCAATCTTAAATTTATTGTGACTTGTTTTGTGGCCTAGCATGATCCATCCTGGAGAATGTTGCATGTGCATATTTGAAAAGAATGTTTATGTTGTTGCTTTTGGATGGAATGTTATATATATATATATCACTTAAATCCATTTGGTCTAATGTGTCATTTAAGGCCATTGTTTCCTGATTGATTTTCTGTCTGGATGATCTGTTCATGTAAGTGGGGTGTTAAAGTCACCTACTATTTCTGTGTTATTGTCCATTTCTCTCTTTATGTTTGCTAATGTTTGTTTTATGTATTTAGGTGTCCCTGTGTTGGGTGCATCTACATTTACAAGTGTTATTTCTTGTTGAATTGATCCCTTTTTCATTATGTAATGTCCTTCTTTTTCTCTTGTAGCAGTCTTTGTTTTTAAAGTCTATTTTGTCTGATATAAGTAATGGAACCCAAGCTTTCTTTCACTTCTATTTGCATGTAATACGTTTTTCCATCCCTTCGCTTTCAATCTGTGTGTGTCTTTAGATCTGAAGTGAGTCTCTTATAGGCAGCGTATAGATGAGTCTTGTTTTTGTATCCATTCAGCTACTCTATGTCTCTTGATAAGCACCTTTAGTCAATTCACAGTTAAAGTAATTATTGCCATCTTGTTAATTGTTTTCTGGGTGTTTTTGTAGTTCCTTTTTGTTCCTTTCTTTTTTTTTTTTTTTGCTCTCTTCTCTTGTGATTTGATGACTGTCTAGAGTGTTATGTTTGGATTCCTTTCTCTTTTTTCTGTATGTGTATCTGTTACAGGTTTTTGGTTTGGTTACTGTGAAGTTCATATATAACAACACACACACACAAATACATGATTATTTTAAGTTATTGATCTGTTAAGTTTCAATACATTCTAACCACCCTGCATTTTTACTTCCCCTCCCCCAGAAAAGTGTACTGTTTTTGACCTTATGCTTTACATCTTTTTGTTTTGTGTATCTCTTTACTTATTATGGATATAGATGATTTTACTACTTTTGCCTTTTGACCTTCCTACTAGCTTTATAAGTGTATGTTTGCCTGTACCAATTAGACTTACTACATTTACTGTATGTTTGCCTTTATCAATGAGATTTTTTCTTTCAAAATTTTCATATTTCTAGTTTGGTCTTTTCAGTTTAGAGAAGCCCCTTTAAAAGTTCTTACAAAGCTGGTTTAGTGGTGTTAAACTCTTTTAGCTTTTGTTTGTTTGTAAAACTCTTTCTCTCTCTTTCAAATCAGAATGAAAGCCTGGTAGAATATTCTTGGAGTAGGTTTTTTCATTACTTTGAATATACTGTGCCACTCTATTCTGGCCTGCAAATTTCTGCTGAAAAGTCATCTGACAGTCTTATGGAAGTTCACTTACATGTATTGTAACTAGTTGCTTTTTCCTCACTGCTTTTAAGATTCCCTCTTTGTCTTTAATTTTTGCCATTTTAATTGTAATGTGCATTGGTGTGGCCCTCTTTGAGTTTATCTTGTTTGGGACTCTCCATGTTTCCTGGACCTGGAGGTCTATTTCCTTTCCCAAGTTAGGGAAGTTTTCAGCTGTTACTTTTTTTCAGGTCTGCTTTGTTCCTTTTGCTCTCTCTTCTTCTGGGAACCCTTTAATGCAAATGTTAGTGTGCTTATTTTCAGAATTCCTTAGTTTCATGCGCTCCTCACAGCCCTCTGGAGAGTAGCAGCTCAGGAATTATTATCCCACTTTATGGTTGACAACACTGAAGCCCAGAGGCATCAGGACAAGCTCACACTCCTCAGGTTGCTAAGTGAAGGAGCCAGGACTTCTGAAAAATACCTAGAAGTTACAGAAATGATGGCAGACACTGAGGAGAGAAAGGTCATTTTATCTCTACAGTCTTCCAACTATGTAAGGCCTTCAGACTATTTTGCCAACTTGAGCTGTGCTATTTACTCTCGCCAAGGTGGATTCCGAGACTGGGTGAGAGGTGGTAAGAGAAAGAGGAAGAGAGTAATATGCCACTTCTCATAACTCACCAGATCTTGCTGTACACCCCTGCTCTGTCTCCATCTCCACATTTTATAGATGAGAAAACTGTGGCCCAGAATGGGGAACTGACTTATCTGTGTAAGGAAAGGAGGTCTACTGCCTTTGGGTTTGCATAGTCTTGGAGTGGGCTTCTCTGTATAACCCATGAAACCATATCAGAAGCAGGAAGGCTGTGCTTCCTTTCATTCTGATTAACTCTGCACTCTGCTTCTCTCTCAAACATCTCCTTCATCAAGCCTCTCGTTTGTTCTAGAATTTCTGGTGGCTCTCTGGAAGCTTAACCTCTTCTTTTGACTGTCCATCTGGCCCCATCCCACCCATCCATTTGGTACGCCCTGCTCCTTCCCAGACACCCAGGCACACACAGAGATCCTCAGAGGACGATTGGTTCCGGTCAGCCCTGCCTTGCCTCTGCCCATATGCTGCACCTCACTGACTTCAGGGTGAGCTGCCCACCCTCTTCTCTCCACCTACCTGCATCTCTCCCATCTTTTAAGACCTAATTTTCCTCAAGTCCCAACTTTCCCATGAAGCCTTTCCAGGCTGATTAGCTCCCACCCATGTCACTCTCCTTTCAACTTAGCACTTAAATATTTGCACATTTAGTAATAATAATAATAACTGGTTGCATTTTTGAGCACTTACTATACTCCAGGCTCTCTTCTAAGTGTCTTTCATTTAGTGACTTGTTCGATTCTTAGAGCAACTACTGTATGAGATAGAGACTAATATTACCACTTTGTTACAGGTTTAGGAAACTGAGGCAGAGAGATATTAGTTACTTGTCCAAAGTAATGCAGCCCCATGGCTCTAGGACTCACACTACACTAAACTCTTTAAAGTGTAAACTCCTTGCAGTCAGGAGTCACATTTTCTCTTTCCTCTTACAGATCTATTGCTTAAACTCTCTGAGTAAAGAAAAGATTCCTTGTTTGCTCAGTGGAGATCATGACACCTTCCTTGGAGGGGAGGTATAAGGATGAAGTGATGTCATATCCAGGTTAGCATGGTGCTGGCACGTGGTAGGTAACCAAATATTTGCCAGACAAGACTTAGATTTTCTTCTTTTGATGCCACTCTTCTCACTGCTGTGCTGTTAAGAAAAATAGCTGTTTTTGGACAGAAAAGCAAATCTCTAAATTGTGTATCATTTACATCAATTAACATAGTGAGTATAAACAGATTTATTCAAAGAAAGAATATTGAAAATTTAAAGCCACTACTGCAATCAACACTCAAGGTCCAACTCACCTGAAACACATAACAGTTTTAAAAGGGGGTTCATCTCCTAATTTGTACTGGGAGATAGAGCATAAGACTCATGCACAGATAGGTAGTATGCAGATTCATGGAGGTACAGGGACCCACAAACTTGGTCTTTATTTCAGCTAATTTGGCTAAAACGACTTCTCAGCACAATTATATAGGACAATTATCCTAATAGATATGTTTTTGGATGCTTGTCCTACCCACAGCCTCCTTTTCAAAATTGCTTCTCCCCTACCTATAGCCTCAGTTGAAGGAGGGGTGGAACCAGGGAGCCATGCTGACACCAGGCACCCTCCCCTCCCCTAATTGGACCTGTGGTGGATACCTGACCGAAGTACAGCCAATCCATTGGCTGACCAATACCCAATCAGGTTCTCTATTTTGAGAATTTGAACCAGGAAACAGAATCCTGAAAGGCCTAATAGACACAGGCTTGTGGATATAATGCAGAGGAATCCTCCAAAGAGAAATGGAGAAGAAAGAAAGAGCTGGGAAAGAACACATAGCTCCTGAGAGGTGGAATGAGGTCTGTCTCTAGTGTCGGAATTTCTGTGTATCCTACAACACACTCCTTTTTTGCATGAGTGGATCTCAAAACCCATTGATTCCTGAGAGCATAGATGTAACCCTATGATTCTCTCTGAGTATTGGGGGTTTATGTTGGCTTATATGTGTCATGTTAATTGATGTAAATGGAATACAATGTAAAGTTGAGGGGTTTTTTTTTGTTTGTTTGTTTTTTGATCGAAGTGAAGTTGTGTTTTCCACGGCAAGAGAGTATGAAGTCCCCAGAGTAGAATCTCCAGTTCTTGTTCGGCAAATATTTGAGTACCTGCCATGTGCCCAAGGGAAGCACAGGACTGGATACATCAGTACTACCCCCAGCCGAGTTTTCACCAGCCTTTTCTTCAGAGCTAAGTGGTGATTAGGAGTTATGATCAGCCAGCTTCTGGAGAATACATACTGCTGGCTTCTCGGTCTTCTTGCTCTGACTGCATTTTCCAAGTTCACTGCTCCTGGGCACTTCGGCCACTGGATAGAAGAAAGAACAGAAGAGATGTGGGGAAAAAATAAACAAAACCAGCCTGCCTTGCTCCATACTTTGAGTTCTAGTTCTAAACTTGGTGGAGGACAAGGTTTATAGACCAACCAAAAGGATGTTTAATTAAGAGCACTTTGCCTCTGAAGCCTCGCCCACATCTCCGTTGAGTTCTCTAGATTCCCCGTTCTCTGGAGGCAGCAGACTATGGTGGGAAGAATCCTGGCCTGGGCCCTGTGTCCTTTCCAATCCTGGCTTTGCTTGCTGGGGCACTTGGGCAAGGGCCACTTCCCATCGCCAGGCCTCTCTTTCCCCATCTGTAAAAAGATCATCATTAATGCTAGTTCTGTCTAGCTCACAGGGTGGTTGTAGATCAAATGAGAAAATAGATGGGAAAAGATTTCCAGGCCATAAGGAATAAAGAATGTGTGTGGGATCATTAGTAAGGCCATAGTGGAGAAATGTGTCCAGGCAGCACAGATCCCAACCTGCCCCGACTTGCAGCCACGCCACGATTTCAGATTTGTGGCCAACCCTCCCCCACCCTGTCCCCAAACCCAACCCACTGACTTTCTCTGGCTTCTTTCCCTTTCAGCCCTTTGTTTTCTGTAGCTCTCTCCTGGGGGGACAAAAATGTTGCCAGTCAACAATCTATGCCAATCTATGCCAATCTATGGAACATAGATACCAGCCCTCACTTTGGAATATTTAATTGAGTGTGCAGGATTCTTGATCAAAGGTAAATATTTTTATATATCTGGCAATTTGAATGTCATTGAACTTCCTTCCCCCCACAGTTTTGCTCAGAATAAGGTGAAGAAGAGAATTGTCAAAGGGCTGGAAGTTTCCTTGTGTGCATTATACTACTGGTGCTGCCTGCCAAGACCCACCCTCCTCCCCACAGCAATTCTGCCTTAATTGGTCTGGGGCACGGCCTGGACATCCATGCTTTCAGAAAGTCCCAGCAGGTTCTAATGCATATCCAGGGTTGAGAACTTACTGATCTTGTCTAAATTCGGTTTACAGATGAGGCATTGGTGATGGATTTCTCCCAAACTACGGTCCTTCATTTAAATTCTTGTTGGCCTCCCCCTGCGGGTTTAGCCAACACCTAAATCTCAAACATTCTAAAATGGAAAAATGTTCTTTCCAACCAGCTTAAAATATTTTTTTATTTACTATTTTATTTTTATTGAAGTATAGCTGATTTACAATGTTGTGTTAGTTTCAGGTGTTCAACAAAGTGATTCAGTTATATATATGTATACATATGTGTATATACGTATACACACACACACACACACACACACACACACACACACACACACACACTTTTTCAGATTCCAAGCTTAAATTCTTAATGTCATTGCCATCGTTATCCTCAGCACCTTCCTGGAAACCTCAGGCAGCTTGAGTATTCTCCTTATCCCCAAGATGAACTCTGGAACTGGAATGAAATTTCTTGTTATATTTCTTGCTTCAGTCTATTTTTTTCTGTTTCCACTGTGCTCATGCTAACTCGTGTCTTGTTAGTGTACATCTGACCCCGCCCATCAGCTGGCAAACTAGTCTCCTCTCTTCTCTCCTTTGCTTTATTCTACCCAAAACACGAGGCTTGATGGAGGATGGGGTCTCAGCTCCTCAGCCTGGCCTTCATAGGCTCTGGCTCTTTGGTCTTACTCTCCCTTGCTACCAGCTCAGCCGACCTGGACCCCTACTTTCTGAACGCACTTTTTTATTTTACTGTCCTGCTCAGGTTCTGCTCTTAATCTTCTTCCCCCTTTTCTGCCTGTTGAATCTCACTTATCCTTCAAAGTCCAACTTGGGTTTGGCTGTCTCCACTAAGCCTTTCCGGATCTCCTCCTGCCAAAGCGATTTCTCTCTGAATTCTCCTGCTTGACATTGAGCACTTAGCAGATGCTGAGTTTCACACCGATACTTTGATCTCCATGGGGACTAGGGCCCTATTCTATACGTCTCTGTGCCTCCCAACTGATACCCAGCGCAGCCTTCTCCGCCATGGTTGGTGTGTAGTAAATATCTGTTGTGTGAATGACTGCTGGATTGAAACACAGCAGTGAAGTGACTTTTGCAAGACCATCCAGCTTGTTCGATGGACCGAGTAGGAAGAGAATCCATATCTTTGACATCTACACTGTATTCTGTTTCAAGAAGCCCGTTTTGCTTAAATGTAATTCACAAATGGTGCACTTTATAAAAAATTAGTTGTTCCATTAAGGACATTTGTTTGTTAATTTAGAAAAAAATCACAGTTAAGAAAAAATTGAACCATTTGGGAGAGGAAGAAGCAATCTTTGTGAGTGGCTCAACCAAAACAACCAGAAAACCAAACATTAAGATTCGTGGAGTGTGACATTTTCCTGTCATTCCTGGGAGGGTCTGGGAAACCTGGATGTCAGAGTAGGAAGGGACGAGAACAAGTTGAACAGGCTGCTTCTAGAAGATTCAGTGCCCCAGCCTTTCTAAAAGCATGCGGGGGACCTGGCCGCTCTGTGATTCTGCGTGCGTTGTGCACAGGAGTCTGGGTTAGCAAGGGTTAGGGCAGTTTCTTTCCCATCAACACCTCATTAAACTTCTGAATGCCGAAGCTTTGCTAGAGGACTGTATTAGGTTTAATCTCTCCTGAATTCCACACATTTCATTTAAGCTGCAGTTAATTTCCTAAGGGGTAATTGAAAATGCAGCATGAAATGTGTGATGAGTGAAGGCTATTATGCAGACCTCAGGTTCTACATTTCTGATTAACTCTGTGAGCTTAGCACACGTTAATGGCATTCCCTTTGATTACCGGCATTTGGTTCAGGCCAGTGAGTTAGCGCTAAGCATGGGCATTTTAGAACCTTAACTGCCACCTTGATCCTCTCTCTCTCTCTCTCCCTCCCCTCTTTTCTATTCCTGGCATAGTGGATTTCTCAAACTATTTGCTATCTAAGGAAGTCGACTCTTTTGAAATGAATCTTAGAAAGCAGTTACTTGGTGCTGATGGGTGGAGAGTGTGAGGACACGCCTGCCCTGCTGCCCACGGAGATGCCATGGCTGCTGCCGCTCCGTGATGCTGGGCCCTGAGGGTTCTGGTGGTGCTCTCTGCCTTACGGGTTAGTATTTAACCCCAGCACAGGGCATTATATTCATGCAACCTTCTTTCCCCGGGGCAAAGTGGGAGAATAAATCCTTGTTTCTGTGCTCTTAGAAGAAAGGTCTCCCTCTGTGAGGTCTGGTTCCTAAGGTGAATCTGGAACCAAAGAGCCACATCTGCCTTTCCTCAAAGATGGCCTGTGAGTCTCTGCTGGAAACACCCAGAAACACACAGCCAGACCGAGGCGTGTGAATACACTCAAGGAAAATGGTTGATGAATGACTGCCTCCATGGCGAGCTCCTGACTGATTTGCGGGGGGATGGGGTGTATGATACTGTATGCTTACGCAGGTGACGTGTGATGTGTGGAAAGGACGTGGAGCAGTGCAGTGGGAGGACCTTCGGGCTTGAATTCCGCCCCTGCCCTGTCACTGAGTGTACCCAGCTTTTTGGCAGGTTGCTCACTGTCTCTGGACCTTACTTTCCTCATCTCCAAGATGATCTTTTGGGAGATCTTTTGGGAGACTGATGTTTAAGAAGGCTCTGGGCATTGTCACCAGTGCTAGAAACCAAAAGGAAATAAAGGAGCAAGGGACGGACTTCCGAGGCCAAGAGACAGAGAGCCATCCAGCAAATGGTAACAAAACCCAGTTGGGTCTCCCTGCCACCCAGATGGTCAACATCAGCTCAACTTTATTAATCTGTTGCCTAATTTATTTGTTTAATAAATTTGTTTAGCTTATTTATCTACTTTTGGTTGCTTTGGGTCTTTGTTGCTGTGCGCAGCTTTCTCTAGTTGCGGCGAGCGGGGGCTACTCTTCATTGTGGTGCTCCGGCTTCTCATTGCGGTGGCTTCTCTTGTTGCGGAGCACGTGCTCTAGGCGCGTGGGCTTCAGTAGTTGTGGCACAAGGGCTCAGTCGTTGTGGCTCGCGGGCTCTAGAGAGCAGGCTCAGTAGTTGTGGTGCACGGGCTTAGTTGCTGTGCGGCATCTTCCCGGACCAGGGCTTGAACCCACGTCCGCTGCATTGGCAGGCGATTCTTGACTACTGCACCACCTGGGAAGCCTTGTTGCCTAATTTATTTGAGTCCTAGTCCTTCTTTGCTGACCACCCTCACTCAGGATTGGCTATTATAGATTTATAGATTTTTTTTTCTCTTCTCCTGTGGGCTTAAGTGTCTACAGCAACTGAAGTCCTTGCTGGGCTGTGATGGGGAGATAGTGATTGAATTAACAGCGCTTTCCAACAGGGATAAAACGTCTAATTAAACAGACATATCACTGTCTACTTTGAGTCTAAATAAATTTGCCTCTTGGGTGGGCTAAGAGGTTAATTAAAAACCGGGGGGAGGGGGGTATGTGGTCACACCTGGGTGCTCACTGATAAAGGCAGTGTCTGGGTTTGAGAAGGCGGGGTATGGTTCCATCCAGTGTAATGCTTTTGAAGGATACAGGCCTAGTGAGGGTCAGCTGTGTCTCTTTCCTCCTCTCCCCCAGCACACAGGCACACGTATGGAGTATATATTTCTTATGAATGAAGATAACTCACAAACATAGAACTGAAGGGAGTGACAGGAAACATGGAGGGAGGTCTGTCCCCATCGGTAGGTGTGATGGTGACGTGAGGGCAGCAGTGTGATTGGGGTTCAGTCACACTTTGCATCATTCTGGGGGAAGGGAAAACTCACCCCTAATATTTCTCCTCCCTCCCACCTCCAGGCAACTAACCTTTATTTAACCCTTTCTTGTGGTCTACACTAAAATTTATTTTTAGTTGTTGTAAAGTATGCATAACGTAGAAATTACCATCTTAACCTTTTTTTTTTTTTGCGGTACGCGGGCCTCTCACTGTTGTGGCCTCTCCCGTTGCGGAGCACAGGCTCTGGACGCGCAGGCTCAGCGGCCATGGCTCATGGGCCCAGCTGCTCCGCGGCATGTGGGATCTTCCCAGACCGGGGCATGAACCCGTGTCCCCTGCATCGGCAGGCGGACTCTCAACCACTGCGCCACCAGGGAAGCCCCATGTTAACCATTTTTAAGTGTACAATTCTGTGGCATTAAGTACATCCACATTTTTGTGCTATTGTCACCACCATCCATCTACAGAACTCTTTTCATCTTGTAAAACAGAAACTCTGTACCTGTTAAACACTAACTCCCCAAACTTCTCTGCCCCTAGTTCCTGACAGCCACCATTCTACTTTGTCTTTATGAATTTGACTGTTTTCAGTGCCTCATGTGAATGGAATCATACAGTATTTGTCTTTTCGTGTTTGGCTTATTTCACTCCGCATAAGCATGTGTCAGAATTTCCTTCCTTTTAAGGCCAAACACTGTTCCACTGTATGTACAGGCCACATTTTGTTTATTCATTCATCTGTTGATGGACACTGGGTTGCTTTTACCTTTGGTTGGTGCGAATGATGCTGCTATGAATACGGGTGGACAAATATGTCTTCAGGTCCTTGCTTTTAATTTTTTGGGGCATATACCCAGAAGTGGACTTGCTGGATCATATGGTAATTCTGTTTTTAATTTTTTGAGGAAGTGCCTTACTGTTTTCCATAATGGCTGCACTATTTTACACTTCTACCAACAGTATATAGGGATTCCAATTTCTCTACATCCATGCTAACGTTTGATATTTTCTTTCCACTTTCCCTTCCTTCCTTCCTCTGTTCCTCCCTCCCTCCCTCCCTCCCTCCCTCCCTCCTTCCTTCCTTCCTTCCTTCCTTCCTTCCTTCCTTCCGTCCTCTGTCTTTCAAGAAAGAGATGAAGAAGGGGAGGCTACTTGCTTTAATTCCCTCTTCCTCTCTCCTGGGTCCTTTGTCTCCCTTTGATAATCAGTATCTCTTCATTTCTAGAGAAGGGGGCTTCATGGCAGAGCTTCTTGGTATAGAAATCTGACAGTTTCTGGGCTTGTGGCACCAGCTGGAAAATTGTCTGTGTCTCCTCCTTTGTGCCCACAAAGCGTATCTGTGCCTACTGATGCTCGCACATGTGCCAGGTATAGTGAACGATGAAGGACAAATCTAGGCCGTGTAACCCCTGAGTTACTTACTTCAGTCCAGTTTATCCAATACTGAGTGTTTTAGCTTGCACTATACTCTAGAGGACAAAAAGTAAAAAGTTAAGAGATAATCCTTGACCTGGAAATGTGTGGGAAGACAAGTTTTACTGACAAAAAAGAATCAGAGAACAATACTGGTTAGTATACAACAGCTGCTAAATCAAACATAATGAAATGCCAGTATAATCAATGAGAATAATGTCCTGGATGCTGGGGAGAGGCAGAGCTCAATCATCTTGGCCGAGGTTGTCGTAGGAGGCTTGCTGTGAGCCAGGAATGAGGAATCAGAATGGGACAGAGGAAAGGAAGGCTGAGAATATGAGTAGAGATGAGGGATGCAGGTACCACATGATCCTACTGTGTGGAGTTCTATTCTATTCTCGTTCCTGAAACAGGTTGATTTATTAGCTCTGTTTGGTCACCATCTTGACTGAATCCCATCCTCTGTCACTAGGGTTCCTTTAGCTCTGATGGGAAAGCACATGTGCAGACCTTGCAATTAAAGAGATAATGTCCCACCTTGGGATTGGCCTCACCGTTTTTCAGATACCGCCCCTACTCCCTCTTTATGTTTTCCAATCAGGACTCGAATTTCTGGGCTCCTCTTACCACGTTTGTCAGATATGTCCCCTGGGAAAAAAATAGGAATACTTTCAGGAAATTATTTTCTCCTAGTGATTAGTCGTGGAGTTGGCCTCTTTCTAAGGACCCTCTGCCAACACCTAGCCCTAGAAATGATAAAGGAAGATGGATGCGGCAAGCCTCCCTGTAGAAAAGCAGAATTAAAAGTGTTGCTGGCACTCAAGTAAGCCCATGGCTTGTCTTTAAAACCCAGGATACGTGACAGCTTCTCTCTGTCTCAGTGGAAAATTATCTAATCAAAATTCACAGGTACCAGTCCTGCAGGCTGCTTTTTGTTGTGGTTTGTGAGAAAAGAAAGCAGAGAACAAGAGATAGAAATATTCTTTGCAGGATAAAGGTCTTCATTTCTATTTATTGTCCAAAATGCTCTTTTTTATAAACATTTTTATTGGAGTATAATTGCTTTCCAATGGTGTGTTAGTTTCTGCTGTATCACAAAGTGAATCAGCTATACATGTACATATATCCCCATATCTCCTCCCTCTTGTGTCTCCCTCCCTCCCACCCTCCCTATCCCACCCCTCTAGGTGGTCACAAAGCACCGAGCTGATCTCCCTGTGCTATGCGGCTGCTTCCCACTAGCTATCTATTTTACATGTGGTAGTGTATATATGTCCATGCCACTCTCTCATTTCGTCCCAGCCTACCTTTCCCCCTCCCCGTGTCCTCAAGTCCATTCTCTACGTCTGCGTCTTTATTCCCACCCAGCCCGGTTCTTCAGAACCATTTTTTTTTTTTATTAAGATTCCATCTATATGTGTTAGCATACAGTATTTGTTTTTCTCTTTCTGACTTATTTCACTCTGTATGACAGTCTCTAGGTTCATCGACCTCACTACAAATAACTCAGTTTCATTTCTTTTTATGGCTGAGTAATATTCCTTTGTATATATGTGCCACATCTTCTTTATCCATTCATCTGTCGATGGACACTTAGGTTGCTTCCATGTCCTGGCTATTGTGAATAGAGCTTCCATGTCCTGGCTATTGTGAACATTTTGGTACGTGACTCTTTTTTTTTTTTTTTGTCGTACGCGGGCCTCTCACTGTTGTGGCCTCTCCTGTTGCAGAGCACAGGCTCCGGACGTGCAGGCTCAGCGGCCATGGCTCACAGGCCCAGCCGCTCTGCGGCATGTGAGATCTTCCCGGACCGGGGCATGATCCCATGTCCCCTGCATCAGCAGGTGGACTCTCAACCACTGCACCACCAGGGAAGTCCACATGACTCTTTTTGAATTATGGTTTTCTCCAGGTATATGCCCAGTAGTGGAATTGCTGGATCATATGGTAATTCTATTTTTATTTTTTTAAGGAACCTCCATAGTGTTCTCCATACTGACTGTATCCATTTACATTCCCACCAACAGTGTAAGAGGGTTCCCTTTTCTCCACACCCTCTCCAGCATTTATTGTTTCTAGATTGTTTGATGATGGCCATTCTGACTGGTGTGAGATAATATTTCATTGTAGTTTTGATTTGCATTTCTCTAATGATTGATGATGTTGAGCATTCTTTCATGTGTTTGTTGGCAATCTGTATACCTTCTTTGGAGAAATGTCTATTTAGGTCTTCTGCCCATTTTTGGATTGGGTTGTTTGTTCCTTTGATATTGAGCTGCATGAGCTGCTTATAAATTTGGGAGATTAATCCTTTGTCAGTTGCTTCATTTGCATATATTTTCTCCCATTCTGAGGGTTGTCTTTTCATCTTGTTTATGGTTTCCTTTGCTGTGCAAAAGCTTTTAAGTTTCATTAGGTCCCATTTGTTTATTTTTGTTTTTATTTCCATTTCTCTAGGAGGTGGGTCAAAAAGGATCTTGCTGTGATTTATGTCATATAGTGTTCTGCCTATGTTTTCCTAAGAGTTTGATAGTTTCTGGCCCTGCATTTAGGTCTTTAATCTATTTTGAGCTTATTTTTGTGTATGGTGTTAGGGAGTGATCTAATCTCATACTTTTCCATGTAGCTGTCCAGTTTTCCCAGCACCACTTATTGAAGAGGCTGTCTTTTCTCCATTGTATATTCTTGCCTCCTTTATCAAAGATAAGGTGACCATATGTGCGTGGGTTTATCTCTGGGCTTTCTATCCTGTTCCATTGATCTATATTTCTGTTTTTGTGCCAGTACCATACTGTCTTGATCACTGTAGCTTTGTAGTATAGTCGGAAGTCAGGGAGCCTGATTCCTCCAGCTCCGTTTTTCGTTCTCAAGATTGCTTTGGCTATTCAGGGTCTTTTGTGTTTCCATACAAATTGTGAAATTTTTTGTTCTAGTTCTCTGAAAAATGCCATTGGTAGTTTGATAGGGATTGCATTGAATCTGTAGATTGCTTTGGGTAGTATAGTCATTTTCACAACATTGATTGTTCCAATCCAAGAACGTGGTATATCTCTCCATCTGTTTGTATCATCTTTAATTTCTTTCATCTGTGTCTTATAGTTTTCTGCATACAGGTCTTTTGTCTCCTTAGGTAGGTTTATTTCTAGGTATTTTATTCTTTTTGTTGCAGTGGTAAATGGGAGTGTTTCCTTAATTTCTGTTTCAGATATTTCATCATTAGTGTATAGGAATGCAAGAGATTTCTGTGCATTTATTTTTTATCCTGCTACTTTACCAAATTCATTGATTAGCTCTAGTAGTTTTCTGGTAGCATCTTTAGGATTCTCTATGTATAGTATCATGTCATCTGCAAACAGTGACAGCTTTACTTCTTCTTTTCAAATTTGGATTCCTTTTATTACTTTTTCTTCTCTGACTGCTGTGGTTAAAACTTCCAAAGCTATGTTGAATAATAGTGGTGAGAGTGGACGACCTTGTCTTGTTCCTGACCTTAGAGGAAATGGTTTCAGTTTTTCACCATTGAGAACGATGTTGGTTGTGGGTTTGTCATATATGGCCTGTATTATGTTGAGGTAAGTTCCCTGTATGCCTGCTTTCTGCAGGGTTGTTATCATAAATGGGCGTTGAATTTTGTCGAAAGCTTTTTCTGCATCTATTGAGATGATCATATGGTTTTTCCTCTTCAATTTGTTACTATGGTTTATCACACAAAATGTTCTTTTTTTGAGACTTTGGCAAATTGATTAGACGTCCACACTTCCGCCCCATTTCAATGTGGTTGTTGATTGACCTATTGTGTATTAACTCAGCAGGTTAAATTTGGGTCCTGCTAGTGGGTCTCAAACTTACCTGGCTACTGTTAGTTTCATCTTTTCTTTTCTTTCCTTTCAAAATGCTTTCTTTTAAACGGCAGCCCAAGGTTAACAGTGGATAATTTGCCACCCATTGCCCAAAGTGGCTCTTTCCGAAGGCTGCTTTCCCATGTGTGCAGTGGAGGCTAGATAACGATACAGTTTTATCTTTGAAGGCAAACGTCTTTTCTATCAGAGGGCACCCCAAACCCTTCCCAGGGTTAATTAAGGCAGCTACAAAGTGGAAATAAAAAATGATGGTGGAGGGGAAGGGAAGAGCAGCTCAGAGCTGTTAGCAAAGGAAAAAAGATAACACGTCTTATAGTCTAAAGGCACGATCGGCAAAGCTAGTCATCCCAGCTGTAGGACATACTGGGTCTGGGCCAATTTAAACACCTATTAAAAAGGCAAAAGAAGATATATCCAGGTAGCAATGTGCTGAAGTCTATTGTGGTGTTACATTACAACAGTAACAATCATGATCATACGGCAGCTAACAGCATAGGGTGTAGGCCATGCACCAGGCCCTGTGGTAGATGGTTGTACATTAGGGTTTCTCCGCCTTGGCACAAATGACATTTGGGCAGGATAATTCTTTGTTCTGGGTGGCTGTCCTGCGTATTGTAGGTTGTTCAACAGCATTCCTGGTCTCTGCTCATTAGCTGCTGGTAGCACCCCACGCCCCAATTTGTGTCAACCAAATTATCTCTAGATATTGCCAAATGCCTACAAGAATTATGCCATTTAATCCTCCCAACATAGTGTGAGAGACAGTGTTATTATCACCACGTGACCAGGGAGAAACCCCAGAGATGAAGAGGTTAGATGGCTTGTCCAGGGTCATAGCCTATATAATTTGGGGCAGTGAGTGTCCTAACCACAAAACCAAGTGGTCTATTAGGACAAATTTGTCTGCTCTGCTTGTGAAGAGATAGCAATTTTTAGCACTGATGTGCTTTTTTACCTACCCAAATCCTGATCATACAGGATCATTTATCACACTTTTCTTCTCTACAAACATTACTAGTTGATGCATGAGGTGTCTTCAACCTTCGCCTGATTCAAACTGTCTAAAAGAAAATATTTTAAGCATATCAAAATGTATAAAGAATAATATGACAAATGCTGGATACATACCACCTCATCAAATTTAACTTATGTTAATATTTTGTCATATTTGCTTTAGATTTTTTCATTAAAAAAAGAAAGTATTAAGACGTCTTCAGTTTCTGTTCCACTCTCTTCCTGCCCAGAGATAATCACCGTCCTGAATTGAGTGTTTATCATGCCCATGAATATTTTCATATCCTGCTACACACTTGTGTCACCAAACAATATATTGTAGTTTCCCATGTTTGTATGTGTTATTTGAATACTATTATAATGAAATTATCATTGTGTATGTGTTTTGCTTAACATTTTAAAAGTAATTTAAAATTTTTGGAATAATTTTGGATTTACACGAAGTTCATAAAGATAGTACAGAGAGTTCTTGTATACCCCTTTCCCAGTTTCTCCTGCTGCTACCAATTTATATTACCATGGTACATTTGTTAAACTAAGAAACCAATATTGTTATATTACTATTAATAAAACTACAGACTTTTTTCAGATTGTACCAATTTTTCCACTAATGTTTCCCTTCTCTTTTGGGATAAAGCTCATTGCATTTAACCTCCTCTTTAAAAAAATAAAAAAACAAACCGCTTTATTGAGATATCATTCACATACCATACAATTCACTAATTTGATCAATGACTTTTAATATATTCAAAATCAGTTTTACGATATTGATTGTGCCAATTTTCATTGTGCCAAAAATAAACACTTCCTATTAAAAATCATGTCCCGTTCCCTGACCCCACCTCTCTCATCCTAGGCAACCACTAATCTACTTTCTGTCTCTATAGATTTTCCTGTTCTGGACTTTTCATATAAATGGTGTCATACATCATGTGGTCGGTTGGGACTGGCTTCTTTAACTTAGCATAATGTGTTCAAGGGTCATTCATGTTGTAGAATGAAATTGTATTATTTTCTTGGGTACATACGTAGGAATGGAGTTTCTGGGCCATATGGTAACACTATGTCTAACGTTTTGAGGAATTGCTAGACTGTTTTTCAAAGTGGCTGCACCATTTTACATTCCCACCCACAGTGCATGAGGATTCCAATTTCTCCACATCCTTGCTAAACACTTGTTATTATCTATCTTTTTTGATTTTAGTTATCCTAGTTAGTGTGAAATGGTATCTCGTTGTGGTTTTGAATTGCATTTTCTGATGCAATTTTCTGATGGTTTATAATGTTGAGCATCTTTTCATGGACTTATTGCCCATTTATATATCCTTGGAGAAATGTCTGTTAAAATTCTTTGTCCATTTAAAAAAAATTGGATTGTCTTTTTACTACTAAGTTGTAACAGTTCTTTTTATAAACACCTTTACTGAGATATCTTTGACATATAAATACTGTATATTTTTAAGATATACAACCTGATGTTTTGATATATATATAAATTGTGAAAAGATTGTCACAGTCAAGCTAATTAACACATCTATCATCTCTACATAGTTACAGTTTTTGTGTGTTTGTGTGTATATGTTGAGAAGATTTAAGATCTATCATAGCAAATTTCAAGTATATAATATACTATTGTTAACTATTATCACCATGCTGTACATTAGATCTCTAGAACTATTCATCTTCTATAACTAAAACTTTGTACCCCTTGATGAACAGCACCCATTTCTCCCCATCCCCAGCCCCTGGCAACCACCATTCTACACTTTGCTTCAATGAGTTTGACTACTTTATATTCCACATGTAAATGAGATTGTGCAGTATTTGTCTTTCTCTGTCTGGCTTATTTTGCTTAGCATAATGTCCTCTAGATTCATTCATATTGTTGCAGATGACACGATTTCCTTCTTTTTAAAGGCTGAATAATATTCTATATATATAACATTTTCTTTATTCATCTTTTGAAGAACATTTAGGTTGTTTCCATATCTTAGCTATTGTGAATTATGCTGCAAATGAATATAGGAGTGCAGATATCTCTTTGAGACAGTGATTTCATTTCCTTTAGCTATATAGCCAGAAGTGGGATTGCTGAATCATATGATAGCTGTATTTTTAATGTTTTGAGGAAGCTCCATATAGTTTTCCATAATGGCTGTACTAACACACATTCCCATCAGCAATGTACAAGGATTCCCTTTTCTCCACATCCTCACCAGCATTTGTTATCTTTTCTCTTTTTCATAATAGTCATCCTAACAGGTGTGAGATGATATCTTATTGTTGTTTTAACTAGCATTTCCCTGATGATTAGAGTTGCTGAATATTTTTTTAGATATCTGTTAGCAATTTGAATTTATTCTTTTGAGAAGTGCCTGTTTAGGTCTTTGTCCATTTATAAAATTAGGTTATTTATATTTTTGGACTCAAATTGTATGAATTTCTTATATATTTTGGATATTAATCCTGCATTAATTATACAGTTTGCAAATATTTTCTCCCATTTCGTAGGTTGACTTTTCACTTTGTTGACTGTTTCCTTTGCTGTGCAGAAGTTTAGTTTTAGTTTGATCCAGTCTCACTTGTCTATTTTTGCTTTTGTTTCCTGTGCTTTTGGTGTTGTCATAGCCAAAAAAATTATTGCCAAAGCCAATGTCAATAAGGTTTTCTCTTATGTTTTCTTCTAAGAGTTTCATGGTTTTGAGTTTTACCTTTAAGTCCTTAATCCATTTTGAGTTGATTTTTGTATATGGTATGAGATAAGGATCCAATTTCATTCTTTTGCATGTAGACTTCCAGTTTTCCCATCACCATTTGTTGAAGAGACTATCTTTTCCCTATTGTGGGCTCTTGGCACCCTTGTCAAAGATTAGTTGATGGTAAATGCATGGGTTTTTTTCTGGGTTTTCTATTTCTGTTTCATTGGTCTGTATGTCTGTTTTTATGCCAGTATCATATGTTTTGTTGACTATATCTTTGTAACATAATTTGAAACCTGAAAGTGTGATGCCTCCAGCTTTGTTCTTCTTGCTTAAGATTGCTTTGGCAATTTGGGGTCTTCTATGATTCCCATATGAATTTTAGGATTGTTTTTTCTAATTATGTAAAAAAATTTCTTTGGGAAATTTTGATAGAGATTGCATTAAATGGACATTTAAACAATAATTAGTTCTTCTAATCCATAAACATGGAATCTTTCCATTTATTTGTGTATTTTAAAATTTCTTTCATCACTTTTGTAATTTTCAGTACAAGTCTTTGACCTCTTTGGTTAAGTTAGTTCCTAAGTATTTCATTCTTTTTGCTGTGAATGTAAGTGATATTGTTTTGTTAATTTCTCTTTTGGACAGTTTGTTGTTAGTATATAGTAATGCCATTGATTTGTATATGTTTAATTTGATCTTGAAACTTCACCGAATTTATTAGTTCTAACAGTTGTGTGTGTGTATGTGTGTGTAGCCTTTAGGGTTTTCTATGTAAATGAATATGTCATCTACAAACACAGAAAATTTTACTTCTTCCCTTCCAAGTTGGATGCCTTTTATTTCTTTTTCTTGTTTGATTGCTCTGACTAGGACTTCCAGTATGATGTTGAATAGCAGTGGTGAGAGTGGGCATCTTTGCCTTGTTCCAGATCTTAGAGGAAAAGCTTTCAGTTTTCCCTCACTGATTACATTGTTAGCTGTGGGTTTTTCATATATGGCCTTTGTTGTGCTGAGGTATATTCCTTCCATACCTATTTTGTTAAGAGTTTTTATTGTGTAAGGATGTTGACTTTTGTCAAATGCCTGTTCTGCATTTATTGAAATGTTGATGTGGTTTTTGTCTTTGATTCTGTTAATGTGGTGTGGCACATTGATTGCTTTTCACATGTTGATACATCTTTGCATCACAGGGATAAATTCCACTTGGTCCTAGTTTATGGTCTCTTTAATGTGCTGTTGAATTTGATTTCCTAGTATTTTATTGAGGATTTTTGCACTTGTGTTTATCAGGGATATTACTTATATATTTCTTTTATTGTGTTGCCTTTGTCTGGTTGTAGAATCAGGTGCTACTGGCATTGTAAAATGAGTTTGGATGTATTCCCTCTTTTATTTTTTGGGAAAGTTTAAGAAGGGCTGATATTGGTTCTTTTTTGAATTTTTGATAGAATTCACCTGTGAAGCCATTTTTGTTTGTTGGAATGTTTTGATTACTGTTTTAATCTTCTAGTTTGTTACTGGTCTATTCATGCTTTCTATTTCTTCTTGATTCATTCTTGGTAGGTTGTATGTTTCTAGAAATTTACCCATTTCTTCTAGGTTATCCAATTTGTTGGCATATAATTGTGCATAATAGTCCTTTATGATCCTTTAAATTTCTGTGTTATCCATTGTAATGTCTTCTCCATTTTTTATTTACGTGGGTCTCTCTCTCTCTCTTCTTAGTCTAACTAAAGCTTTGTTGATTTTGTTTATCTTAGTTTTGTTGATTTTTTTTCTGTTTTTATTTCTCTGTTTCTTTTCTAATCTTTATTATTTTCTTCTGCTAATTTCAGGTTTAGTTTGTTCTATTTCTAGTTCTTTGATTCATAGATTAGGTTGCTTATTTGAGACCTCTCTTGTTTTTTAATGTAGACATTTATTGCTATAAACTTCCCTCTCTGTACTGCTTTGCTACATCCCATAAGTTTTGGTAAGTTGTATTTTTGTTTTTGTTTGCCTTAAGGTATTTTAAAATTCCCTCTTGATATTTTTTTTCACCAGTAGTTGTTCAAGAGTGTGTTTTTTAGTTTCCATGTGTTTGTAAATTTTCCTGTTTTCTTTTTGTTGTTAATTTCTAGTTTCATTCCACTGTGGCCTGAGAAAATGGTATGGAATTCACTTGGTATGAATTCAATTTTCTTAAATTTGTTAAGTCTTGTTTTGTGACCTAACATGTGATCTATCCTGGGGAATATTCTGTTTGTGCTTGAGGTGAATGTGTATTCTGCTACTGTTGGTTGGAAAGTTCTGTGTATTTCTGTTAGGTCCATTTGGTCTATAGTGTTGTGGAAGTCAGTTGTTTCCTTATTAATTTTCTGTCTGGATGTTCTGTCCATTTTGAAAGGGGATTATTGAAATCTCCTACAATTATAGTCTTGCTGTCAGTTTTTCCCTTCAGATCTGTCAATATTTGTTTTATATTTTTAGGTGCTCTGAGGTTGGGTGCATATATATTGATAATTATTATATCTTCCTGTTGAATTGACCCTTTTATCATTATATAATGACTTTCTTTGTTTCTAGAGACAGTTTTTGACTTAAAGTCTATTTTTCCTCTTACAAGTAGAGCTTCCCCTGCTCTCCTTTGGTTACCACTTTCATGGAATATCTTTTTTTATATCTTCACTTTGAGCCTATGTGTGTCTTTATATTTAAAGGGAGTCTCTTGTTGATGGCATAACACTGGAACTTGTTGTTGTTGTTAATCCATTCAGCCACTCTGTGTCATTTTACTATGTTTTTGATTGGAAAGTTTAATTCATTTACATTTATAGTACTTATTGATAGTAAATAATTACATTTACAGTACTTATTGGAGAGTTTAATTCATTCACATTTACAGTACTTATTAATTCATTTACATTTACAGTACTAATGAATTCATTTACATTTACAGTACTATTGCCATTTTGTTAATTGTTTTCTCTCTGTCTTGAAGTTCATTTGTTCCTCTCTTCTTCTCTTCCTATCTTTTTATTTGCTGTTTTTTAAAAATAGTGATTTAGTTTCTTTCCTTTCTCTTTTGTGTATCTACCAAGTTTTTTCTTTGTGGTTACCATGAGGTTCATATACATCTTGTATTTATGAACATCTATTTTAGTTTAATAACAGCTCAAGTTCAATCACATATAAAGCCTCTACAGTTTTATTCCCCTCATACTTTGTGCTCTTGAAGTCAGAGTTTCCTTTTTTTATGTTGAGTCTGTTGCCAAATTTTTCTGGATATAATTATTCTTAATACTTTTGTCTTTTAATTTTGGTATTAGGGTTATGGCTAACTTGTGTACCACCATTAGAGTACTATATTATTCTGTATTTCACTGTATATTTACCTTTACTGGTGAGATTTGTACTTCCATGTGCTTTCATGTTGCTGTTTGTGTTTTGGGTTCCATTTGAAGAAGGCTCCATGTGGCTCTTGGTAGCAAAAGCTGCAGTGGGTTCATGGTGGCTGTGATGGCTGTCCTCAGCAGTACTTCTGGATCCAGTGGCAAGTGTGCCTGGGTAGGCATGGCCAGGGCAGGTGGTGGAAGGGCTGGGGCTGGAGATATTTGGTATGCAGTGATGGGGGACAGCAGTGGGGCCTGTGTCTGGCCATGTGTAGGCGTGTGCATGGTTGTAAAGGCTAGAAGTGAGCATTTGTGTGGCAGCAGGGGTCAGGGCTGGTTATGGATACCTGCAAAGTGGTTGCTGGATCTCAGGGCTGGGGCACTGTGGTAGCCCTGACTGGGGTGGCTTCCAGTGGGTGGGATGAGTGGTGGCTCAGGCAGCTGTAGTTCACAAAGGGAAAAACTGTTGCACCCTCAGTGGTGAAAGCTGTGGGCCTCATTAGTGGCTGCGATGAGCTACTGGGGTCTTTTATGGAGCAGGCTGCTAGAGTTTGCGATGGCAAAAGCTGTGGGGTCCTCAGTAGTGAAAGCTCCAGGGGAACCATGGCAGCACTAAGAGCTAATGAGATTGCAAAGGCTACTGGAGTTTTCTGCAGAGCAAAAGTGGCAGTTTTCTACAGAGCAGGCCGCTGGAGACCATGTTAGCTGTCCTTCACAAATGAAGGAAAGATAGACTTTCACAGACAAATAAACTAGACCTGCCTTGTAAGAAATGCTAAAGGGAGTTCTTCAAGTTGAAATAAAAGGACAATGATTAGTAACATGAAAACATATGAAAGCATAAAACACTGGTTAAAAATAAGTATATAGTCAAATTCAGAAAAATCTAATACTGTAATGGTGGTGCATAAATCACTTTTAACTCAAGTAGAAAAGTTAAAAGACAGAAATATTAAAAATAGGTATAGCTACCATATTGTTAATGAATACACTGTATAAAATGATGTAAATTGTGACATTAGTAACAGAAAATTGGGCAGGGAGTAGGAAAAATGTAGAATTTTTGTAGGCAATTGAAGTTAAATTGTTATCAGCTTAAAATTGACTGCTATAAGATGTTTTGTGTAAGCCTTATTGTAATCACAAGGAAAAATCTCTAGAAGATATGCAAAATGTAAAGACAAATGAATCAGAGGATATCACTATAAAAATAATCAAATCACAAAGGAAGACAGTAAGAGAGTAAGAAAGGAAAAAAATAACTACAAAACAGTGAGAAATCAATTAACAAAATGGGAAAAGTAAGTCCTTATCTATCAATAATGATTTTAAATGTAAATGGATTAAATTCACCAATCAAAAGACACAAAGTGACTGAATGGGTAAGAAAACAAGATTCAGCAATATTTACAAGAGACTTGTTTTAGCTTTAGGGCACAATGACCAAGATATGGAAACAACATTAAGTGTCCATCAACAGATGAATAGATTAAAAAAAAATCACACACACATATACACAGACAGAGGAATATTATTCAGCCTTTAAAAAGAAGGAAACCCTGCCATTTGAGAAACCATGGATGAACCTGGAGGGCATTATGCTAAGTTAAATAAGTCAGACACAGAAAGACAAATACTGTATGAACTAACTTATATGTAGAATGTAAAATAGTCAAATTTATAAAAGCAGAAAGTAGAATGGTAGTTGCCTGGGTCAGGAGGGTGGAGGAAATGGGAGGTATTTATTAAAGGATACAAAGGTTTAGTTATGTGGGTTGAATAAATTCTGGTGATGTAATATACAGTGTGGTGACTGTAACTGATAATATCATATTATATAATTGAAATTTGCTAAGACAGTAGATCTAAGTGTTCTTACTGCAAAAAAAAACATAACTATGTGAGATGATGGATATATTAATTAGCTTGATTGTTTTAATCATTTCACAATGTATACATATATTCAAGCATCATGTTATACACCTTAAATATATACGATTTTTATTTGTCAAGAACCACTATATGAGATGGAAAAATCTCATCCCATGTTGTGTTAAAGCTAATTAATTTGTGTTTATAAAGGGCTTTGTGATCTAAAACTGAAAATATTTACAAAGCACGAAGTATCATTATGAGGATTTATTTGTGTCCTGTTATTTAATGTTATTTTATTGCTGAGGTTATATAATTTATTATCGTAAGGTGAAGGAGAGCTCATTGCCTGCCAAAATGAAAATATACAGTAGATACAGTAATATATCTATTACACATATTTTAAAGGGAGCCGCCTGCTTGCATTTATCACCTGTGTTATGTTAGGGTGAGTTATGAGACCTCACACAAAAAAGGTGTATCTCTTTTTATGCACTCATAATTTAGAAATAGTGGCTGAGTGGAATTTGGATAAGTTCTCTCTCTCAAAAAAAATGAGCATCAGAGAACTCAGAGCAACTCAGGGATTTGAATGACTAGAACAATTTCTCTGCCTAGGGGTGTATTGAAGTGAACTAATGAGAAAGTACATGTAAAGAGGAGAAGCCTATAACTTTTGTCTTTATTGCTGTGATCTAGTGTTGTAAGCTGAAGACTCCCAAACTAACGTGAACATTTTGAGGTGTCATGCTATTTAAACAGGGAGGTCATTTTTATTTTTAGTGGTAGATTCATCCGTTATTCCCATTTTAGAGGTTGGAAAACGAGCTGGAGCTGGTTTATTCATTTGACATCTGATGGAGAAATAGGCTCTCATCACCTTAGCACTAATCATTGAGAATAATAACCACTGCAGTTCATTGTGTAATAACCATGTAGATTACATAGCATGAGCCTGGCACATGGTGACCAGGATGCTGCTATGTCAGATACTGTGCTGAGGACTTTATTGGATTACTTCATTAGATCCATATCGGCTCCCATTTGAGAGATGCAGAAACTGAGGCATGGAGAGGTCCAGTTAGTCAGTGATGGCTCAGGATGCAAACCCATGTCCATCTGTCTCCAAAGTCTGTTTCATTAACCATCAACTCTCTACTGCTGTTCAGTACAGTAGCCACGAGCCACGTGTGGGTAGTGAGCACTTGAAATGTAGTTAATCAGAATCACAGCACAGAATTTTCTGGGAGTGTAAAATACATACTAGATTTTGAAGACAGACAAAAAAGAATGTAAAATATCTCACTTGTTACAAAATGAGATTTTACAAAAATCTTTTACAAAAACGAATTTTACAAAATTCTTTTACAAAAAAGAATATAAAATAACTCATCAATATTTAATGATATTGACTACATGTTGAGCTGATAGTGTTTTGGACATATCGGATTAAATTAAAATGTATTAAAATTAATTTTACTTATTTCTTTTAAGTTTTTTAATATAGCTATTAGAAAATTTAAAAATTGTATATGTGGCACACATTGTATTCCTCTTGGACAGCATGGCTAGACCCTGTTGTTGTTCTGCCCACAGTTCTCTGCCCACAGTGAGCCCTCCACATGTCCTGACTCACCCATGATTTATATAAGCATGGTTAGAAGCCAAAGAAGAGGGAAAATTCTAACATAAATTGCCAAGTGATTCCTCTTGGCATGAGTAGAACACAGCTTAGAAAACTCAGAATTTAGACTGTAAAGTGGCAATTTCCAGGACTCAGGCCACCATCGACCCACCTTCCCTGCCCCTCCCCCATCCTTCCCTCCTCTCATCAATGAACATGCTAGGAGCTCTTAGAACAGGCCAGGAACTGTGAAAGGCCCTGTAAATTACAAGGATGAATAAGACCCAGGAAGGAGGCATTTACTCCCTAATAGAGAAATCGATCTATATTAGTTTGCTAGGGTTGCAGTAACAAGGTGCCACAGACTGGGTGGCTTAAACAACAGAATTTTTTTCCTCACAGTCGGGTGGCTAGAAATCAGAGACCAAGGTGTTTGCAGTGTTGTTTTTTTCTGAGACCTTTTTCCTTGGCTTGTAGGTGGCTATCTTCTCCCTCTGTGTCTGTGTCTATACTTCTTCTTATTAGGATGCTAGTCATATTGCACTAGGGCCCACCCTCGTGACCTCATTTTAACTTAATCATCTCTGTAAAGACTCTGTCTCCATATATGGTCACATTCTGAGGTATTGGGATTAAGACTTCAGCAGATGCGATTTTGGGGGCACGATTCAGCGCATAACATGACCATGAAGCAAAGGCAATGGCCACAGGGAAGATGCAGTATCTGACTCCTTGTGGCTGCATGTTGAGGATGATCAGGGAAGACTACATGTGTGAGGTGGGGATTGGTGGGCTCTTGGAGATTAGCTTTTCTTTTTCTTTAGTCTGATAAGCCACCAGCTGTTTTCGGTACAGGTAGAACTAAAGACAGACATCGAGGGCTCTGCTTTGTTTCCTAGGTGCTCCAAAGTAAAAGTGTAGCAAGACCCATGCTTTTCTGAGTGGCTTAGAAGCTGCCTCACCACTTGGTTTGCAGAGCTGGTGGCCAAGGAGGCAATGATCAGCTTGCTAAGGGTAGACAGGAAACCAGTGACAGACGCAGGAATGGGTAACAGCCCCCGAAATAAAATTATTTTGAAGACAGGAGTTGTCTACACTTGTGATTAAGCTTAACCCAAAGGGCCAAGTGTTTCTGATGGGGTTTTGGTTTGGCCCAGGGTGTTACTGAAGCTGGAAGCTTTTCAGGACTCACCACATTTAAAGGATTTGAGCTTTGGGAGCAGTGGATGGGTGTGGACCTGAAGAAGATGCTTTGGAGTCCGAGTGCAGGGCCTGTGAAGGGATTGGACCAGCTAGAGCATCACGACAGAGTGGACAAGTGTCCATGGGGCTGGGTTCAGGGGACAAGTGATTGTGAGATACGTACAGAGTGAACAAGTGCCCAAGGTTTCGAAGGAGAGGTGGCAGTAGTAGTGGGGATAGGACTCTAATTCTCTCTGTAGGGCTTTGGCAGTGGATTGGCCCTTCTGGGATGAAGTAAACCCTGTTGGTTTATCGGAAAAAAATAAAATTGATATGGGGAAGTCCCAAGAGTGCTTAAATAATGTACTGGAAAAAGAATAAAGATGTGATTGTACTTTATCTTGAGTTGATGAAGACTATTCCATGGGTTCCAGAGTGGATAACATATGACTTGGAATTGGAAGGATGAGTTGGAGATTTGTAGAAGGTAAAATTAGGCATTCCTGGCAGAGAAAAGAGCAACTGCAAAGACCTAAATCTGTTTTGTTAGGGAATTGACTGCTGGTGTGAGCCATTGAGTTCATGTGGAAGAAAGAGGAAGGGATAAAACTGGAAAGGGATGGCGATTTGGCAAAAAAGTTTCTGTGCCATGCTGGGGAGACTGGACTTTATCTGCTAGGTGTTATGGAAGGATTTGGTGATGGGAGCTGTGTTTCTTTAGCTGCAAGGTGGGTGAGAAGGGGGAGAGGTGTTGGAAAGGGATATAGCCACCTCCAGAGTCTAGGTTAATCCTCTCCATGATGGCGTTGGTGAAGTGGGTGCGCCTGTGGTAAGTGACCCACTGAGCCAGTGGGAAAGTGGTAGAACTTCTATTTTCTTTCTTTATAATCTCAAAAGCCAATAAGACATTTCCTGGCATTTATCCATGGAATGTGACACTACATCCTGATCTCACTTGGAGTGTATGGTGTGCGGCCACATGCCTCCCAGGACTTGAGGGTCCTGAAGCTTGAGTGGAGGCTCTCCCAGGTGCTGGCGTTGACAGTGGGGACTGCACTCCTTTGCTTGTTTCCAGTGTATTTTTCTGTTTACTTACTTGATTAGGTGGATTTACAGATGGTTTTTCTTGTTTATATCTTATTTACCGTGCACAAAATAGATGCGTGGCTCCAAGAGCTCCGAAATGAAACTATGGGCTTAAGGTGGCATGAATAATGCAAACAGCAAGCAGAGGATGGGCAGATGGTGGAGATACCGTTTCTACTTTTAGCACAAATTCTTTGTGAAACACAATAGGAGGTAAAAATAGTAACAGTGTAATCATCCAACAGGAGATTGGCCCCCAAAATTGAAATGAATATTATTTAAAATATAAATTTATATCACTGTTACTAATGTCAAACCTTACCTTAACCGTATGTTGGCCGATAATATACTCAGCAAGATATTTGGTAGTAATATTATCTGCTTTTTTATTGTATTTTTAAAAATACTTTTTTTGGTAGTGTGTTTGATAATATACATATTATTAGAATAATGGTACATGTACATAATCCATAAATAGATAAATATATATACACGTAATTGGGGAGTGTACGTTCAAAATTTTTACCAAATGGGTTTTCAATAAGAAAATTTTGCAGTCTACTTCATTAAATCATGAGAAGTTGAAATAAATATGCAGACGCCCTGTAGATTGCCCTTTGGGTGTCCTGCGAGGGTTTTTCCACGGAATACTCATGCGATGATTATTAGATCACTCTGACTCCCTGCTCTGGAGACCCTAGGGTACCCAGCATGACCTGAAGATAGAGTTACAGGAGCTCCTTTCCATAATACCCTCCCCTCAGAGAGGTGTCTAGTGGTTTCCTTGGCTGAGGCATTGTGGGAAGGGTCTTCAAAGCAGTCAAATTACGTAGCCTCTGCAGACTCGAGGTACAGGCAGTGCTTGGCTGCATCTCACATTAGACCTGGGCAGTGGGTGACCTCCTGCAAGCTAAGCAATGCTCTCTCCACCCAAGAACAGTAACCTGCTGAATGTCCCTGGCCTAAGCGGCCAGAGTCAGGTCACAGGCTTAGCTTGGTTTTAGGCATTTGGGTAGTGTCCCTCCCAGCAGTTTCTCTCCCTGTCTGCTAATTCTGACTTTCCAGGGTAGACACCTATAAACATGGGCAAAGGCTCTGGATTTCTGACCCACTGCCTCTTCTCTTTGGCCCCTCCCTACTCTAGTTGGTTCTAGCCCAAATCTTTATTTTCTCAACATGTAAAATCCCTCTTTCTTTTCTATCACAAGATTTCCTCCCTCCCTCCCTCCCTCCCTCCTTCCCTTCCTTCCTTCCTTTTTCCAGCTTATTGAGGTATAATTGACATATAACATTATATAAGTTTATGGTGTACAGTGTGTTGATTTGATACATTTATAAATTGTAAGATCTATCCCATGATTCTTGAGGATGTGTAGAAGAGTATAGTGGCTCAATAGACAGAGCTCTAAATCATCAGACACAAAATTTGTTTCTTCTTCCTCCTAAGAAAGGTTCAGTTTTTGATAACTGAACATTCACATGGTGAGTGCGAGGGAAGGGAGGGAGGAAAAATGCTTTCATTCATTCCTTTAGCGTTAACACCAAATCCCAGTCCAAGGCTGGATCAAATGGCATCCTCTAATGTAGAAAGAAAATTAGGGTAGAGTAAGATGCATTTCATGGGAAAAACACAATGAAAGAAACCCAATTACTTTTAATTTGGCTCCTAGTAGATAGTCCTTTCAAATGACACCTGGACTCTGCCTAATTCCTCCTCTTCTACTTTTGTTTGCTATGGTGACATGTGCTATGGAGTTGGCCAAGATACAGCTGGGATGCTGAGCCGTTCTTGGTCCTCCACCATGCCTTCTCTGTTTCAGATAGAAGGGGGTCTGCCTTGGTGCTCAGGCTGCCACGTCTGTTCTGATTTCCAACCTACCCCAGCAACAGTCTGAACTAGTTAGGACTCTTGGTTGCAAGTGACAGAAACCAACTTTAACTGCTTTTAGCCCAACAGAGAATTTATTGGCTCACCTAACTGAGAAGTCCAAAGAGTGGATCCAGATTCCTATGCAGCCGGACCTTGGGGTTCATCAAGGCTGAGCTCTTCTCCTTTTGGCTGTGTTTGACCTCTCCCTGGCTTCTTTCTCACAAAGCTTTTCTCTCAGAGCTGCTCCAAGCCCGTTTTATAATTTCAACTTCCAGTCCCAGAAAAAAAAAGACCTTTTTTCTATCCCAGAATCCATATATCAAGTTGCATGAAGGGCACTGAACTGGCTTTGCTGTGGTCACCTGCCCATTCCAGAACCCACCGCTGTGGCCAGGGGAGTAGGATGCTCTCACTGGCCAGGTGTGGTTATATGCCTTCCCTGCAGTTGAAGGTGGTTGTGCTGGTCCCATCCAACCACGACAATGAGTTTCCCACAGGAAAGAGAGGTTCTGTAATTAGAAAAAGGGATACTGGCTAGGCCAAAATAAGAACTGTCCTCTAGAAACCCCAAATAGGGACCAATTGTGCTGTAGTTTGTTACCAGGCTACAAAGCAATAAAGCCATATTAGTAACAGCAGTATCGTAAAAGATAGGAATCATGTACCAGGCACTTCCAAGTGGTTTATGTATCCCACATTTAATCCTACAGCAATCCTAAGAGGCACATAGTATAGCTGCCCATTTTACACTGAGAAAATGGAGGTGAGTGGCTTGTCCAATGTCGACCCATACATTCACTGTTTTACAGAAATTTGAATAAAATAATTCTAGTTTTTATTCAACTCACCTCCTGTTCCTCTTCTTTCTCTTCTTCCTCGTTGTTGTTATTATTTATTATCATCTCCTTAGACTCGGGCATGAGTTGGAAGAGGCTAAGCTTGGCTTGCAGACTAGCTCCAAGACAGACACTGTGTGACACTCTAAATCAACATTTCCCTCCAATCCTTTCCTCAGCACCCCAGCTCTCTTGTTTTAGGATGTTATTACCCATGGGGCTCCGTGGTGATTTTAGGGTGAACAGTTCTCAGGTGGACACCATAGTTCCACTAGCCCTGCTCCTCCAATAGACTTGTGGAGCAGAGTTTGCCAGGCTGTGTCCTCCATTCTGTTACTCTTGGGCTATTATATACTCTTCCAAATGAAGAACTGGTGCTAGAGAGAGGAAGTGACTTGCCCCAGGTCACACAGCTGGTTTGTGACAGAGCTAGGACTTGACTTTACCTAATTCACGGTTACTCTTTCCATTCTCTATGCACAGAGGATATGTCCCAGCCCTGCCGTAAGTGCTGGGAGTGGGCCCTGACCCCCCTTCCGGTATGTTGTGCTGTAACTTCAAATCCTCTTGACTTGGAGTCAAAACACTCAATTCCAAGCCTAGGTTCAGTACCTACTGAGAGTCTTTGGGTAAATCATTCCATTTCTCAGAGCCTCACATTTTCCCCACCTAAACACTGAAGTAATACTATTGAAAGGGTAAAATCAGGTGAAATATATGAATGGGTTTTTCAAGCTGTATTTTACTCTTTAAATTTTCATAGTATTTTAGTGTAACTCACTGTAAATCTTCAGCAAATGTTTTCTTATTAAATGGTTGAATGCAGAAGCACTTCTTTCTGAATCAGCTCCCTAGCCCTGGAGTCATATCCAGACAGTATTTTCTCTGGATTTTGGCTGATAATGGTTATTTACTTGTCATTCTCAGATAGTGATTCCAAAGTGATATTTAAGTTTTCTTCCCACAGTCCCAAGGAAGATTACTGGGTATTTGCTCAGAAGAGGCACATGTAATCCATCATAATGAGGCCAATATACTTTATAGACCTTTCCTGATTAAAAATGTTAACACATCTGGGAAGCTGTGTCCTGCTGGTTGCACAACTGCTAGAGCAACTAAATGAGCCAAATTCAATCTGTTCTTGGGCAGAAGAAGCTAGAACTCAATTCACCTTGTGTGTCCTTTGGGTTTCTGTGTATCATCAAAAGCATTGTGTCTTTAAGAGACAACGTGAGACTGAGCTCTGGTTTAAGTCCTCTTCTTTTGTTCTGCGCTTGGACCTCTGTCCCCTCAGGCCTTCAATCCCACCATCAGAGACTTCACAATCATTTCCTGGGACTGAGCACTCTTCCTGTCCCCAACTGTTTCCAAATTCATACCACACAATTTTATCATCTTCACTTTGTATCTTCATCACACCACTCCCTGTTCAAGCATCTTATGTGACTTGAAACTATTCAAACACCTAATCTAGCGTTTGATGAATTCTAGCATCTGGTTCAATTTCCCTTTCCAATATTGTTTTCTATTTATCTGATGTAGGAATTCTCAAATCCAGAGGAACCTGGTCTATTCTCTGAGCTGCAAATGTTCTATGTGTTTTCTTGAATCTTTGTCTTATTCCCCTTGCCTGGGGTGAGTACCCTTCTCCTTTCCCCCAACTTCACCTCTGGCCTCTTTGGCTCCTGTGTCTCCTTAGGGATCTTAAAATTCTTCATCTTCCCTGAAGCCATCCCTAATAGCTACAGCTTATAGAGATTTCTCTTTTCTCTGAACTCTTATTACACTTACTGTTTATACTCCAACTGCCCGTCTATATATTTATCCATCGGTCTATTCATTTTTAAAGGATTTATTGAGTCAGTTTTATAAAATCTTTGATGTGGGGACCATATCTTATACTACTTAGATTCCTCTAAAGCAATTTATTCATTCAACAAATATCAACTTGTGTTTCTGGTTAAAAGTAAAAGAAATCCAGTTCAAGATAAGATAAAAGAAAAAAGAAAACAGAAAAAAAGGAAAAAAATGTGTGAGGAGGAAATCATTGGTGGGATTTAGGAACTCAAACTGTATTGTCAGACTGTCTTTTTCTTCCCTTACCAGTCTTTCTGATAGAAGAATGGCTACTCAAAGCTACATTTTCACATCTTCTCAGCTTAGCAAACCTTTTAGGAAAAAGTACATGTGGGTGAGTGCACATCTAACATACACACGTATGTTTCCCCACATCAAACTAATTCAGGGAAGGCTTGATTGGACCTGCTTGGATTATTCATTCTTCTTGGCATTCATTTTTGCCATGCGTGTGAAGTACCATGAATGGCTCAGCCTGGGTTATTTGCTCTACTTTGTGACTATACGTGGGTTTGAGCTAGGGCACTGTTATCTGAAAACCTCACCATGACCAGGGAAAATAATGGTGGGGCAATTCTCACCCCCAAATAAGGGTGGTGAGCAGACAAAACCCACAGAAGTCCTCCCCATATGTCAGCCCAGAACTCTGCATATACTTGATGCTTGATAAATATTTCTTGATTGAATGTTTGAATTTTACCTTCAGAATTTTTAATTTGGAGAAAATCCGTTCATACTTAAAAGCTAACTCAACCCCAGGATTCTGGATATTATTGTTAAAACTTTTGGAAGTCCCTCTCGGTAATGTCTTCCTTTTGGTCTTGGTTTATTCCTTGGGTATTGTACAAATAGTCTAATCCTACAACTGCAAGACAGCCCTCTCAGGCATTAAAGGCAGCTGTCTTATATCATTTGCAACATCCTACTTTCAGGCTAAACACTCATTTCCAAAAACTGCCTCTCACATGGTGTGTTTTCCAAACACTTTGACATGCTTGTTCTCTAGTTTTTCATGATCTGGTTGAAACAAAGCCCTTGGAACTGAGCTGAGCAAAATATTTTTGAGGTGATGTGACTTTGTTTCACCTCCCTAGTTTCATACACTATACATTTATTAATTTAGTCCAAGATTTCATTATAATGTTTTGATAACCATGTCATTGTATATATTGATGAGTACTGTAAGTTTTGAAAACAGTCAATTAGCAAACATTATCCGGTATACTTTGCTCAGTCCTTTAGCCATTGTGTATGGTTTGAGGTGCTCAGTTAGGGGATCCAATCACGTCACATCTCTCAGTTCTGCTGACTCTCTTGTACACCCTCCAGCAGCCCAGCAGGTGCTGACATGCAGAAGAAGCTGATGATCCAGGTTCCTTAATCACCTTGGAATGTCACTCCAGTTCTGGTTCTCTCCAGTCCACTTTGATTGAATCTGCTTGCCCTTCAGAGCCAGGAACCAGGAATGACCTTCTGCCTTAGTTTATATGCCAGGGAATATAAACTCATCCAGGCATGTTGAAGGATAGACCAACTGTATTAGTTTGCTTGGGCTTCCATAACAAAGTACCACAAACTGGCTGGCTTAAACAACAGACCTTTATTTTCTCACAGTTTTGAAGGCTGGAAGCCCAAGATCAAGGTTCTGGCAGGGTTGGATTCTTCTAAGGCCTCTCTTTTTGATTTGTGGATAGCTGTCTTCCACTGGTAGCTTCACATGGCTTTTCCTGTGTGTGTCTGTGTCTTAATCTCCTCTTCTTATAAGGACACCAGTCATACTGGAGTAGGGCCCACCCTAATGACCTCATTTTACCTCCAAGTCCCTATCTGCAAATGCAATCACTTTCTAAGGTACTTGGGGTTAAGACTTCAACATATACACTTTGGGAGGATATTCAGCCCATAATACCAACCAACCAACTGATGGTGTCCATGTGTGGGCAGGCACCTGTGTGTAGCAGTGGTGGGAAATGGCTGCAATCACAGGGCAGGAGAGCTCAGGTGGAGGAACTGGACATTTCATTGAAGCCCAGAGTTAAGATTAATCAGCTAACCCAGGACTGAGTAAGCAAATGTTGACCATTACAATGCTGGACCTTGGGTTCTGTTCCCTATTCTTAGTTCCAAAGAGATTAGGCCCCAGAACACCCTGCTGTGAGTCAGGGAACCAATGACAAAGCTTAAACCTAAGAAGCTTTTCAACACTCTGGGTCAACCTGAAAGACACATTAAGTAGAAACTCTTATTTAATATTTTCTTAATGACTGAGATCATGGACAAGTGAGCCTGTCTAGTTTGCTGGTGACATTGTGGACATCATTAAAAAACATGTGAATCATTAACTAGGAATGCAGACAAGGGCCCAAACTTCATCATTTTTATTCCCACCTTTGGATAAGCCTGGCAGCATAAATGCCCTCACCCCTGCCATGAGGAACTGCTCTGAAATGCAAAGTTTGACTCAGCCAGTGAAATCAAAGAAACAGTAATGGTCTCATTTCTACCTCTGTGAATAATGATATGCCAGTTTCCCCATAAATTGCATAAAGATGAAGAAGAAAAATAATTCTTTGACCTTTCTCATTTATGACAACACTTAGGTATCTCTTCTAACATCTTACGCTGGCCACAGAGCTTTACACGGCAGAGATTTCATTTCCTGCTGCTGTAGGCATTAAAATGTATAGAACCTCCTTCTCTCCTTCCCTCTCCCCTGCAACCTGAAGCCTTCTGTGCAGCTGTCATTCAGGGCTGGGAAAGACACAGGACCTGAGTGAGGGGCGTTGCGGGTGAAATCCTTCCTTTCTAAGCAAACTGTTCCCACAGCATGGAGCAAATCGGTGCCTGATGGGAAGAATTGTGAACTCTGAGCACGTGGGCTATGGCAGTCACACCCTCTGGGTGATGAATATCTTTTATCCAGATAAATGTACTTATAATTTGTTAGTTTAATTACTGCAGCCTTGCGAAGTCTTGAGCCAGGAATTCCTTTCTCAACAAATTAGAGGCCTGAAATAGTTCTGTGGGAAGACTAATTGCTCACTCTGGTTTTTGGACATTAGTCTGAAACGTATTTCCAGAACTCAGCTGGGTGTTGTTAACAACTCAGTGTGATGATTCTGGTCGCATTGTGATCTGTAAACCCCTCTTTGGAGTGGCTTCTGTATTGCTAACATCGAAGTGTAAATCTCCTTTCAGTAATTACCTTCCCCAGATCCCCTTTTAGGATGGGAGAAAGATTTCATCTTTTCCTAACAACACACAGCCTTTGCTCCAAAAGAAGAAAGTAAGGGAATCCTCCCCCAGCCCGACTCCAGTTCTGAAACTGAAAGATAAGTCTGGTGAGGACACATCACTTACTGGAAACACCAACCACTGTTTGCCCTTGCCTCATCACAAGGTTGGGCACTGAAACGTTCAAAGTGTGCATTGGTAAAAAATGCAAGCTTTCTCCCCTATTTTAATTTCTGCTAATTTTCTCTATTTTGCTAATGTCTCTCTTTCTCCCCAAGTGAGAGCTAGTTTCGCTGGCTTTCTGTCAATAGGAAATCTCTGCTAATTGGTGTTTCTCTGCTTTGCAAGCTGATATTCATAATGATATTCCAGAGGCTCTGCAAGATCCTAAAGGGGCTCATGAATTCTCAAACAATGATTGACTTCTGTGCAGAATAATTGTAGCGTCAGGTGTATTTTATGGTTTTCTGATTCACTGCAAATTGGATGTCCTTGTATGGGATATAACTTTCCATTTACCAGGTTATTTATTAAGTGGAGCCCAACAGTCTTTTGGGAGAGACGGAGAACAGGACGTTTTCAATTTGGCAGCTCCTGGTAGTGGGACAGGGGCCAAGCCTAATGCTTTTTTTTATCTTTGGTGTGCTTAGTAGATGCTTGGAGGATGCTTGTGGGATAATTGAGCCACACAAGGGCAAGGGTAGCCATAGGCTTGACAAAGGACCATCCCCTAAGCAGGCCTGAACCAGAGGCCTGAATATTCTTGTTAAACCTGAAAGGTCAGATAGATGGGATCAGAACAGGTGCAAAAATCTAGAAGTCAGGAAAACTCACGCACACAGTGTAGGTCAGAGTAGAAAAAAAGATCTAAATCTAGGGGTTTGAGGTATTGAGATCAATTCCAGAAGATGGCAGTACCTAGGTGGACCCTAAAGCACTGTGTGTGGGTGACTGTTGGGGTCACTGTCTGTCACCCAGAGTCAAGTGGGCCAAGGATGCTGGACCCCCAAGGTCCTTATGGGAGAGAAGGATGCAGATGACAGGTAACTGAGACAGACCAGCTTGCTCTTCCCGCTTTGTGATGCCGACTGCAGCAGCCAGACTGATGGTGTGTCAGTCTGCTTCCATGGTTGAGGATGGCCAAATCCGTCCACTCATCTTAATTGCTGTCTGTCTAGTTTGCAGGTATAGGTAAGACGTCAAGTCAGTGCCATTTGACTCCAGGCTGAACACTCCTGTACTCTGTGGGAGAACAGTTTCCCTTGTACATTATACCCCTTAAATTAAGTAAGCCTGACATTTATTGCTCTCACTGGGTCAAAGCACCTGTGTAACAGAGAGGAGGAGAGAAAGTTCACATATGTTTTACACATATAATTCTGTGTAACAAACCACCCCAAAACTAGTGCCTTAAAATAGCAATGATTTATTATTTACTTTTTCATGAGTTTGAGGACTGACTAGAAGTTCTCCTTTGGTCTGGTCTCCTTTGGGGTGTTCCATGTGGGTGCATTCAGGTGGTGGATTCATTGGTTGGAAGATTTAAGAAGGCCTTTCTCAGCTGTCTGGGGCCTGGGTACTGACTGTCGGCAGGAATGTTCCTCTACATGGCTCGGTTCTCTGTCTCTCCCCTTTTTTCTCTCTCTCTGGTGTCTCATCCTGTAGGGCCTCTCCACGTGATCTTTGTCTGCAACAAGATAGCTTGGACTTCCTTACAGCATGGCAGCTGGGTTCTCAGAATGCAAAGGTAGGACAAGGCTAAGCCTAAAACTGGCCCTGTGTAACTTCTGTCACCCTTGATTGGTCAGAATAAGTCGTGGGGTCAGCTCAGACTCCAGGGAAAGGGAAGTAGTTCCCACTTCTTGACGGGGAGAGCAGCAAATAATTTGTAGCCATCTTTAGCCTATCATATCTTCTTTTAAAAATTTACTGATTGTCAACCAAGGGGAGAAATACTTTAAAGCTTATCCTGTAGGTTGTTGTGAGGATTAAATGAGATGGATGCAAATGTAGCATTTAGAGCAGGTCAATAAACAGCTATATTTCTCCTTCCTGATTTGAGGATCTACTCTTATGGGTAGAGACAATTGTCAGGAAACTGTAATGCAGGGACCAGGCTTCTGGTCGATTGTGCTTTAGTTATCCCCAAGTGGGAATTAAGTGAGATGATATACGTAAACTGCTTAAAACGGTCAGGGCCTAGGACACAGTAATCACTCAATAAATGTAAGCTATTATTATTATCACTATCATCGTTGAGGGGCAGTGATTCCTAAAAACAAAAAACAGAATAACCCCCAGGATTATATGCAACCCACTTTCCTGATTATGAACACCCTTCCTCTCATTTTAGTTACTTTTTACCTTTGTGTAACAGAATTTTAGAGATGTTTACAATCATAGAAGTTTAGACCAGAAAGAAATGTAAAGCCAAGTCTTGGCAGGTAACTTATCTACTTCACACAGCTAGTTAGAAGATTAGTTCCAAATCTCAACATCCCAAGCTTCTAGCCAAGGGCTCTCTTCACTGCAGCCTTAAGTGCTGAATGTTCCAACTCATTTGCTTTAAAAATAAGAGCTAGGAATACAAAGCTTTACTTGCCAGGTATAACACATTTAAATAAATAGTTCAGTTTTATACATCAGCCATGTACTTTGGAGGAGAGGGAAAAAAAGGTACATAGAGGACGGAGCAAGGACAGAAACAGAAATGGTAGTTACATATGGAAGAATAAGAAAGAGGGTTGAAAGATTTGAGACGATTTAGTGATACCGTTTACTAGTAGTAAGTGCTGGAAGCTGTTGGGCAGGAGTTCGTTCTACTCTCTGCCCCAGATTCCTTCCCCCTGGCCTGGCAACAGCAACCCCACCACCTTTTTTCGAAAATGTCCTTCCTCAAGTCCAGCCTGGTGGTTCCGATGGTTCTGACAATCATATCATCTTATTCTCACGGCCACGTGGATTGGTCAGGTGGGGACCACTTAGAGTGCTTCTCTAGGGTTGATATATACTCTAGAGCTGTGAAAGGAAGGCACCTTGAGCAAGGCTGGCTTGCTTTCGACCACATTTTAGAGAAATCTGCCATACACAGAATAGCCATGTCCACCTTCCTTGGAAGATATCTTGGCCATGCCCTCCATTCTCACATATCCTACTGTTCTTTTTTTCCTTATTCATTTATTAAATATTTAATCACCATTCGCTATGTACCTGGCATCATAATGCAGTCTTAAGTTCTTTCATCCATGGAACCACATCTGCTGTGTATAGACATGTGTGATAGACAATTAAAAAGTGACACATGATTATGAGTTGTGATAAGAGCCTTGTTGTAGGCTGAATAAAGGTCCCCCCCACACCCCCGCAAGATGTCTATGTCCTAATCCTCAGAACCTGTGAATATGTTACCTTACATGGCAAAAGGGACTTTGCAAATGTGATTAGTTAAGGCTCTTCAGGTGGGGAGATTATCCTGGATTATCTGGGTGGGTCCAATGTCATCCCCAGGGACCTTACAAGAGGGAGGCAGGAGGGTTAGACTCAGAGAAGGTGATGTGACCACGGACGCATAAACAGAGATTAGAGGATGCTCTGCTGCTGGCCTTGATGATGGAAGAGGCCATGGGCTGAGGAATGCAGGCGGCCTCTAGGAGCTAGAAAAAGGGAGAACACAGGTTCTTCCCTGGAGCCTCCAGAAGGAACACAACGCCTTGCTTTTAGGATGTCTGACCTCCAGAACTGTAAGAGGATACATTTGTATTGTTTAATCACTAAGCTTGTGGTAATTGATGACAGCAGCAATAGGAAACTAACACAGACTCAAAGGAAAAGAGTGGGTGTGTGAAAAGAATAATGCGAGGAAACTTACTCTAAGATTAGGTGGTCAGAGAAGACCTTCCTGAAAAACCAATATTTTGGTGAAGAGCTCATGGAGGAGAAGAAGCCAGCCTTAGGAAAAGAGTGGGGTATTGACAGCTGCATCCAGGGAAACAAGGCCAGGAAAAACCTTAAAAGAGACAGGTCTGTCTGTTCTAACAACTGAAAGAAGACCAGTGGGGCAGGATACCAGCAGGAGAGTGGCGTCAGATGGTGTCTGGTTCTTAGAGATCCATGCCTACTACCAGGAGGGTCATTCTCCTTCCTCTTTGGTTTTCTAAGTCCTTCCCACCTTCTCTTCCAGCTCCACCTACATCCTCACCCCAAAGCCTTCTATGACCTCAGCAGCTTTATTCATCTCCCTCTTTCATCCCAACTGTGCTCCCTCCTTCCAACTGGGGTCCTTGCACCTATGGAGGCCCCCAGATTTATCGTTGGGGAGGTATCTTCAAAATTTTCAAGGATGTTTTAGTTTTAATGGTAAATTTTAAAATAGAATAAGCTTAGGCTATCATCTGAATGCACCTGCTTGAGTTTCGTTTTAAGATTTCAGTGCCTTGGTGGGGCCAGTTGAAGGCTAAATGATGTTCAGGTGAGCCATATAAGCAAAGGTTTTGAAGAAGTTTGACCAGAAAAGAGTGGAGGGGAATGAAATGATCAGAGGGCGCATAACATATGAGATTGGACAGCAGAAGGCAACACCATGCTGGCCTTGTAAGCAAATTTATTCTGTGGTTTCTTTCTTTCTATGTACCTTCTTATAACACTTCACTGCTAGTAGATCTTTTTCAGTTTTGCATTCTCCATTAATTAATTGGTCTCTCTTATGCATCAGTGGTTAAAAGTGAGGTCATTGAAATAAAGCACAGTGATGATGGCCTTGAACTCAATGGTAATGACTCAAATGATGATTTGTCATGTTCAAAATCAGAAGATTCATGTTGATAACAAGTAAAATAGGAAACGCTCAAATATATTTTTCCACAACTGTGCCCAATAGTGTCAATCAAGTTGAAGTAAATCATCAATTATCACATTAAGTTAATGCTATTTTAAATTTCTTTGGTTTTATATTCTTATTTGTAATTTAAAAATTTGTTTTGATTTCACCATAACACCTGTAAGCATAAGAAGTTTATAACGAATTTCATGCTGTACAGATCTCATTTACTACACATCTCATGTGGAGTGACATTATAATAAAACATAAGTCAACACTGAGGATCTGTGGAAAATATTTTTCTTGAAAAGGAATCCACACATTATTAGGTTTGAGAAACACCGATTTGCAATATTCATGTTGTACATTTTTTTTTTTTTTTTTTTGCGGTACGTGGGTGTCTCACTGTTGTGGCCTCTTCCGTTGCGGAGCACAGGCTCCGGACGCGCAGGCCCAGCGGCCATGGCTCACCAGCCCAGCCGCTCCGCGGCATGTGGGATCTCCCCGGCCCGGGGCATGAACCCGTGTCTCCTGCATCGGCAGGTGGACTCTCAACCACTGCGCCACCAGGGAAGCCCTCATGTTGTACATTTTTGAATTACTAGCTCTTGAGTTGTTACTTCAGCTGTATGAGTTTATACTTACCACCTCAAAAGAAGGTGGAGCTCTCTCAGCGTCAATGAAGGACACGTGTATGAGTTTTCTGAGAATCCACAGGTCCCATGGCAGTGCTGCGCACACGGAAGACGGCCAACTTGGGGGATGTATTAATCGTGCCTTTTTATTTTCTGTGTCTGATGCTTTGACATCTGGAGCCTTGCTGACCCTGGAGGGACAGCCTTTCCCTATTGCCGGTCCCTACAGATAGCAAACAACTCGCCTTCAGCACGCCTTCCATATGTAAGGTAAACAAACAATCCAGAGTTGACATCCTCCCACCCCCCACCTCCTCCAGTGCTGTTACACTCTGGACCAGTATCCACCTGCTCTAATCACCCCTCGGCCAGGTACAGGGCACTGAGGGACAGCCCCTATGCCCCAGAGCCTGCTGAAATTTTTTTTTCTTTTTTTTCACATCTTTCTTGGAGTATAATTGCTTTAAAGTGGTGTGTTAGTTTCTGCTTTATAACAAACTGAATCAGCTATACATATACATATATCTCCACATACCCTCCCTCTTGCGTCTCCCTCCCACCCTCCCTATCCCACCCCTCTAGGTGGTCACAAAGCAACGAGCTGATCTCCCTGTGCTATGCAGCTGCTTCCCACTAGCTATCTATTTTACATTTGGTCGTATATATAAGGCCAAGCTACTCTCTCACTTCGTCCCAGCTTACCCTTCCCCCTCCCTGTGTCCTCAAGTCCATTCTCTACATCTGCATCTTTATTCCTGTCCTGCCCCTAAGTTCTTCATAACCATTTTTTTAAAAAATTCCATATATATGTGTTAGCATATGGTATTTGTTTTTCTCTTTCTGACTTACTTCACCCTGTATGACAGACTCTAGGTCCACCCACCTCACTACAAATAACTCAATTTCATTTCTTTTTGTGGCTGAGTAATATTCCATGTGCCACATCTTCTTTATTGATTCATCTGTCAATGGACACTTAGGTTGCTTTCATGTCCTGGCTATTGTAAATAGAGCTGCAATGAACATTGTGATACATGCCTCTTTTTGAATTATGTTTTTCTCAGGGTATATGCCCAGTAGTGGGGTTGTTGTGTCATATGGTAGTTCTATTTTTAGTTTTTTAAGGAACCTCCATACTGTTCTCCATAGTGGCTGTATCAATTTACAGTCCCACCAACAGTGCAAGAGGGTTCCCTTTTCTCCACACCCTCTCCAGCATTTATTGTTTGTAGATTTGTTGATGATGGCCATTCTGACTGGAAGAGGTGACACCTCATTGTAGTTTTGATTTGCATTCCTCTAATGATTAATGATGTTGAACATTCTTTCATGTGTTTGTTGGCAATCTGTATATCTTCTTTGGAGAAATGTCTATTTAGGTCTTCTGCCCATCTTTGGGTTGGGTTGTTTGTTTCTTTGATATTGAGCTGCATGAGATGCTTGTAAATTTTGTAGATGAATCCTTTGTCAGTTGCTTCATTTGCAAATATTTTCTCCCATTCTGAGGGTTGTGTTTTCGTCTTGTTTATGGTTTCCTTTGCTGTGCAAAAGCTTTTAAGTTTCATTACGTCCCATTTGTTTATTTTTATTTCCATTTCTCTAGGAAGTGGGTCAAAAAGGATCTTGCTGTGATTTATGTCATGGAGTGTTCTGCCTATTTTTTCCTCTAAGAGTTGGATAGTGTCTGGCCTTACATTTAGGTCTTTAACCCCTTCTGAGTTTATATTTGTGTATGGTGTTAGGGAGTGTTCTAATTTCATTCCTTTACATGTAGCTGTCCAGTTTTCCCAGCACCACTTATTAAAGAGGCTGTCTTTTCTCCATTGTATATTCTTGCCTCCTTTATCAAAAATAAGATGACCATAGGTGCGTGGGTTTATCTCTGGGCTTTCTATCCTGTTCCATTGACCTATATTTCTGTTTTTGTGCCAGTACCATACTGTCTTGATTACTGTAGCTTTGTAGTATAGTCTGAAGTCAGGGAGCCTGATTCCTACAACTCCATTTTTCTTTCTCAAGATTGCTTTGGCTATTTGGGGTCTTTTGTGTTTCCATACAAATTGTGAAAATTTTTTGTTCTAGTTCTGTGAAAAATGCCATTGGTAGTTTGATAGGGATTGCATTGAATCTGTAGATTGCTTTTGGTAGTATAGTAATTTTCACAATGTTGATTCTTCCAATCCAAGAACATGGTATATCACTGCATCTGTTTGTATCATCTTTAATTTCTTTCCTCAGTGTCTTATAGTTTTCTGCATACAGGTCTTTTGTCTCCTCAGGTAGGTTTATTCCTAGGTATTTTATTCTTTTTGTTGCAATGGTAAATGGGAGTGTTTCCTTAATTTCTGTTTCAGATATTTCATCATTAGTGTATAAGAATGCAAGAGATTTCTGTGCATTAATTTTGTATCCTGCCACTTTACCAAATTCATTGATTAGTTCTAATAGTTTTCTGGTAGTGTCTTTAGGATTCTCTATGTATAGTATCATGTCATCTGTGAAGAGTGACAGCTTTACTTCTTCTTTTCTGATTTGGATTCCTTTATTACTTTTTCCTCTACAGTTGCTGTGGCTAAAACTTCCAAAGGTTGCCTAAGGTTGGTTCAGTAGTTTGTGTAGGCTTCCTGGTGGAGGGGACTAGTGCCTGTGTTCTGGTGGATGAGGCTGGATCTTGTCTTTCTGGTGGGCAGGTTCACATCCGGTGGTGTGTTTTGGGGTGTCTGTGACCTTATTATGATTTTAGGCAGCCTCTCTGCTAATGGGTGGGGTTGTGTTCCTGTCTTTCTAGATGTTTGGCATAGGGTGTCCAGCACTGTGGCTGGCTAGTCATTGGTTGGAGCTGGGTCTCAGCGTTGAGATGGAGATCTCTGGGAGAGCTTTTGCCATTTGATATTACATGGAGCTGGGAGGTCTCTGGTGGACCAATTTCCTGAACTCGGCTCTCCCACCTCTGAGGCACAGGCCTGACACCTGGTCAGAGCACCAAGACCCTGTCAGCCACATGGCTCAGAAGAAAAGGGAGAAAAAAGGAAAGAAAGAAAGAAAAAAAGAAAGTTATATAAAAATAATTATTAAAAATAAAAAAATTAAAAAGTAATTAAAAAAGAAAAAGAAAGAAAGAAGAGAGCAATGAAACCAAAAAACAAATCCAGCAGTGATGACAATCACTAAAAAGTATACTAAAAAAAAAAAAAAAAAGAAAGAAAAGACAAAAAATACGGACAGACAGCACCCTAGGACAGATGGTAAAAGCAAAGCTATACAGACAAAATCACAAACAGAAGCATACACATACACACTCACAAAAAGAGTAAAAGGAAAAAAATGTATATACCATTGCTCCCAAAGTCCACCTCCTTAGTTTGGGATGATTCATTGTCTATTCAGGTATTCTGCAGATGCAGGTACATCAAGTTGATTGTGGAGATTTAATCCCCTGCTCCTGAGGCTGCTGGGAGAGATTTCCCTTTCTCTTCTTTGTTCGCACAGCACCCGGGGTTCAGCTTTGGATTTGGCCCCGCCTCTGCGTGCAGGTTGCCGGAGGGCGTCTGTTCTTCGCTCAGACAGGACGGGGTTAAAGGAGCCGCTGATTCAGGGGCTCTGGCTCACTCAGGCTGGGGGGAGGGAGGGGTACAGAATGTGGGGTGAGCTTGTGGCGGCAGAGGCCAGCGTGACGTTGCACCAGCCTGAGGCGTGCCATGCGTTCTCCCGGGGAAGTTGTCCCTGGATCACGGGACCCTGGCAGTGGCGGGCTGCACAGGCTCCCCGGAAGCAGGGTGTGGATAGTGACCTGTGCTTGCACACAGGCTTCTTGGTGGCGGCAGCAGCAGCCTTAGCGTCTTGTGCCCGTCTCTGGGGTCCGCACTGTTAGCTGCGGCTCGTGCCCGTCTCTAGAGCTCGTTTCGGCTGAGCTCTGAATCCCCTCTCCTTGCGCACCCCGAAACAATGGTTTCTTGCCTCTTAGGCAGTTCCAGACTTTTCCCTGGACTCCCTCCCGGCTAGCCGTGGTGCACTAACCCCCTGCAGGCTGTGTTCGCGCAGCCAACCCCAGTCCTCTCCCTGGGATCCAACCGAAGCCCGAGCCTTAGCTCCCAGCCCCCACCCGCCCTGGCAGGTGAGCAGACAAGGTTCTTGGGCTGGTGAGTGCTGGTCGGCACCGATCCTCTGTGCGGGAACCTCCCCACTTTGCCCTCTGCACCCCTGTTGCTGTGCTCTCATCCGTGGCTCCGAAGCTCACCCCCACCGCCACCCGTAGTCTCCGCCCGTGAAGGGGCTTCCTAGTGTGTGGAAACCTTTCCTCCTTCACAGCTCCCTCCCACTGGTGCAGGTCCCGTCCCTATTCTTTTGTCTCTGTTTATTCTTTTTTCTTTTGCCCTACCCAGGTAGGTGGGGGGTTTCTTGCCTTTTCGGAGGTCTGAGGTCTTCTGCCAGTGTTCAGTAGGTGCTCTGTAGGAGTTGTTGCACATGTAGATGTATTTCTGATGTATCTGTGGGGAGGAAGGTGATCTCCGTGTCTCACTCTTCCGCCATCTTGAAGGTCCACCTGCTGATATTATTGAAACAAGTCAATCCTAAGCCTGCTAGCCTGCCTCACCTGTCCCTTCCTGTGGAAACCACATTAAGGGTGCTTGCCCACATTTTCCTTTTGCCCTTTCTGCCTCCTGACTGACCCTGGTACTTCCCCATGTGACTCTGCATGTGACGCCCCCTCCTCTTGGGAATTGTGACAAATTGTGTCTCCAATGGCAGCCATCTCCTGATCTGTTGGCCTCACCATACCTGAATTTAAAAACCCTACATTTTAAATCAGAATAAATACATAATCACATTGTTCTAGACTCTTCGTACAAAAGTGTTGCAATTTCCTCATCACCAAGAGGAAACCTCTTATTTCCTGTGTATTTGTGCATTTCCACTGTGGAACGTGACGTCCTCTGGGACTGGGATTGAGTATGGATTTGTGCTGAGCCACCTACACTTCCAGTGCAGAGTCTGTGACCACAAAGGTGTTTTAAAAATTTGATTTAATAATTTTATTGTTATTACTATTTGCACAAATCACCTCAGAGATTCATGTTGCCCTTCTATCCTTATTAGTTTCACGTTTTTGCTAACTCAGCCAATGAGCCCCAGTTTGACAATGGCCCTGTGTTCAAAACTCCTTGCCTAAGGGTGAATTCCTGTTTCACCCCAGGTCCCTTCCTCTGTCCCTCAGGCCCCATGTGTGTCAGACTCTATCTGGGTACTGTCTGTTCTCAGGACTCAGCGAAAGCCTCATCTCCTCCTAGAAGCCCACCTTGACCTCTCCCTCTTCTTTGAGCTCAAGCACTCTCTGACTTATCTTCCCTTCAGTACTCCCCATCAAGTACTGTTTGCTTTCATTTCAGGGTTTCCACAAGTGTTTGTTAATCATCAGACTGCTCTCTTCTTCTCCCTCCCCTCTCCAGCTGTTGCTGGCCAGGGCAACTCCATCCCCCCAAGGGCAGGGCTTGAAGTGAAGGAACCAGAGCTGTACAAGTGGAAATAAATTGATTGTACAGGAAGTGAGTTACAGTTTTTATTTTCAAAAGTCTCTCGTTAAAAAAGTGTCCCGCAGCCTCCTCTGGTCACTGGTCACATTGATTGGTGTTTACCCTTTCAGATTTTCAGATCCTGCTGGAGTTAACAGAGTTGGTTCACAGAATATTTGTCAGAAACAAGAGCCTCTCAAATCAAGATCTTGCTCTCCATAGGCAATTCCATCCATTGCCCTCCAAGGCTTCCTACCAGCGTTAGGCTCCTAACCCTAGCAACCAGGAAACTTCAAACTGTCCTTTAGGTTCCACTGACCTCTCCTACAATTGATAGGTGAAGGGAGACCAGCCATGGGCTCTGATGATGCCAAATGGAAGATTCTTTCTCCAGAGCAGGCATCCTGTAGCGTGTGTGCCCAAGGCTCTCAGATGAATTTCAGTGATGTTCGGAGGTTGTCATGGCTCAAGCTCTCTGGAAATTGCACTCGGCGAAAGTTGATTATGGTACAAATCTAATCTGTCACTCTTCACTTAAAACCCATAGCTCTTCTTTGCCATATGATTTGGTTCAGTTTTCTTTTTTTTTTTTTTAATTAAATTTTGAAATTTTGAGATCACTGTAGATGCACACTCAGTTTTAAGACATAATTCATCCAGAGCCTGTGCACCCCTTCCCAAGTTTCCCCTAACAGTAACTCTTGCAAAATTAGAGTACCAGATTGCAAATCAGATGCTGAGATCCTTCAGAAGGGTTGGGGTCCTTGGCAGAAGAAGGGTGGGTGTTCCTCCTTACTGCTGCATGGGGGTGGGAGCTCTGGCCTCCCCAAAGTCTCCACTGACACCAGGAAGGGGTGGTTTGTTATTGCTTGATGGGCAATGAAGTCCCAGATCCCTCCCTGGCCTCTCTGACCCCTCCCTGGTGCAGGGGTTGGGGCACCTGGCTACAGCCTGGCAGGGGGGAATCTAGGGTCCTCACTCGGTCTTTGGGGGCACGGGTGGAAAGGTGGAGCCACAGCTGTTTTTTCAGGTGTTTGGCTGGAGTAGAGAAATTATCATCTAAAAGTCTTGCTTTTCTAGGCTGCCCCTTTCCTGGTCCTTTGGCAGGAGAGAGCAGGCTTTTGCTGGGCTTCTTTTGTTTGCTGTCCATGGCATTTCTGGGTTGCCAGGTACTTAAGCTTCAAGTCTGGGACATGTGAAGCCAAAACCAGAAAAAATCCAGTTAACTCATCCCTGTGTCATTCCTCGGGTCCTGAGGTCTCTCCCTGGTCTGCTTTTTTCTCTCCACTTCTCAGCATCTTATTTTTAATGTCCAGGGTTTTCATTGTACTTAGCAGGAGAAATAGGAAAAAGTATAAGGAGTCCGTCTTTTTGGAAGTGGAAGTCCCCAGATGTCTTTTTTTTAAACGTGAAATGCCATGGTCTGTCTCCTGCCAACATTGCCAGCACTTTTGTCACATCCCGATTCATGCCTGATGCTCAAAGACCAGCTACCTGTGAAACAGCCCTGCGTGAGCTCCCGCTGGTCCCTTTGTCTACACTCCTACTAATACAAACAAACACGTATGCAGCGCTTATTATGTGCCAGGCATGTTATATGCAATCATTATGAACTAAGTACTATTATTATAGAGATGAAGAAACTGGGGCCCAAAGAGATTAAGTAATTCATTTATGGTCACTCAGCCAGTAAGCTGCAGAGCCTTGGATTTAGCCCCAGGCAGCTGGCTCTGAAGCGGCCTCCCTGACAGTTCTGGTTGTCTGACTTGAGTGGTCCTCAGAATCCTCCAGGGCTTGAAAACACAGATTGCTGGACCCACCCCAGAAATTCTGATTCAGTGAGTCTGCGGTGGGGTCTTGAGAATTTGCATTTCTAGCAAGTTTCCAGGTGATGCTAATTCTGTGCTCTGGGAACCACACTTTGCAAACCAATTACCTTTCTACCTTCTCCTTCACCCACATTTGCTCTGCCAATTGGTATACAGCCTTTTTGATTCAGCACAGGCATGGCTTTGCCTGATTTGACCTACCTTCCCTCCTCCACCCTCAGATGGTTTTAGCAGTCTCGGCATATCTGTCATTGTAGCTTCCACATTACATGGAAATTATCTGTTTGTATATCTCGGTTTCCATCCCCTAATCCCCTTGAGGACAGAGAGGTTAGTGCAGAGCAAAGTATATACTATTCATCTTTGTACAGTCATCTGGGGTGTCTGTTGAAAATGAGATTCCTGGGCCCAGCCCACTAAGTTTCTGAATCAGTAGATCAGGGGCAGGACCCAAGAACCTGCCCTCTAAGTAAACAACTTACATGATTCGATGCGGTTGAGGCGGGCCCACTTTGAGAAACTGCCCTAGAACTTTGCATTGTCTTTGGCACTGAGAAAGCGCTCAATAATTATTTATGGACTGGATGTTATTGAACTGAACGGTAACCCCCTCATCTACTTTTCTGCACTTTCTCCCTACCTCGCCCCAACTCCCATAATGGCATTTTTTTGTGCTTGTCCCTCCAAAACCTAAGACATCCTCTCTCCTCCCCCCAGATGGTTCGTTTCTTTTCCTTTCCAATCAGAGCTTTCATTCATATACTGCAGCCGATCTCAGCTAGTTGTTGAATCAACTTGGAAATGTAAACCATTTCTGTTGAAGGTATCCTTTTATTTAATTTATTTTTTTAATATTGAGATGTAACTTACATAGAGAAAAGGCACACATCTTAGCTGTTCAGCCCTGTGTAAGCTCGGATCACAATGTGGCACATTTCCAGCCCTCAGCAGGCTCGCTCATGACCCCTTCCATTCAATACACCTCCTCCAGGGTAGCCCTATTCCGACTTCTATCACCACACATTAATTTTGCCCATTCTTGAACTTGAAATTATATAGAATGTACACTTTTGTACCTGGCCCTTTATGCTCAAGTGTTCCGTATGCAAGCTTCATTTATGTCTGTGTATGCAACAATAGTTCTTTACATGGCTGTGCTGTATTCCATTCCTTTTTTTTTAAGTCATCCATGAAATTTATTTTTTAAAATTAAAAAACAATTTTATTGGAGTAGAGTTGATTTACAATGTTGTGTTAGTTTCAGGTGTACAGCTAAGTGAATCAGTTATACATAGACACACATCCACTCTTTTTTTAGATTCTTTTCCCATATAGGTCATTACAGTGTATTGAGTAGAGTTCCCTGTGCTACACAGTAGGTCCTTATTAGTTATCTGTTTTGTATATAGCAGTGTGTATGTGTCAGCCCCAATCTCCCAGTTTATGCCTCCCTCCCCCTTTCCCCCCTTATGGTAACCATAAGTTTGTTGTCTACACCTGTGACTACTTCTGCTGTGTAAATAAGTTCACTTGTTTACTGTTCACTTTTGAAGAAGCAATCTTCTCATCTTCGCTGTTGCTGGAGTAGGTATAGGACTTGTGCAGAGTCTGGAGTGAGGACTTCTGAGGCTCTTGACACTACCTTACACTGCTGAGAGTCCCCACATAGTCCCTGGGGGCCACCGTTGACCCAGTAGATACTTCCTTGAGTCCTTGGTGGAGGTGGTGAAAGGATGCTCTCTGAATCTACCTTCTATGGCCTAACAGTCGGATGTTGGGCATATGAGCCTCGTTCGTCAAGTTGGGATGATGTCTACTCTGCAGGAGTTTTGACATTACATGAAACGTTTTATAAGCTCTAAATGTTATATTAGTTATTATTAACAGATACTTCATTCTTTACCCTTTCCTTTTTATATTTCTCTTCTGTCTTTTGTCTCTCTTCATTTTCTCTATATTTTTGTATATGCTTTCTTTTTCCTTCCCTTGGGACTGACAGTCACACTCATAAGTAATTTTAGCCCCTCTTGGTGCCCTGCCCTTGCACAACGTGGCACCAAACCATCCCACGATCTTGAAAATTCTTACATTGCCCCCGTTTTTTCATACTTTTCTTCTGGGTGTTAACAGCTCTTCCTGGCCTGGGGAAGAGTTTGCCAACGTACACAGTCTCTTTGTTGTTGGACTTTTAAAAAAGACTTTCTGTGTAACATTTTCAACTGATTAACCTTTAGGCCTGGAAAAAAATGGGAATATCAAAGCAGTAATATTTTCAGCTGTTTTCCACTGAAGGGTGCATCAATCATAGAAATGTCTTTGACTCCTGTTTGGTTACTGTACCAACAATTGAGTATAACTTTCTGAGTTAGAGGGAGATAATTGTTTCTGGGGGTAATAAAGCTGTCAGGAGGAGGGAGACTTTCATCTAACTTCATAAAAAATGTGAAAACATTGGGTGGCGGCCCAAGGACGTTGAGGAGATGGCAACATCTGGAGAATCTAGAGACCTAAACAGTCTTGTAATTTATGTCCCTGAAAGAAACGCTTTGGGCCAGGAGACTGGAAACCTGGGTTCTATTCTCATCCCCGTGACTGACTTCCAGAGTGACCTTGGGCAAGTTGCCTGATCGTGTTTTTGCTTCTTGTATTCATTCTATAGACAAGGATAATAATACTGTTAATATTTATCCATTTGTTACTCAAAGTGAGTTTTTATTTCTCTTGTTCTCTCTCTCGATAGATAAATGAGGCACCCTTTTAGAAGTTGTTGCATAAATTCAAGGTCTTAGTCTCATCATACATATATATTTTTATTTACAAAGAGCTTTAATTAATTTTATTAGGAATTCGTCAGACCTGGGATGCCAAGAAGTTTAAGGTTTAGGCTATGCCAATTTTTTTTTTTTTTTTTTTTTTTTTTGCGGGCCTCTCACTGTTGTGGCTTCTCCCATTGCAGAGCACAGGCTCCGGACATGCAGGCTCAGCGGCCATGGCTCATGGGCCCAGCTGCTCCGCGGCATGTGGGATCTTCCCGGACTGGGGCACAAACCAGTGTCCCCTGCATCGGCAGGTGGACTCACAACCACTGCGCCACCAGGGAAGCCCTAGGCTATGCCAATTTTAAAGAAGAAGTTTTTTTTTTCTTCTCATTCTCTCTTTTGGTATATAAAGAGGCACCCTTTTTGAAGATGTTGCATAATTTCAAGTTCTTATTTCCTCTCTCCCTCCCTCTGTGTGTTTGTGTGTGTGTGTGTATAGTCTTTACAAAGAGCTTTAATTAATTTTGTTAGGAATTCATCAGACCTGGGATGCCAAGAAGTTAATTTTAAGATCATGTCAATTTTAAAGAGGTAGTAGGTGCAGCTCAGAGAAATTGGTATTTGCAGAATCAAAACTTTAAGATCCTATTAGCACACTAGTTTTCTCCTATTTAATCACAGACCCACAGGACAAAAGAGAAACTTTGCAAATAAAATCAGAGAACCTTGAAGTACAACTCTCTGTATTTAACTTTGGCAAGTGGGTCATATTCAGTGTGGAATAGCAGTGAAATGTCCACAGTCGAGCTGGGTGTCACACAGCAAACTGGGGTGGGGACGGGATTAGGGCTCAACCCACATCTCTCCTCCATGCAAACCTCCCAAGGCACAATGACATCATATGTCTTATTACTTGAACCATTAATTTTTTCAATTATATTCTGTTTTTGGAAATTGCTTTCTTTCATTGCAATTTGACTTGCTTTTTTTTCTTTTCCTTTTTTTTTTTTTTTTTTGCGGTACGCGGGCCTCTCACTGTTGTGGCCTCTCCCGTTGTGGAGCACAGGCTCAGGACGCGCAGGCTCAGCGGCCATGGCTCACGGGCCCAGCCGCTCTGCGGCATGTGGGATCTTCCCGGACCGGGGCACGAACCCGTGTCCCCTGCATCGGCAGGCGGACTCCCAAACACTGCACCACCAGGGAAGCCCCAGAAAGGCACATATATTTTGAAAATATGTTTAGAAAAACTCTCCAGTCGATTCTAATCTATCCTCCAATGGTTTTGTAGCCCAGCCTCTCACCAAATCACTGATTATCTTTGGGGATCATGGAAGACTTTCTAAGAAAGTTACTGTTTGAGCTAAAATTAGGAGCTTGATTAGGAGTTAATTACATGAAGAGAAATGAGATTGAGGACAGCATTTCAAGCAATGAGAACAGCTTTTATCAAAGCTCTGTAAGTGGGAAAGCGTAATGTGTGTGGGAAAAATGAAAGATGTCCAGAGTGGCTGAGGGAAAGGAGGGAGGAGTGGGGAGATACATGGCTGGAGAGACAGGTGGAGTCCTCATACTGCAGGGGACATACCATGTTAAAGATTTTGGACCTTATCCTAATGATTGTGAGAAATCATAAAATGATCTGGATGGAGGAGAGGCATGAATTAATGTCATTGTTTTTATAAGGATGAGATTTGGCTCCAACGTGGAGAACGGTTTTGAGAGGATATCATTTAGACAGTGCAGGTCTGGAGGGGACATGATATCAGATTGGATTAAGGAATGGCAGTGACGATTTAGAGAGGCAGATGGAATCAGAAGATCTTTAGCAGGTTAAAACCAACAGCACTTAATGCTTTGACAGTGAAGGAGAGGTATTAATAAAGGATGCGTCTTAGGTCTCCAGCTTACATGGTTGGATAGTAAGTAGTGCAAATCATTGAGACAGGAAACCCTAGAGCAGGGTGGGTGTGGAATTATTATGGAGTGCTTTTAAGGCATCTGAATGGAGATGTTACAGGCCATTGAATGTCTGGGTGTGACGTTTTGAGGAATGATTTGGGCTGGAGGTAGAGGTTGGTGACCCAACCCGTGGGCAGGAATGAGGATGCCTTAACACAGAGTGAAGGATGAAGAGAGACCAGACAACCAAGGCTTCTCCTGAATAGGAACTAGTTGATCTGATAAACTAATATTTGATCAAATCTCTTGAAAGAAGAGATTTCTTTCCTTGTCAACCAATGGAGCCCTCTGGAGAAATGCCTTAACCCGAAGGGACAACTTGGATGGAAGAAATTTAAGTCATGCGGCAGGTTTTGGGGAGGGTATATTTGAGCAGGCAGGTCCTCGTGGTGTCTTGTAAGCCACCTTGGTCCTGAAGCTCCCTTCTGGTTCTATAACCATAAGAGCTGTGCTGGTCCTTCGCGTGTAATGTGTACTAGACAGAGGGTGAGCAGAGAGACACTTAAGACATTTCAACTCATGAATTCGCGAGACCAGCTAAGCAGATTATAGTTCTCTCTGTTCTCTTTTTGGAGAAAGAGGCAAGTAAGAAAAAACAGGTAGATACAGAATAATTTTTCGGCAGTAAAGAAACTCTTAGAGGGCCTGCTGGCAACAGTATGTCTCAGCACCATCTCCTACACCTTCTCTATCTTCTTCGACAGCTTTAAACTGCGAGCCCCAAGGACAATCATGATGCCGCCATTTACTGAGTGTCTTACGTGTATCAGACACGTGGGACCTCTAGGATGCAGATTTCATCACTCCCATTTCAAAAATAATCAAAAAAAGAGGCTCAGAGAGGGTGGTAATTTGTGTAACGTCACTTAGCTAGTAAGGGACAGCTGGGGATTTGAATATAAGTCTGACTCTCAAACAGTGCCATCTCCCCTATTCACTGTTCTATTTAGTGTACAGCATGAAGAAGGCCTAAAGTTTAGATGAGACTGAATTCTAAAACAAAGATTCTGTTCTGTCCCCTAGCATCCACTTCGTAAAGTAGGGAAGTTGTCTCAGATGTTTTGGAAACTTCACTGTACAGAAGAGGTTCTTAGGGAACTAGCCTTTCTTTAACTAGAAAATTTAATTAACTAGAACACTCCATTCTCCATATGCTCCTATGAATTGCTGTTTTACTGTTGCCACGGGAGAGAAACGAGGGGATTGCTCTGGGGAAAGAGAATGAACAAATGCAAAGTCTGAGCATCCCAAGGTTTTTTTTTGTTTGTTTGTTTGTTTTTTTGCGGTACGTGGGCCTCTCACTCTCACTGTTGTGGCCTCTCCCGTTGCGGACCACAGGCGCCGGACGCGCAGGCTCCGGACACGCAGGCTCAGCGGCCATGGCTCACGGGCCCAGCGGCCATGGTTCACGGGCCCAGCAGCCATGGTTCACGGGCCCAACCGCTCTGCGGCCTGTGAGATCCTCCCGGACCGGGGCACGAACCCGTGTCCCCTGCATCGGCAGGCGGACTCTCAACCACTGCGCCACCAGGGAAGCCCCTATCCCAAGGGTTTTTGAGGATAAATGATCTAGTTAAGATGGGGACTCTCTCTTTGTACTTGAAATTTTTTATTGACTTTGAATTCAAATCAAATGCCGCACTTGAGTTCTTCACATCAGACTGGCAGCACTGAGAATGACTCCTTTGCCTCCTGTGGGTTTCAAGCTGTGTATTGGCAGATTTTCTTGGTCCTATTGGGCTGGTCGGCATTCTCGTTATTTTCCCCGATGCCATTTTGGTTCCTAAGTCAGAGGGTTATTTATTTTACTTTGTATTTAGACCTGAGAAATCTTTGTGTAATTACGACCTCTTGTTTGAATAGACTTCTTCTTAAGAGAGGAAAGAAAGAGGTAAAAAGATCCAAACACTTCTGAGCCAGCCCTTCAAGTCCACATGGGTTTTGTGCTCATTTGATTATTTTTAAGTAGGGCTTTCCATGGGGAAAGAACAGTGGGAATGAACACTCAGGGACTTGCCCAGGGTGTCATTTCAGAGCAGTTAGAAGTCCAGGGGTCTTGGATATCACCAAATCTGACGCTGCTCCAAGATGTGAAGGGTCTAGTAGAGGGGAAAAAGGACCCCTGATCTTCTGCCAGGACATATCTCCAGACTTAAGGAGGAAAGGGTCCAAATAATAACACCACTTACAGCAATACCAGCCGGGATTCTCTGTGCACTTGCTGTGTGCCAGGCTCAGAGCTAAAGGAGCTGACACTTCCCTTTTCCCTTTTCATTTTCACAGTAACCCTCTTGGATGGGTGTTGTGTGGGACACTGCAAATCCTCTGGGCCCCATGTCTTGTATCAGCCCCTGTCGCAGTGGCTGCTTCTGAGCAGGCTCCGATGAGCTTTGTGTAGGTGCAGAGAGGGAGCCCCACTTTGGCCTGAGCCTCGTACCTCTCTCTTCCCACCTTGAGGCTTCTCTGATACCTGGGCTTGGGATGCGAAGCTCAACCTGGAAGTGCAGGAGTTAATGTTCACGTGACCACCCCTGACCCACAGGAAGAAGAGTCAATGGATAAATGCTTCCCCCTTCCGTCTCCAGGCAGACCCTTCTGAGACCTATTTCACAAGCCTCAGAAGGTCTCAGTGGGGTGAGCATCTGTCACCTGTAACCCTGGCAGCTCGGCCACGTGCCCCTGTTCTCTCCTCCCTGGCCCTCATGCCCACTCCCTGGGATCATTTTCCAAATGAACTCTCTGCAGGCAAGCCTTTGTCTCAGGCTCTGCTCTGGGCGGTGGGACGGTGGTGGGGAACACAGGCTGGACGAATGTCATGGGAGCCCCTAAAGCCACGTGGCCCTCTTTGCTGCTGCTACTGCAGCACCCGTTGGCGACTGCCTGTGCTCCGGCTCCTAACAGAAAGGACTTGCCGTGGCTTTCTCACTGCGAGAAACCCACTATTGGCTTTTACCCAAATATTGCAGCAGCTGGTGCCAGGGGGACTTGCAGGACCATAGTGTTTGACCCTCAGTTCAGAAGTTTGTATTCACTACCCTCTTTGAGCCCCTCCACCCCAGTCCCAGCCCCAGTCCAGATGTCTGACACAGGGGGCTGTGTACGTGGTAGTCTCCAATGGCAACCCCTAAATAGTGACCCTAAAATCATGTTTTGTTGCTCATCACCTTTTATCTTATTTACTGGGAACTGTGGAAATTCTGGAGAGACTCCTGGGTGGGCAGGTTTCAAGAGGTTGAGTCTGCCAGGGTCTGTGGTTTTAGCTGCGTCCTCCTCAGAGAGGGTCTCGACTTTAGTCTGCCCCGTCTAGCTCGGTGTGCTCTTATCCCCATGTCACAGATTGGGAAACTGAGGCCTGGGGAAGTTTAAGGAAGTAACTTGCCCAGAGTCAGGTAGGTCCTAACCAGCGTTTGCAGCCAGGTTCCCCTCGCTCTGGGTCCTGTATCATAATCAGTTTGCCACTCTGCCTTAGGTGGCCTTCCCCCAGGGTGGGGCTGCTTTGTGAGCTCCACTTCCAGGAATACATACGAGCTGAAGGCATCTCTGTTGAGACGTCTGAGAAGGGAATCTGAACCTGAGGACCAGGGACCCCTCGTGAGAACTCAGTAAGCCCCATATATCCCATTGGTCTGCTATCTTTGTTGTCCCCTGTCTGTTGCAGCACAGAAGTTAAGAGTGAAATCCTTACCATGAAAAGGGCTTGTGTGCTTGTTCTTGGGGGCAGGAGAGGAAGGTGCCTCCTTGTGCGTAGCCAGGACCGTGGGAGAAGATGGGGAGTCGAGTGGGCGGGTGGGTGGCCACCGGCAGAGGGAAGACAGGGGTGGATGTGAGCCTGCAGCTCCAGGGAAGGGAGGGCAGTGGTGCAGCTCTGGGCCTAAGCAGGGGGCCCAGGCCACGGTGGTAAAAAGCCCAGCGTGGGGCTTCCCTGGTGGCGCAGTGGTTGAGAGTCCGCCTGCCGATGCAGGGGGACACGAGTTCGTGCCCCGGTCCGGGAAGATCCCCCATGCCGCGGAGCGGCTGAGCCCATGAGCCATGGCCGCTGAGCCTGCATGTCCGGGGTCTGTGCTCCGCAACACGAGAGGCCACAACAGTGAGAGGCCCGCATACCGCAAAAAAAAAAAAAAAAAAAAAAAAGCCCAGCGTGGGCAGGGCTGGCTTCATGGGCTGCGACCTGTGCTCAGTTTTATGCTGTGCTGACACAGTCTTGAAATTCTTAACAATTTCTGAGCAAACCTTGTATTTTAATTTTGTACTGGACCCTGAAAATTATGTAGCCTATGCTGAGAGTGGGGTTTCCTAATATCTCTTTTATCCCACAACCCATCGGAAGCCCCCTACTGACGGGATTGCACAAGGACAAAAAGGGCTGTTTGCTTCAAAGCACTTCCTACTTTCCTTTTGCTTCCCAAACCAAAGGAGTTAAGGATTAAAGTGCAAATTCCCCTAGGAAAGAGAGTGGTAGTTTAAATGCCTGCTAAAGTTTAAAGACCCAAATGCAGCAGGCTTGCTTGGGAGCAGGTATCAAGGAGGGTGGAGAGAAAGATTGCTCAACTGTATCTGGAGCTGAGGGTGGGGTTGATGGGGGCTGGGACACAGTAGCATCAGCTCAGGAAAGCCATCCCCAGGGGGACATGGAAGCTGCTTCTATTGAAGACTTCTTTGAATGTCATTGCTTTTCTGAGAGCCCCTCTTCTATGCAACTGAATTAAATTAAAATCTGTTCTCCAAACTTCTTTTACTTTGGCTTTGGTCATCTTTTGTGTAATGGAAATAACAGAGAACTCGAAGGGTGAAAGTGAGGATTAAATGAGCCTACACGAGGAAACTCCAGTCACAAGCTGAACACTGCCCATGCCTGGGGCCAGTGTCCATCTCCTTTCTCTCTTACAACACCCAGTATGCTTTGAGTTCCAGATGAATGGAAGGGCTGGTGTATTTATCTGAGTAATTTGGGCCAATGCCTACTATGGAGGGCCAAGTGGGGTTTGAATATGAATGACCAGGTCTGTCACTTTACATGGTGGTGATGACATTTCTAATAACTCTTTTGTCATCTTAAAGGCTTCCAATTACAACTTTGCTCCAGGTGAGCAAGAGATTTTTTTAGGTTGTAGATGTTCCTGGAGAGCCTCCATAAAGCTCACGTAGACGCTACACCTTGACTCTTAAAGATTCATCTGCTTTAATTTACCTACACGAGTCTACATGAGCTACATGAGTATCGCTCTGGGGAGGGGGATCATAATCTGGGTACACATCTATGTTATACTTGCTATTTTGCTGGAGCCTCTAAGGGGGTGTGTATCTGTGTGTGCGCACACATGTGGCACACATGGGTCAACTCTGCTCTTCCTGTTTAATCACAATTTGTTATTTGGGTGTACTCAAAGAAAAAAATTGTAATAAACTTCATGTTTTGTTCACCAGCAAATATTCTTTCAAGCATGTTTTCCTTTATTTTGCTCACTGTTTATAATGTTCTCTGGTAGTAATACTTTGATGAAAGACATGTAGTTTAAGGAAAACAGTGCTTCACCCTAATCAGCCTCACTTAGTGTGTGTGGCGAAAGTGTTGTTGGCTAGTATAGGAACTTAGTCTCAGCTTACACCAGACTAGAATTTATAGGTTATGTGAATTTGAAATGAAAACCGAACTCAAACAGAGCAAAACAGAAATCATTCCAAGTTTTCAAGTTACTTTTACTTAAAAAATTATACAAGTAATCCATATTGTTGTTAGAAAAAGGTGAAAATTAGCAAAAGAAAAGATAAGATAGAGAATCTCTGGTAATTTCTTCCTTTCATTCTTCATGTTTTTGAGATACACACACAAATATATATACACATATGTATGCACATATGTGTATGTACGTATATATATATATACATACACATATGTATTACCCCGAATGGGATTATACTATACATTCTGTTTTTAATACCTTCTTTTTAATATTTAGCACTATATTGTTAACACAATTTCTTGTCAATAAGTGTGCAAGTTTTTTTGTGTTTTTTTTTTTTTTTTGCTGTACGCGGGCCTCTCACTGTTGTGGCCTCTCCCGTTGCGGAGCACAGGCTCCAGACGTGCAGGCCCAGCGGCCATGGCTCACGGGCCCAGCCGCTCCGCGGCATGTGGGATCTTCCCAGACCGGGGCACGAACCCGCATCCCGTACATCGACAGGCGGACTCTCAACCACTGCGCCACCAGGGAAGCCCAGTGTGCAAGTTTTATCATAATGCAGTCATTATGCTCTTCTTCCCCAGCTCCATAGGATAGCTTATACTTTTAAGAGCTATAGTTCATAGCAGCAGTTCAAAGAGAAGCCGATTGGCTCAGCAGATAGCTGTCACCTACCCTTTTTTTTCCAGAAAGTTTTGTCATGGGCCACTGGTAGCCTATGAATAAGCTAACCTGGGACCAGGTGACCATCCCTGTCCAGCTGTAATTCCCTTAAGAAGAGATCCTGTGGGCCGGAAATATCCCCTAGAAGGAAATGTGGGTGGAGAAGGATCCTAAAATAGATCTTGCACAGGGATAGTAACATTTTGTCTATAATATGTAGAAAATATTATTCCTTGTTTTTCTTTAAATATTTAATTGTATTTAGCCCCACCTTCTTTCTCCTCTCTTTCTGGGATGCCGATGACACAAATACTAGCTCTTTTATAATAGAACCACAGGTCCCTGGGTCTCTGTCTGTTCATTCTTTTTCAATCTATTTTTTCTCTGTTGTTCATATTGGGTCATTTCTATCATTCTATTTTCAAGCTCTCTCATTCTTTCCTTTGTCATCTCTATTCTGCTGTTAAGCTCATCCACTGGGTTCTTTTTATTTGGTTCACTATATTCTTCATTTCTAAAATTTCCATTTGGTTTCTTTTCATATCTTCCGTTTCTTTGTTGCCCCTTTGTATACTTTCCTGTGTTTGAAGCATATTTGTGATTGCCTGTTGAAACATTTGTATGATAGCTTCTTTATGCTCCTTGTGAGATAATTCTAACAGCTCTGTCATTTCTGTGTTGACATCAGTCTATTAGCTTCTTAGGGCTGTTGTAACAAATTACCACAAACTTGGTGGCTTCAGACAATGTAAATTTATTCTCTCACAATTCGGAGGTCAGAAATCTGAAATCAAGTTGTTGGCAAGGCCGTGCTCCCTTTGAAGCCTCTAGGGGTGAGTCTATCCTTGCCTCTTCCAGTATCTGGTGACTCCAGGCATTCCTTGGCATGTTCCTCCATAACTCAAGTCTCTGCCTGTGTCTTCACATGGCCTTCTCCTTCTCTGTGTTCATTTGCTCTTTTCTGTCTCTTATAAGAATACTGTTACTGGATGTAGGACCCGCCTGTGTAGTCCAGGGTGGTCTCATCTGAAGACCCTTAATTACATCTTCAAAGACTCCTTTTCCAAATAAGGTAACGTTCACAAGGTTATCTTGTGTGGAAAATAAGATATAAGGATGTGACTAAATCTTTTGTGGGGGGCACCATTCACCTACTGCAATGTCAGTTTTATTTAAACCACTTTATTGAGGTATGATTGACATGTAAAAAGCTGTATTATTTAATATATACAACTTGATGAGTTTGGAGATAAGCATGCATCTGTGAAACCATCACCACAATCAATGACATAAACATATCCATCACCTCCAAAAATTTCCTCCCACTGTCTTTATTTATTTATTTTAAAAGAACACAATACATATAAGAACTACCCTCTTAGCAAAATTTTTCAAGTTTTATTGAAAAATAATTAACATATATTACTGTAGAAGTGTAAAGTATATAGCATGATGGTTTGACTTACGTATATTCTGAAATGATTATCACAATAGGTTCAGCTATTCATCCATCTTCTCACATAGATACAATAAGAAGAAAGGAAAAAAGAAATATTTTTCTCCTTGTGATGAGATCTCTCTTAACTTTCTTATATATTGTACAGCAGTGTTAGCAGTAGTCGTCATGTTGTATGTTACGTCCCTAGTACTTACAACTGGAAGTTTGTATTTTTTGAACACCTTCCTCCATTTCCCCCTCTGATAATTACAAGTCTGATCTCTTTTTCTATGAGTTCACTTTTTTTTTAATTTAATTTTAGTTATTTTTATTTTTGGCTGCGTTGGGTCTTTGTTGCTGCGTGTGGGCTTTCTCTAGTTGCAGTGAGTAGGGGCTACTCTTCGTTGCGGTGCAGGGGCTTCTCATTGCGGTGGCTTCTCTTATTGTGGAGCATGGGCTCTAGGCACACAGGCATCAGTAGTTGTGGTGCGCAGGCTCAGTAGCTATGGCTCACGGGCTCTAGAGCACAGACTCTGTAGTTGTGGTGCACGGGCTTAGTTACTCTGTGGCATGTGGGATCTTCTCAGACCAGGGCTCAAACCCATGTGCCCTGCATTGGCAGGCAGATTCTTAATTACTGTGCCACCAGGGAAGCCCCCAACACCGTTTACTTATAAGACTAATCTTCATTTTGTGCTCTTGGCCCCCTAGTCAAAGATCAGTTGAGTGTATATGCATGGGTTTATTTCTGGGCTCTCAGTTCTGTTCCATTGGTCTAAGTGTCTGTTTTTATGCCAGTACCATACTGTTTTGATTACTGTAGCTTTGTATATATTTTGAAATCAAGAAGTGTGATGTCTCCAGCTTTGCTCTCCTTGCTCAAGATTGCTTTGGCTTTTTGGGGTCTTTTGTGTTTCTTTATTTCTGTGAAAAATGGTATTGGGATTTTGATAGAGATTGCATTGAATCTGCAGATTGCTTTGAGTAGTATTGGTGTTTTAACAATATTGATTCTCCTAGATCATGAACATGGAATGTCTTTCCATTTATGTGTGTCTTTTAAAATTTCTTTCATTGGTGTTTTAGTTTCCAGTGTACAGGTCTTTTACCTCCTTGTTAAATTTATCTCAAAGCATTTTATTCTTTTTAATTCTATTTATTGTAAATGAGACTGTTTTCTTTATTTTTTTTGAATTAGTTCATTGTTAGTGTATAGAAATGCAACTAATTTTTGTATGTTGATTTTGTATCCTGCCACTTTTCTGGATTCATTTATTAGTTTTACAAGATGTGTGTGTGTGTGTTTGTGTGTCTGTATGTGTGTGTGTAGTCTCCAGAATTTTCTAGATACAAGATCATGTCATATGCATAGAAATAATTATACTTCTTCCTTTCCAACTTGGACAACTTTTGTTTCTTTTTCTTTCTTAATTGCTGGCTAGGACTTCTAGTCCTATGTTAAGTAGAAGTGGTGAGAGAGAGCATCCCTGACTTGTTTCAGATTTTAGAGGAAAAGTTTTCAGTTTTTTCACTATGTTAGCTACAGGCTTTTCACATGTGTTCTTGTTGTGTTGAGGGAAGTTCCTACTATACCTAAGTTTTTTGAAAGGATTTTTTTTTAATTGTGAAAGAATGTTGAATTTTAACAAGTTTTTTTATGCATCTATTGAAATGATGATGTAATATTATCTCATTCTGTTAATGTGGTGTGTAACATGTACTGATTTGGGGATGTTGAACCATTTTTGCATCCCAGTGATAAATTCCACTTTACCATGGTTTATGTTCTTTTTAATGTACTGTTCAATTTGGTTTGCTAATATTTTGTTGAGGATTCTTTCATCTATGTTCATTGGGATATTGGTCTATAGTTTTCTTGTGATGTCTTTGGCTTTTTTTTTTTAACATCTTTATTGGAATATAATTGCTTTACAATGGTGTGTTAGTTTCTGCTTTATAACAAAGTAAATCAGTTATACATATATACATGTTCCCATATCTCTTCCCTCTTGCATCTCCCTCCTTCCTTCCCACCCTCCCTATCCCACCCCTCTAGGTGGTCACAAAAGCAGCTATGTGGCTGCTTCCCACTAGCTATCTATTTTACATTTGGTAGTGTATGTATGTCCATGCCACTCTCTCACTTTGTCACAGCTTACCCTTTCCCCTCCCCATATCCTCAAGTCCATTCTCTAGTAGGTCTGTGTCTTTATTCCCGTTTCACCCCTAGGTTCTTCATGACCTTTTTTTTTCTTACATTCCATATATCCGTGTTAGCATACGGTATTTGTCTTTCTCTTTCTGACTTACTTCACTCTGTATGACAGACTCTAGGTCCATCCACCTCACTACAAATAACTCAATTTCGTTTCTTTTTATGTCTGTAATATTCCATTGTATATATGTGCCACATCTTCTTTATCCATTCATCTGTTGATGGACACTTAGGTTGCTGCCATGTCCTGGCTATTATAAATAGAGCTGCAATGAACATTGTGGTACATGACTCTTTTTGAATTATGTTTTTCTCAGGGTATATGCCCAGTAGTGGGATTGCTGGGTCATATGGTAATTCTATTTTTAGTTTTTAAGGAACCTCCATACTGTTCTCCATAGTGGCTCTATTAATTTAAATTCCCAACAACAGTGCAAGAGTGTTCCCTTTTCTCCACACCCTCTCCAGAATTTATTGTTTCTAGATTTTTTGATGATGGCCATTCTGACCGGTGTGAGATGATATCTCATTGTAATTTTGATTTGTATTTCTCTAATGATTAATGATGTTGAGCATTCTTTCATGTGTTTGTTGGCAATCTGTATATCTTCTTTGGAGAAATGTCTATTTAGGTCTTCTGCCCATTTTTGGATTGGGTTGTTTGTTTCTTTGATATTGAGCTGCATGAGCTGCTTGTAAATTTTGTAGATGAATCCTTTGTCAGTTGTTTCATTTGCAAATATTTTCTCCCATTCTGAGGGTTGTCTTTTGGTCTTGTTTATGGTTTCCAACCCTGCAGGAAGTAGGCATAGAGGGAACTTTCCTCAACATAATAAAGGCCATATATGACAAACCCACAGCCAACATTGTCTTCAATGGTGAAAAACTGAAACCATTTCCACTAAGATCAGGAATAAGACAAGGTTGCCCACTCTCACCACTATTGTTCAACATAGTTTTGGAAGTTTTAGCAACAGCAATCAGAGAAGAAAAATAAATAAAAGGAATCCAAATCAGAAAAGAAGAAGTAAAGCTGTCACTGTTTGCAGATGACATGATACTATACATAGAGAATCCTAAAGATGCTACCAGAAAACTGCTAGAGCTAATCAATGAATTTGGTAAAGTAGCAGGACACAAAATTAATTCACAGAAATCTCTGGCATTCCTATACACTAATGATGAAAAATCTGAAAGTGAAATCAAGAAAACACTCCCATTTACCATTGCAACAAAAAGAATAAAATATCTAGGAATAAACCTACCTAAGGAGACAAAAGACCTGTATGCAGAAAATTATAAGACACTGATGAAAGAAATTAAAGAGGATACAAATAGATGGAGAGATATACCATGTTCTTGGATTGGAAGAATCAACATTGTGAAAATGACTATACTACCCAAAGCAATCTACAGATTCAATGGAATCCCTATCAAACTACCACTGGCATATTTCAGAAAACTAGAACAAAAAATTTCACAATTTGTATGGAAACACAAAAGACCCCGAATAGCCAAAGCAATCTTGAGAAAGAAAAATGGAGCTGGAGGAATCAGGTACCCTGACTTCAGACTATACTACAGTACAGCTACAGTAATCAAGACAGTATGGTACTGGCACAAAAAACAGAAATATAGATCAATGGAACAGGATAGAAAATGCAGAGATAAACCCACACACCTATGGTCACCTTATCTTTGATAAAGGAGGCAAGAATATACAGTGGAGAAAAGACAGCCTCTTCAGTAAGTGGTACTGGGAAAACTGGACAGGCACATGTAAAAGTATGAAATTAGAACACTTCCTAACACCATACACAAAAATAAACTCAAAATGGATTAAAGACCTAAATGTAAGGCCAGACACTATCAAACTCTTAGAGGAAAACATAGGCAGAACACTCCATGACATAAGTCACAGCAAGATCCTTTTTGACCCACCTCCTAGAGAAATGGAAATAAAAACAAAAATAAACAAATGGGACCTAATGAATCTTTGTCTGGCTTTGGTATAAGGGTGATGCTGGCCCTGTAAAATGAGTTTGGAAGTGTTTCCTCTTCTAATTTTTTTTTTTTTGGAAAAGTTTAAGAAAATATTATTGGTATTAGTTATATAAATGTTTGATAGAATTCACCTGTGAAGGCATCTATTCCTGGGATTTTCTTTACTGGAAGATTTTTGATTACTGGTTCAATCTCCTAATTTGTTATTGGTCTGTTCAAGCTTTCTGTTTCTTCTTGATTCATTCTTAGTAGGTTGTATGTTTCTAGGAATCTATCCATTTCTTCTAGATTGTCCATTTTGTTGATGTATAATTGTTCACAATAGACTCTTATGGTCATTTTTACTTCTGTGGCATATATTATGCCACCGAGAGTTGTAATATCTCTTCTTCCATTTCTCATTTTATTTATTTGAGTCTTCTCTTTTTTTTTTCTTCATTAGTCTGGGTAAAGGTTTGTCAGTTTTGTTTATCTTTTCATAAACCAAATTTTAGTTTCATTGATGTTTTTCTATTGTCTTTCTATTTTCTATTAAATTTATTTCTGCTCTAATCCTTATTATTTCTTTCCTTCTGCTAACTTTGGGTTTAGTTTGTTCTTTTTCTAGTTCCTTGAGGTGTAAAGTTAGGTCGTTTAAGACCTTTCTTCTTTTGTATCGTAGGTCTTTATTGCTATAAACTTCCCACTTGATACTGCTTTTGCTGTGTCCCATAGGTTTTGATATGTTGTGTTTTCATTTTTTGTTTATCTGAAGGTATTTTTTAAATTCTCTTTTGATTTTTTCTTTGACCCAATATTTGCTTGAGTGTGCTATTTAATTTCCATATGTTTATGAATTTTCCCATTTTCCTTATATTATTGGTTTCTGGTTTTAATCTATTGTGGTTGGAAGAGATACTTGACATGACTTCAACCTTTTAAAATTTGTTAAGTCTTGTTTTGTGATTTAGCATGTGCTCTATCCTGGAGAATGTTCCTTATATGCTTGAGAGGAATGTGTATTCCAGCAGGGGTGTGCCAGTTGTTGAGCTCTGTGAGCTGGTTTCTTTGTTCTTTGCTGCCCCTACACAATGTGGCCGTGCTGATTCACAGTAAAATGGGTGAGGTGAGACAGGACTGGGCCTCTTGGGCAGCACCCTGAAAGGCTGGGGAAGCCAGGTACTCACTTTGCTCTTTCCTCCATAGGAGAAACTGTGGGCCCAGGGGGTCTGTCTTGGTCCTGAGTAGTGCTGGCTTAGGGGAGGGATAATGCAGGTAAAGTGCAACTGTTCTTTCTGTTCTTTTCATTGCAGCTGCTCTTGGATTTTGTGCTCTGCTGGGGTGACACACCTGTCACTGGGACTCTGGAGCTCTCATGAAGGTATTTTCATCTGTGGATGGTTCTTAGATTAATGTTTCTGTGGAAGGGGTGAGGTCTTGGAATTTCTTTTCCTCCATCTTGCTCTCATTTTCTTTTCTCATTCAAGTTGAGATCTTCCCAGTTCTTGGGATGATGAGTGATTTTCAGTTGAAATTTGGGTGTTTAGGATCTTGTGTTATGAGACTCTAGACCTTATTTAAATCTTCTGTTGTAGCAGGGTGTTTTGAACTCTGCTCTGGCAGGGAAAGAGGAGCACTGCCTCATTACTGCCAGGTGTGGTTAGAAGTCCAGGTTCCCCACTGGCCTTCTTTGACACCTAGAGTGAGAGACTCCTTGTTACTTCTGGCTGGGGCAGGAATTCAGGGTCCCCACTCAGCCTTCTGATTCCATCGTAGCTGGGAGAGGCAGAGGTGTCTTGTTACTGCTCTTTTCATGTCCTCCAAGGACATTATGGTGGGATAACTCATTACAACTCATTAAGACTTTCCATTAGGCCATTTCTGACCCTACACAACAGGGAGGGAAAGGGGACCTTGTTTCCCTCAGCTCTGGGTGGAAGTCTAGGCTGTCCACTTGGCCTTTGCTGGCAGGGGTAGGGGCTGCTGCTTCTTCTGTGGTGTTTCACAAGAGTAGATGGGTTATTGTCTAAAAGTTTCTGTTTTGCTAGGCTGCCCTTTTCCTCGTTCTTTGGCTGGAGTGAGCAGGCTCTTGTTCTGACTTTTTTGTCTGCACTCATTGGCCTTTCTGGGTTGCAAGCTTCTCTGTCAACACCCAGTGTGGAATTCATGAGTCAAAAAGAAAACCTGGGGAACTCACCTTAGGTCTTGGGGTTTCTAGCCAGTGTGCCTTCTTCTCTCCATCTTTCAGAGTCTTCCTACATTTGTTTTATATATAATGCCAGAGTTTTTAGCTGTACTTAAGGGGAGGAATAGTGAATGTATGTCTACTCCATCTTTTCAGAGGCAGAGGTCTCTTTACTGGTGTTAATATGTATTTGTATATCTTATTATGTATATGTATACCATATTAACATTTAAAAAGTGTTTACTTTTTTGGAGTTAGGTTTCTGTGTTTTGTTTTTGTTTTTTTGTGTCTGTTTTTTTTTTGCTTTTGATGTCATTGTACCTCCTAAAAATTGTATAAATATTAATCTATTTTTTAGTGCTTTTATTGTTTTATCTTTTACATGTAAATCTTTAAGCAAGTGTTTGTCAAAGGATAGCTTATAGACCTCAGTCTCTGGGCCCCCTAAGAACTACTGAATCAGAATTTCTGGGAATCTCCCTTTATGCCAAATTCTCCAGGTAATTAAATATATGCCAACATTTGAGATCTATAGCTTTATCCATTCAAAAAGATTTTTTGATGTAAGTTGTAAGGCAGAGATCTCACCTATATATTTTCCCTAAGTGCTTAGCAATTGTCTTAAAATTGTTTATTAAATTGTCCTCTTTCCTTCACTGATTTAAAAGGCCACCACAATAAAATATTAAGTTTATCTATAAATACAAATATAAATATTTGGGTCTCTTTCCAGATGTTCCATTCTGCTTCATTGATCTGTCTGACCATTCTGGCGCCAGTAACTTACTTTTTTTAATTGCTGTAACTCTAGTCGTGTAGACTTCTGAAAGTTGCCCTGCACCAGTCTCTAAAAGCCTTGTAAGAAACCATTTGCCAGGAGAGAATTAGATGACTCATCTGTGAAAATATTTTATAAATTGCAAAGATCTCTGGCCGCTCAACCCACCCCTGACACCAGTACTTCCTAAAACACTGATCTCATCCTGTCCCTTCTTGACTTCAAAGCCTTACTGATAAGATGAAACTCATTATCCTGACATCCAGGGTCCTTCCTCTGTAACCTAGTCTCCATCTACCTTTTCAAAAGCACCTTCCATTTGCCTACAATTAAATCCTTTTCTCTAACCAGGTTTATTTACTGTTTTCCAGACTTGCCTGACACATTCCTTCCATTTTTCTTATTGTTCTCCCCACCTTGAAATGTGTCCTTCAAGACCAAAATCCTTCCAGAAAGCTTTTTATCTGAGTTTTCCAGCTTACCTGACCTCTCTCTGCACTCATAGCACTCACTTTACACTTAACATATATTGACCTATGAGAACTCTAGTCTGGTGAAATGACTGTTATTTACGTTTTCTACAGTGTATATATCATCTCACCTGATGACACTGTCATATCCTTACCTACAGAGGCTTTGCCTTCTTCTGTGTATGTTCCTATGTTTCCCTAGCAAAGTGTGGTGCACGCAGTAGACATTCACTCAATCAATATTTTCCACCCGGGTAATACTAGATCTCAATGAAAGTGCATGATTGATTTGTGTAGTTCAAACCCAGGCAGAGGATTGATCTCCTTGTTTCGCCTATTTTCAGGTGAGTGTTCAATTCAGAACAAACCTTGTGTTCTCAGACATCACTGCTTTATATTAATGAACAAGACAATGATCTAACGGGACATGATGATCCTGTGCAGAGATATAGAAACCCATGAATATCTTCTTTAGATTCTTGAAAAAATGTACATACAGCTCAGGATGATTTCTACTGGACAAGAAAAGAAAATGTTTTAGAGATGTTATCATTGTCTGCCCTGCTTATAATGCTATACAAGGAAATGACCCATGTAAAGCCCTTGATGTCTCATTAAAAATTTTTTTTTAATCACTTGATCCAGTTCCTCCGTGGCCACAGCTGATTGGACTGATCAAAGTGTGCACAGTGATGGGCTGGGCCAATCTGGTTCTTGCTCTGATGAATTGGAACCAAGAAGCACAGAGGATCATTGCCAGTTGGATGTTGGTGCTGCAGCTTAAAGATCCTGCAAGCAGAGTGAGGGCCGGAGGGGCTGCGATGACAAAGAGGAGCTGAAATATGGAGAATGGGGAGAAAACAGAGAAGGAGCCAGAAAAAGATTAAAAATGATGCTTCTGGCAGAGGATGGTGAGAATATCTGTCCCTGGAACCACATTGATTCTGAAAGTAGTCTCTACCTGAGCTCTCTTGAGCTAATCCCTTTCCACCCTAACACTGGGTCTTCTCTATTCCTATCCTGGAATCCTCATGAGATCATTTGAGCCCAATAGTAAACCCCATGTTTTATGCTTTCCTGGATTAAGTTTGAGGGAGAAGGAAGGCTCTGCTTCTTTCAACCAAATTAGCCTGGATAGAATAGGTGACAGTGAAGTGTGTGCTTCCCAGCTGTTTTTCTGGAGGATATACAGTATATTTAAACCATAGCAGGAGTCATGTAAGTTAGAATAGCTGAATGCTCCCAACAAGGTTTTAAGTCTTTAAAACTTTTCATCGTGAAAAATTTCAAACATACAGCAAAGTAGAAAGAATAATAGAATACACATTATCAATCTACCAAGCAGATTCGAAAATTATTAACTTTTTTTTTCAAATTTGCTTCATCTCTCTTTTTTGGTTGCTGAAACATTTTAAAGTAAATTATGGATAATATAACACATCACCCTAAAAACTTCAGCATCCATCTCCAAAGGGGTATGCTTCCCTGCATACCCACAATGCCATTATCACATATAACCAAATTGACACTGTTTCCTTAATATCACTAATAACCTGCCTATAGTGAAATATTCCAGTCGTCCTTACGATGTCTTTTATAGATGTTTTTGAGCCAGGATACAAACAATGATGACACTTAGGTCTCTCAATCAAGAACAATTCCTTCCTCTATTTTTTTTTTTTTTTAGTGAAATCAGGCAAGATATTTTGTAGAATGCCCTACATTCTAGACTTGTCTGATGGCTTCCTCTTAGTATTGTTCCTCTAGTTTCTCTCTTCCCTTTAATTCCTATATGAAGCAAGTTAACTTTAAAGGCTAGGTTGGATTCAAGTTAGACCTTTTTGTTGACAATACCTCACAGATGATGATGCCATGTACTTCACATTGCATCACATCAGAAAGCACAAAATATCTGGCCGACTGTCCCACTATTAGTGATGCTACATTGGTTACTCTGTTAAAGATGGTGACGCCAGATCTCTCCATTGTAAGGGAAGATACTCCCATTTTTGGTTAGCAAATAAGCTATGGATGGTACTAATCAGTTTCCATTAACCTTTCCCCTAATAATCTTGCTATTCATTGTCAAGTCTTTCGTGAATGGATAAATTCTTAACACCTGATACTTTCTGACAATAGATAGGTTACAAGGGGAACTGAGAAGAGGAGACATAAAGTCATTATGCATGTTACTGTTAATATGGATGGACTTACTGTTACCTACTGCAGTCTAAGTATAGTGACTTCAAACAATAACACTTGCTTTATTAACTCATATGGTCTCTGTAGGTCAGGGTTTTGGGAAGTGCATGGCTGGGGGCTTCTAACTTGGGTTATCTCAGGCGGTTGTCCTCAGGCAGGAATGGAGCTGAATAAACATGAACTTACAATATCTGGGGGCTGGCCAGACATCTCTCTCTCTTCATGTGGTCTCTCTGCATGGGCTAGTTGGGTGTCCTCACAACATGGCAGCCTCAGGGTAGTAGTACTACTTTACATGGTGGCTCAGAATTCAAACGTGGTTCCAGCAAATGAAGTGGAGGTGGCATCATCTTTTGTGACTTAGCCTTGGAGGTCACATAGCTTCATGAACATATTAGTAGACCAGCCATTAGAGTTGGCCACCGATTCAAGGGGAAAGGACATGGATCCATTTCTCCATGGCAAGAGTGTCAAAAAATTTGCAGACATGTTTTAAAACAACCACATTCTTTTTATGAAGTACATATATTTTACTAATTTACTAATTTTTGTCTTTTTAAAGAAAGACATCTTCATTGACTAATTTTTGTCTTTTTTTTAAAGGATGTGAGTAATTGATCAATGATAAAACAAATGGAACAGTGAAAAATAACTGAAACCAAAAACAATAAAAGGATGAAAGATATAGATGAGCCAGGTACCTGGTACCTGGACTGATTCTAGCTCCTTCCAGTAAGTACCACATTCATTTCCTGGCAGTCAAGATAAAACATGAAGGACTTTGGTGTTTATAGCTCTAGCTGTTCAGTAAGTGAAGTTACAAATTTATATGAAGAATCACTTTTCCCCCTTGACACTGAATTTTAGAAAGACTTGATTGAATGCGTCTTTCATCAGAGCCATTGAGAAACAGAATAGTCAATGCCTGGCCTTTGTTGCTCAAAAGAGAGAGAGATGCTCTTTAAGCGGACACTTGTGATATCATTTCTTTATGAAAACAGAGAGAGAAACACTAATACTAGCTTTTAACTTGTTTCCACAGGGGACACAGATATAATGTGGGTATGTTGCCTTCTGAAGATCTAAAATGGTCTGCCTCAGGGAACCCACAGCAATGAATTTTTAACTCTGCCTTTTGCACATTAGAATCATGGGGGTGGGGACACCTTTTTAAAACCCCTGATGCCCTGGCCAGTTCCTCAGAACAACTGAATAAAATCTCTGGGGTTGGGCTCCAGCCACCAGAATTTTTTTTTTAAGGCTTCCCATGTGATTCCAATGTGCAGTCCACATGGGAAACCATTGCTTTTGAGCTGAGCCTGCAAAGCTTTTCCTGAAAATGACTACATAATAAATAGTTCTGGTTCTTTGGGCTATACTGTTTCTGTTGCCACTATTCTACTTTGCCTTTGTAGCAGGAAAGCAGCCACAGACCATATGTAACAAAAGGATGTGGCTGTGTTCCAGTGAAACGTTATTTACAAAAACAGAAGGTGGCTGGATTGGGCATGGACCCTGGTTTGCAACTTCCGGTTTAGAGGATTGGTTGGTTTACAGTTCTCAACAGTACCGTCTTTGTACCTGGTGCCCTAGATGTGCAGACGTGAAAGGTGGGTATAGTTTTATGACTCTTGTGGCTGACACAGAGCAATTTAAGTGGTAGTTTGAGCTATTCTTTAGTATCTCATCTTCAAAAGGAAAGGGGTTCATTCACAAGCTTATGTACTTGTTTGGGCATCCCCGCCTTTCAGCTCTCCTCCCATGCAACTCTTTTGACCTCAGGACACAGATCTCTGGAGGTAGGGTGATCCTAGTAATTGTTCCCTCCCTCCTCCTTCCAGGAGGTCTGAGGTTGATGACATTGTTAGAACTGGGACCAGGAGGACAGGACCAGAGCTCGGGCCCTGCCTTCTGGTCTAGAGACACCCCATTAGTCCCCACTGCCTCCCCATTTACATCTAACTCCCACTTTCCAACTTCCTTGAACACCAATGTGCCCACTGAGTTTCTGCCCCTCTTCCTGTATAGAACACTTAGTGCCATGAATCCTGGACCTTGGCATGGCCTTGATTTGTTTCCTAAACCTTGTCAATTATTTGAGGACAGGGTAAGGCATTATTCTGTGTTCTCCACCCCTGCCTTCCAAATACCATAACACTCCCTTCACACCCAAGTCCAAAATCTTCCTCTTCTTCCTTAAGCCCCTTGACTTCTCTGATTGTTAACGCTCAGCATTCTTCCCTGCCCCACACCTTATCTCAAACCCCTTCCACAGGGGCTCAGAAGGCCCTATACTCTTTTGGCCTTATTTGTAGGCCTTTCTCTGGTCTTTTAGCATGTTTTAAAAGACAGTCTGATCTCAGGTGGCCTCGGCCTGCAGAGGCTTGAAGCAGGGTTTCGATTCCCGGCCAGTGATTGAGGTCGGGTGGTGGCAATGAGAGCACCGAATCCTAGCTACTAGACCAGTGGTCAGTGACAAGGCCCTGGCCCTACGGCTTTGCAGAAAAAGAATTCCCACAAAGACGGAAAGTAGTGAAACAAGTAAAGTATTTATTAGGAGAAAAGAGCACAGTATGTGTGGATGGGGACGGGCAGGCTCAGAGAGTCGTGCCCTCGTGGCAGTTTGAATTATTTTTATGGCACATTTCTTCTGTTTCCTTTGACCAATCATTTTGATTTGCCTGGTTGTGTCCATATTTGGTGTATCTCAGGATCTTCCCATGTGTGCGGGTGCATCTCTTAGCCAAGATGGATTCTACCGAAGAGGCCAATAGGTAGTGAGCATCAGTTGACATCACTCCCCTTCCGACCTCCAAGGAGCCTTTCTGCACATATGTAGTGGGGAGGTCTTCTGACTTTGAGAATGAGGAATATGTGGTCTCTTATCTTCTATGTGGGCAGGGCCCAGCCTCCTCCCTCAATTATCCTGTTACTCCCATCTCTGAGTATCTTTCTGCAAGGAACGGACTCAAATCCTTTTGCGCCGGGGGCCCATCTGTCTCCTGCCTCAAGTCCACACTGTGCTATTGTCAGTGCTGGCTTAATCCTGGGCTGCTTTCCATCTGTGTAAGTTCATCTGCTCTCATGATTTTGGATTCCAAAAATACAGTATTTACACAATTCCCTTATCTCTGCCTGCTATAACTGCAGTTGCCCACTATCTAAAATAGTCAATTTAAAATTCTTGTCATATGTCAAAGAACTTAGCAAAGAATGACTTGTTCACATTTTGACTGCATTTACTAAATAACTATATGCTGGAATTTATCATCCTTCTTTGCCCTTACACCGTTTTCCTTTTAATTATTTCATGTGGATAAATTTCCAGTTGCATGAGATATAAGAATTATTTAATGGAAAGGTATGGAAATTTGGGGGATCTTGATTTCTTTTGGTCTTAATTACTGACTGTATTCAGTGTCTAGATAATTTGATTCTGAGATAATTCTTCTGAAGTAAATACTGTATACATTCCTATATAAAAAAGGCTAATTATGAAAAATAGAATAGCATTTCTCATCGGCTAAACCAGCTTTAAGTGTTAAAACTATTATTTTCTGTCTTGGTAGGATTTTGGTAAAACTGATTGTAACATAAAAGGAAATACCTCTTTAGGAAGCAGTCTGGCAACATCAAAGGGATGTTCTTCCCATAAAAATACAAGGCGTATCATATTACATTTGAGTGTATTTACAGTGCTCAGAAAAAGAAAGTAAAGCTGTTTTGGATGCAAAGATGGAAGGTGGGGTATGGCATGTTGAGTCTTGGGCTGGTTCAAATGTGATATTTAGATTTTCTATGGGCTTGGGGGTGGGGCTTTGTGGACTCTTAGGAGAAAGGTCAGGGCCTTTTTTTTTTTTTTTTAGTTTGCGGGCCTCTCACCGTTGTGGCGTCTCCCGTTGCGGTGCACAGGCTCTGGACGCACAGGCTCAGCAGCCATGGTTCACGGGCCCAGCCGCTCTGCGGCATGTGGGATCTTCCCGGACCGGGGCACAAAACCGTGTCCCCTGCATCGGCAGGTGGACTCTCAACCACTGCGCCACCAGAAACCTTGGGGCCTTTTAATTTAACTGATTTTTTAATTAGACAAGATGTTCTTGGTTGGACCAATGGCTCTCTTAACCAATGTTCCAATTGTATCTTCCTGTCAGAACTTTCCAGTGGAAAATAATAAGAAGGAAAGGGCAAAGCTATGTGACCTAGTAGGGGTGAGCGTTCTTCCATTCTCTCTGTGTTCAGTGTAGCTGGACACTGTAAGAAACACCACCAAGAAACGGAGGAGAACTTAAACAAGCTTTATTTGGGAACGCACCCGGGCGAGGTTCACTGGTCCGAGAGAAAGGGGCCAGAGAAGTCGCGCCCGGGGGAGGGTTTGGGCAGAATTTATAGGGGAAGAAGGGAAAAGGGTGTGGTGAATCTGGGAGGGCGCAGGGTATTCCTTATTTGGTGGTCTTTTCGGGTATCATGGGGGACCGTTAGTCCCGCCCCTCGAAAGGCGGGAAGGCTGGGCCGGGTTCAAAGTCCCCAGGTCAGTTCCTGGAACTGGGTGGTCCGGAAAGTCTCCAGGTCAGTTTCCGGAACTGGGTGGTCCGGAAAGTCTCCAGGTCAGTTTCAACCTGTGAGTCTGATTGCGTTCCCCTGCCTCGGGCCAGTTGGCCTTACATCCCGACATCTTTGGTGTAATGAGGCGGCGTTCTGATCTCTGGCTACTTCTTGCTGAATGGGGGCGTCGAAAGGGGATTCAGGCGACCAGAGGTCCGAGGCTTAGGGGAGGCCAGTGGGGGGTTCTGTAGGAAGCAAGGTGTAAGGGCCGAGGAGCATTTGGTTTGTGGCCACCCGAGAGACTTCCTCCATGCGCCTGAGAACGAACCTAAGAAAACAGGGAGCAAGCATGCTACGAAGAGGGTGCGGTCCGGGTTTGAAAGAGGGGTGTCAAAGAGTCCCTCTCTCGGCGGGCTGAGGGCCTCTACGACTTGGGGACAGGAGTGGGAAGGGGAGGTCCAGTATCGGAGATAGGCAAGAGGGAGGCCGGGTTTAGGCGGGGGAAGAGGTCGAGGGAGATAGCAGGGTTTTCAATGAACAGCAGGTAGAATTCCTGGATGCGGGAGGGGCCCAGGAGGGAGAGAGACTTGTAGCCTAGGAGGTCGACCAGCCGGTGGGAGGAAAACACGGTCAGTGGGTGGGCCAGAGTCAGTTTGAGTGTTTGGTCAGTTCGGCGGCTGCTAGGGCCCGAAGGCATGGTTGCCATCCCTGAATGGTTGGGTCTAGCTGTTTGCAGAGGTAAGCCACAGGGTGGTAGGAAGGCCCTACAGGCTGGGCAAGGAGTCCAGTGGCTATTCCGGCCCGCTCATCCACAAAAAGGTGAAAAGGTCGGTTTGGGCTGGGCAGAGAAAGGCAAAGAGAAGATATCAGAGCATTACGGAGGGTGAGAAAGGCCTGTCGAACGGCGGAAGGAGAGGTGAGGGGTCCTTGAGGGGTTTCTTTAGCGGCTAGATATAAGGGTTTAGTGAGGAGAGCAAAGTTACGGATCCAGACTACTGGGTGGAGAGGAATTATGGCCTCATTGATTATTCGGAGGTCCTGGACCAGACGATAATCCCCAGAGGCCTTGCGGACAGGCAGGATGGGGGTGTTGCAGGGAGAGTCCGTGGGAATGAGGAGTCCCTGGTTTAGGAGTCTGGTGATAATAGGTTGTAGGCCCCTAAGGTGAGTCTCAGAGATGGGAAATTGGGGCCTTGATGGAAATTTGGAGGAGTCCTTTAGGCGGATGAGGACGGGGGAATGGTGTGTTGCTATTATGAGCTTAGAAGTATCCCAGACTTGGGGATTGATTGGGTTTGGTGTGATTGGAAGAGGGGAATAGGAGGGGGAGGGTTCTAGAGACAGGCTGAGAAGAGGAAGCAGGAGTTGGGAGGAGGGGACTTAGGGTCAAGTCTAACCAGCTGGAGGGAGGCCCCTAAGTGGAAAAGGACATCTCGGCCTAGCAAAATAACTGGGCAGGATGGTATGACTAAGAAGGAATGAGTAAAAGGGAGTCCTTTGATATGACATGGGAATGGACCGGTCTGGAGTGGGAAGGATGGTTTGCCATCAATACCCATGACCGAGATCTGGGAAGGAGAAACTGGCCGGGAATAGGTAGGCAGGACCGAATAGGTAGCCCCCGTGTCCACCAGAAATGAGATGGACTTACCCGCTACCTGTAGCCTTACCCTGGGCTCGGCGAGGGTGATGGGGGTCTTCGAGTCCAGGCGCCGTCAGTCGTCAGCCAATCCCAGCAGCTCGAGTGGTAATGCCGTCGGGTCGGCCTGCCCCCCGCGTGGAGACGCTGAGGGAGGGCCAGTCGTAGGGCAATCACTCTTCCAGTGGCCCGTTAGCCCGCAGCTGGGACAGGGCTTAAAAGGAGGTCGGGGATTGGGACATTGGCGAGCCCAGTGGCCTTCTTTTCCGCATTTGAAGCAGGCCCCAGGCGGGGTTGCCCTTTGCGGACCCCGTGGATACTGTGATCCATGGGAGATGGCCGGCCTTAGGGCGGCTACAAGAGCTTGGGTTTGGAGGGCCACCTTCTGGTGCATCTGAGCCTGTCGGCTGGATTCTGCCAAATCCTCACGGCCGTTATAGACTTTAAAGGCCATCTTTACCAGATCTCGAATAGGGGTTTGAGGGCCGTCTTCTGCCTGTTTTAATTTCTTTCGGATGTCCGGGGCTGATTGGGTAATAAAATGGGTGGCTAGGACCGTTGCCCCTGCCGGGGTGTCGGGATCCAGCCGGGTGTAGAGAGTTAAGGCCTCTGTAAGGCGATTGAGAAACACAGCTGGATTTTCGTTAGGTTCTTGGGTTATCTCTTTTAGTTTTTCAAAATTGACTACCTTATGAGCGGCCGCCTGCATGCCAGCCAGGAGGCATTGGATCATGAGGTCGCGTTTACGACGGCCATCTTGGCCATCCTGATAAGTCCAGCCTGGATCGGTGCCAGGTACGGCAGTCGCTCCGACAGGCATGGAGTTGTCGGTAAGGTGAACCTGATCTGCATGGTTTCGGGCAGCAGTTTGAATTCTTTCCCTCTCCTCAGGGGTCAGAGTAGAAGATAGGATCACAAAGATATCGTGCCAGGTTAGATCGTAAGCTTGAGAAAGGTAGCGAAATTCTTTGATGTAGCGGGAAGAGTCGGCAGAAAAGGAGCCTAATCGCTTTTGTATTTGAACATGAACTCTAACTAATCCTTCCGCTCCTGCTTCCTCCCTCAGAGGGCAGAGGAGATTTACATCTTGGGAGTCGTGAGAGCGTGTATGTGCACTAATTGGCGAAGCAAGGGGCGTGGGAGGAGAAACCGTTGAGGGGGGCGGGGGAGCGGTTGGAGGGGCCGGAGCGGGTTTGGGAGGAGGAGGGACCGCTTCAGGGTAGGGTGGAGGTTGGAGAGGAGCTCTGGAGGGGGGAGAGGCGAGAGGTTCGGGTGGGTCAGCTAGTGGAGAGGGATCATCGTCAAAGGAAATTTGGGTCTTGGATGTAGGAGATGTCTGTTTGGCAAGAAGGATCTGGGAAGTGGAACAATCGACGCAGAGGGAAGGGCGGGAGCGTAAATACCAGAAGGCCTGGACATAGGGGACCTCGAACCATTTGCCCGTCCTGCGGCAGTAATTATCTAAATCACGGAGGATGTTAAAATCGAAAGTCCCTTCAGGAGGCCATTTGGATTGATTGTCTAGAGGATATTGGGGCCAGGCCACAGTGGAATAGAAAATAAGCCGTCGGCGACGGAGATCTTGGGAGAAACCGAGGGCTGTAAAATTGGCTAGGAGACACCCCAGGGGCGTCTTAGAATCTGGTTTCGATTGTGAGGTTCCCATGACCCCCAGTCTGTCCCTGAGTGAACGGAGAGGGAGAGAGGCGTCCCTGGTCTCAGTCTCCAATTCACGGCAGATCGAAGGGCGGTCAGGCAATTGGGACGTCTCCACAGTTGCCCGAGAGGACGGAGGAGTCCCTGACGCGGCCGCGATTAAGGACAGGGAGTCCGGTGGGCAGGGACTCTGAAGGTCGGAGGGAACAAGGGAGGGGGACTTACCCCGTTTTCTGCCGGATCGGGTGGATGAGCAGAGGTTCCCTGGTTGTCTCCTGGGGGAGGGGAGGAGCGGCCCACGCGGTAACCCGCGGGGCTTGATACCCCTCCCGGGTTTCGGCACCAAATGTAAGGAACGGCACCCAGAAACGGAGGAGAGCTTAAACAAGCGTTATTTGGGAACGCTCCCGGGCGAGGTTCACTGGTCCGAGAGAAAGGGGCCAGAGAAGTCGCGCCCGGGGGGAGGGTTTGGGCAGAATTTATAGGCGAAGAAGGGAAAGGGGTGTGGTGAATCCGGGAGGGCGCAGGGTATTCCTTATTTGGTGGTCTTTTCGGGTATTGTGGGGGACCGTTAGTCCCGCCCCTCGAAAGGCGGGAAGGCTGGGCTGGGTTCAAAGTCCCCAGGTCAGTTCCTGGAACTGGGTGGTCCGGAAAGTCTCCAGGTCAGTTTCCGGAACTGGGTGGTCCGGAAAGTCTCCAGGTCAGTTTCAACCTGTGAGTCTGATTGCGTTCCCCTGCCTCAGGCCAGCCACTAGTCTTGCTAGTAATGTTTTCTTCTGAGAGAAGCAGGAAAACAAAAGGCAGACCACGGTGGAAACATGGCTGGCCTGGTGAGTCATCTTCAGGCCTGCCCACTGCTCAGCTGTACTAAGGGTTTTATACTTTTACATAAAATGCCCTGAATCAAGACAAAAGTGTACCTGGAAGCTTATCACAATTTTTCCCAGGTTTAATCCTTCCCAGTATTAGGCAAACCAAAGACAGTATGGAGATTTGAGTGTTTCAACAATTAGCTGCCTGTATTTTATATGGAAACAAAGAAGAATTCACAGGCTTGGCTCAGCCATTCTGTGAGTTGATTGAGTTTTACGAGTTGACTGAATTTTGTATACATTAGAAAAAGCAGAGTTCACCTGTGGCAGAGTTGGGAAAATAGAGACTTGGTCCAGTACCATATGGTTTCCTGAGTTCTCTGATGACATTATGCTAACCTCCTCAGTGAAGTTAAGCAGATACATTGGAGGGGGAATTTGATAACTTGGTTGCAATTGAAATCCTTTCTGGTTAGGATAAAAGAAAGATAGTGATGGGACGCTGAATAGTTGGGAGCAGAGCCCTGCCCCTGTTTTTTTGTTCCTGAAAGACAAGATAAAATCATGAGTATATGAGGTTGACATGAAGATTTGAGTTGCCAGCAAAGCTTTGTTTCAGCTATCAATTGCTGTGAAATACAAACTACCCAAACATAAAATAATGTATGATTTACACATTCTGTGGGTCAAGGATTGGGGCAGGGCTCAGCTGGGTGGTTCTTCTGTTCTACATGGTGTTGGCTGAGTCACTCATGCAGCTGCATTCAGGTGGGAGCTTGGCTGGGGGTGAACATCCATGATGTTTTCTCATCCTCTAGGGCTTTTCTCATGTGGCTTCTAACATGTCAGCAGTCTAGTCTGGACTTCCTTATGACACTACAGCTGGCTCTAAGAGTGTACAAGTGGCTGATTTAAGCCTATAGCCAGAAGTAGCACAGCACTGGCACTCATTCTATTGGCCAAAACAAGTCTCAAAACCAACCCAGATTCAAAGGGATGGGATGTAGCCTTTTCACCTATTGATGGGTGGAGAGGCAACTTGTCTCTTGGAGAATCCCAAGCATTGACATGATTGTAATTTTCTTCAAAGAAATCAACTTAAATAATCACTAAATAATTAAAATTTATGTTATTTTAACAAAGGAAATGATAGCTATAAAATAATTTTACGAATAGCAGAATACTATAAGAAATTGAGTTTTAGTTTGATGGGAAAGCATAATTGAGGGTTCTAGGAAGTGTAAATCTTAGGGGTCCTTATTTAACTTATGAGGAAACCAAGTCTATGTAAATACTTAACTTGTTTAAGTTCATTGATTTAGAAATTTAAGTCATTAAGTCTTTGTTTACCACCTCGATAGAGCAAGGACTAGAAATACCTCATGACTCCCAGTTCAGTGCTTTCCTTTCTCTGCACCTCCTGGTCATATGGATAAATGCTCTGAAGCTCAACAGTTGTGCCTGAAGAAATGTTTAACCAGTTGGTTTTCTTTGCCATAATTCAGAGTTTCTTGCTTTTGGCACTATTGATATTTTGGGTTGGATAATTTTTTGTCCTGGTGGGCTGTCCCATGGGTTGTAGGATGTTTAACAGCTGCCTGGCTTCTACCCACTAGATGCCTGTTGCACTCTCAATCCCCACCCAGTTGTGGCAACCAAAATATCTCCAGACATTGCCAGATGTTCTGATTTAGACCTAATGCCATAATCCAAGCTACTGACATTCACCAGGTTGCAACTTCTTGAACTGTCTACATCGTGCTTAAGAAAGAACTATTTTCAAACCAAAAACTAGGGCATTGGTCTGATAAAGGACTCCCCCCACCCCCAAATCTGTATATTCATATTTATAAAACATTTTTAAGTTATAAATTAAATGCATAAAACTACAATTGCATTTGGTTACATACAATATACAGATCACTTTTAACAAAAAGAATGATTGTTTTTGAGATTGTTAATGATTATATTTATTCAGGAGAGTAATTGGTTTGTACCTATTGTCTCCTATTTTAATTATTTGCTGCTATTGAGTTTTTGTTTTTATTTATTTATTTATTGGAGTATAGTTGCTTTACAATGTTGTGTTAGTTTCTGCTGTACAACTAAGTGAATCAGCTATATGTATACATATATCCTCTTCCTCTTGGACCTCCCTCCCACTTCCCCACCCCCATCCCACCCATCTAGGTCATCACAGAGCACTAAGTTGAGCTCCCTGTGCTATACAGCAGGTTCCCACTAGCTATCTGTTTTACACATGGTAGTGTATATATGTCAATCCTAATCTCCCAATTCGTCCACCCTCCCCTTCTCCCCCTGTGTCCATATGTCTGTTCTCTATGTCTGTATCTCTATTCCTGCTCTGCAAATAGGTTCATCTGTAACATTTTTCTAGATTCCACATATATGTGTTAGTATATGATATTTGTTTTTCTCTTTCTGACTTACTTCACTCTGTATGACAGACTCTAGGTCCAACCACATCTCTACAAATGACCCAATTTTGTACCTCTTTATGGCTGAGTAATATTCCATTGTATATATGTACCACATCTTTATCTATTCATCTATCGATGGACATTTAGGTTGTTTCCATGTCCTGGTTATTGTAAATAGTGCTGCAATGAACAAAAATCCAGTTGTTTTGGGAAATCTAGGGTGTATAGTTTGTAGGATTTCTTGAACACCTATAATATGCCAAACTCATAATTGTGGACAAGTGTTAGTTGTTACCTTTTCACCTGACTTCACCTTGGATGGACCCAACTGGAGAGGTGATATTAAGTAACTGTGTTCGTAAAACACAAAGAGAAGCAGGGATGTGGCAAAATGTCTAGTTGATTTAAAACAAGTAGACCAGAACATATTCATTTAAAAAACACTTCCTGATTCAAGTATTATTCAGACTCACTGTCTACACTAATCAAATTGTTCGAAGTATTCATTTCACTTGGTAGTGTGTCAAAACAGCGGAGTGTCTGACAAAGTATTCTCTTCTAGTTGTTTATGACTCTAAGCATATGTATTACAAAACTGGATTTGATCTGACAGTTTCTGTCTCTCTTTACCATGTGAATGATAATGTTGATGGAACCAGAGAAGCAACACCAACAATGAAGTTAAATAATTTCAAGGTTTCTTGCTTAGGAAATTTAAGGCATTACCAGAAAGTGCCTGGGGAAGGCAAGGTAGAGCACACCTGCATGCTTCATACGAGTCTTGATTGCTCAAAAGTGGTTAAAAGCCAGTCAAATCACATTTATTTCTCTTTATATATCATAAATGGACCTGCAGAAAATCTGCAAATTAATCCTTATGGCTTCCCCATACTTTATAAATGTGTGCTTAAATTTGTTCCTTCGTTTGCATTTTTGAGATTTCCCATGTATACAAATACCAACAACATCCCGATGTGCTGTTCTGCTCATTTGGAAAAGCTGCCTGATGGTTTCCCCTCTGGCATTTTGTATAACTACTGCTAGAGATGCTAAATGACTCTCAAGTCTGTGCAAATCAATATTTCTGCCCAGTTCCTAATAAAATACAGCTAAAATCTCAACCAAAAGATGTTATCTATCATCTGATGTGCATTTGTCTGTGATAATGACATGCTGCCTGCCTCTTGCCTAAATGCTGAAGTTGAGATCTATGTGTATTAATTTTGGCTGTCTGGTTTCACCCAATGTTTGTATCACACATGAATTAAAATTTGTTTTGCCCAACGACGTGAAATAGACTTGATATGGTTAAAGTGAATTTGGTGACATAATACACTTAAGTGTTTATCATCTTAATAACTTGCTTTCCCTGCAGTTTCCTCTCTTCCCTTCCTTCCCACCCCCATCATGAAATTAAGTGCTGAGCCTCTGTCTTGATCTTCCTGTCTCACATCTGGATTTGAATTACCTTTAATTATATCCTCAAGGAGCTCAATTTTCTCCACAGAAGAATTCTCCTGCAGAGTTCCATAGTTACATAAGAATCTTGGCCCATTAATTTCTCTGTTGATTTTAATTTCTTCTGAGTATCAGATCTTCGGCAGAAGTATAAAAATGCACTGAGAGAGTAAGACAGAAAGACAAAGCAACAATATTTCGGATCAGAAATAATTTATATAAAGAGACAAATCATCGTAAGCAGTGAGGACGTTTGGTCCTTCAAACCAGAATGTTATTCGCCCAGCTCCACAAAAATAGTCTATGCCCAGGCTCCTAGAGAAATTTAATAAGATCTGCTGCACCTTCTGATTCACTTCCTGTTAGACTTTTCTAGAATGTAGATGAGCTTGGTGAAGGATCTCCCTACCATTGTTTCCCTGAGGACTTTCATCAGTTCAGGCTTGCAAAATAAGATGTTTTGGAGAAATGATTTGCTGGATCCATCTTGAATGGCTGTGTATAAAGATGGAAAATCTTCCCTTGTGAAGATCGCCGAGGTCTCTGCCTACTTCCAGCTTCAGTCTGGTGCAACTTCCTAACGTTTTAGCTCCAAATAGCCAACAAAAGCCTGGCATTGTTACGATTCAACAAATCCAGTTGAATGTCTTATCCCAGGGTGTTGGACAGAATAGGTGTAAAATAAATATTAACGAATCGATCTGGCATTTAAACTTAAATTGCTTTCTGAAAGCTCTTTATGTGTGCTGACTTTACTGCTGTTTTCTTCTTTTCATAGTTTGATTTCAGATCAGGGAGTATTTGAGGCAGAGACTTACAGACATGTGCATCCCAGTGACCATTTGTGTCCTGATGGTCCCTGGCACCAATAGGGCCATTTCCTCAGTTCCACATGCTCTGGGGTGTATTGTGTCACCAGGACGCCAGGTACCATGGGACCTGGGAAAATTGACTGGGAGGATCCTGTGGGCTATTATTCAATCTGTTGAAGAATTCTCCCTGCTCTTCTAGAGTATGCATTTTCAACAGAGGTGATACTATCCTTGAAGTGGTGAAAATTGGTTCTCAGGGGATAAAAAAATCCTTAGATATTACAATAGTTTGTGGCCCTCCAAAGTTCAATCCAAACTGACAAAATCCTAGCCCTTAGTACTCAATATCGCTCAATAGGGAGAAATTTAATTTAAAGTTAAAATGTATTCATTAATTTAAATTAATTTTAAATTTATTTTTTCTCCTTGGGGGGAAAATAACGAAAAAACAAAAACAGCTATGGAATACTGCTCTCAGTACATACACCTTCTCTGTGGCTTTGGAAATGGCCCGTGATAAGCAAACGTGTATTCTTTTGTCATTTCCTTCAGTTAAAACCAACACTTTAAAAATATTCCCTTCCATGGCTCTTAAGATGAACACCTAGGAAAAGAATTGAAAAGGACCTTCCAGAGATGCTGGGGACAGATAACCAAATACTGCACCAGCTCTGAATCTCCCCATACCCTCTAGTCCTAGTTCCCCATCACCTTCCTTAAATCTTTCATCTCTCCCACGTGGCAGGTTTCTCCAACTGGCCAGTAAAGACAAGGCTTTGTTAAAGTCAACAAATCCTAACTTGGGCCAACTGTAAATTTCTTCGTTTTTTTCTCCTTTGGAAATGTTCATACAATTCCTTCCAGGCAACACACAGTTTTTGGAGGCAGCTGCCTTTCTCCCTGGCATGGCCAGCAGGGAGTTACCTGCCCTTGACATTGGAAAAAGATGTGCCAGTAACTCCAGTAGCCCCTAGGGGCCCATCCTGACCTCCATTCCTGTACTCATTCCCTGCCAGGGCATCCACATCCAATGATGTCTAAGTCTAGACTCACCTGGACAGTCTCCTTTGAGTCCCTCAGCAAGAAGCTGAGGCTGCTGGATGTTATCTCTTCTTTATAAACAACAATAAAAAAGCTGGCTGAGATACATCTAATAACTTACCCAAGATCACACAGCTAATGACTAGTAAGGTCAAGACAGCTCTGTACCCAACAACACACACACTGGACTGTCAGGTCTTTGAGGTCAAGAACCGAGCTTTTTGCTTACCATAGTGTCCTCAGGGCCCACCATGGGGCCTGGCACTTAGCAGGGGTTTAGTCACCATTTCCATTTCTCTGAATCTGGGGCCATCAGACTATCAGCACAATACAGGACGTCTCCTAAGACCGTGGGCCATCTGTCTGCCCCGTGGTTGATATTACACTCCTCCCTTTTACAAGGTGTAGCACAATAGCAGTGGTAACTTCTTCAAGCACGAAGGTTCCTCAAACTTCTGAGAAGTTTGCATGGGGCTCAAGGGGAGCTTATTGTCTTCAAGGTTATATTGCTTTTCACATTCCTTCAGGATGTTCTCATTCTGGAGTCTTGTTGAGATTGTTTAAAGTTAGAAGGGCAAGATTTTCTTGTTACTGAAGTCTCTTGTATTAGGAGACGCAGATTGTATACAGATGTGAAGACACTCTCATTTCTGTTTTCAATAAAGTTTACACACAATGCAAATGCACTGAATAAGAATATGCATGTATTCTGGGAGACAGTAAATACCCAATCAAATTATGTTTACTTCTTCAAATCAATCATTTGTTATCAGAGAGGAGGAAATTATAGTGAATTGTCACAGATCTGATACCCAAACATAAACCAATTTTCTTCTGATGTAGCCTTTGACAGGGAAACGTGTTCCAGTTAGTCCAGTGGGTGTGGGGTAAAAAATACGTTTCTAACTGAAGAAAACCAGGCATTCCCAGTCCTGTACGGGCCAACAGCCTTTATTATGTTCTAGTGCTGTGTTAGGCAATGGGAGAGATAAAGATGGATTGAGAAAACCATTTTTTTGTCATTGAGGAGATTATACTAGATTAAGGCAGGGAAAACATAATAACTATTTATATCACAAAGTAGGAAGTGAGACGTGTAAAAGGCTTCTACGTTTAGAGGAGGGAAAGATTATTTCCCGTTCCAGGAGGTAGGGATATGTGTGGGCAGGATCAGACAAAACAGTATAGAAGCAATATTTAGTTTGTTTTTTGGTTTTGGGGTTTTTTTTTTCGGCCGCCCTATGCGGTTTATGGGATTTTAAGTTTTTGGCCACGCTGCGGGGCAGGCAGGATCTTAGTTCCCAGACCAGGGATCGAACCTTGGCCCCCTGCCGTGGAAGTGTGGAGTCCTAACCACTGGACCACCAGGGAAGTCCCACAGTATTTAGTCTGGGTCTTAAATGAAGGAGTAGTCTGGACTACAGATATTAGAAATGTGATAGAAAGAGTAATCCAGGCAGAGAACATGACAGATGTCCTGGAGACAGAAAAGTGACAGCATGTCAAGGGGACAAAGCATAGTTCATTGTGACTGGAGCATGTGGTGCGTGAATGTCCAGAACTAAGCTTAGGAAGACCCTGGAAGTGTGGAAGTCAGTAGAGCTGCTCTCATCCTGGTGTCTTGTTGAGATTGGTTTCCCCCGTTGTCTTGAAATTGTATATCTTAATTGAATTTCCATAAAAGTGGACCCTGAGACAGAGCTTGGGTGCAGTGTAGAATATTTGGGAAGTGAACTCAGGAAACAAAAGTGAGGAAGTGGGCAAGTGAGACAGGAATGGGGGCAAAGCTATGGGTGATTGTTTGGGACCCCAAAGAAACCACGTGGATTGTGCCTCATCATTGTGCTGTCAGAGGAAAGGGATACTGGGGCATTTATCACCACCTCCCATCCTCCAATGTTTGAAGGTTACCCCTGTGGCATTAACATCCTTGTACTTCCGGATCACACTCGTGTGTGGAAAGCTCTGGAAATCCCTTGGGAATAGAAGAGAGAAACAGGCATTCGAGGTGGGAAGCTGTCAGCTTGCTGGGACTTGCACTGTGGCTCCAGGGAAACTCAGGTGATTGAAGAGATATGGCGGCAGGCCTCTGTTACAGCCCATCTCTTATTTTGGTCAATAGCACGTGGGCAGAAGTGATGGATGTGACTTCTGGGTGGAAACTTTAAGAGACAGTTCACGATTTCTGTATTTCTTCCCCTGCCAGGGTAACAGTGATGGTTTGAATGATGGTTTGAGTGACAGAGCCTCCTTCAGCTTGCGTCCTGGAGTGAGAAGATGCAGGGCGGACTAGCAGCTCACTCACTGTGGATGGACATATAGCATGAATGAGAAATAAACATATAAGCACCTAAGCTTTTAAGGGTTATTATTAGTGCAACGTAACCTAGCCTAACCTCACTAATATATATCCATTATCAAACTGATTTGTTACCTGATGGTTAATTATGGTGCATTGTAGTCAATTCTGATACCATGAAAATGTAGGGGGCACAGGCAAGATAGAAGTGTGTTTCCTTCTGATGTCCAGTTGAAGATGAGCCATTCTGGCTGGCTGGGCTGTCTCTACTCTACCAGCTCATCTGGGGATCCAGGTTCCTTTCATCTTATTGCTCTGCCACCTTCTAAGTAAGGGAGCAGCAAACTTATTTTGTAAAGCGCCAGATAAGAAGTGTTTTAAGTTTTGCAGGCCATATGGTCTTTTTGTTACAATGACTCACTCTGCTGTTGTGGAGTAAAAGCCACCATAGACAATATGTAAATGAATGATCATGGCCATGTTTCAACAAAACTTCATTTTTAAATACAGGCAATGGACTGGATTTGGCCCATTTGCCCACTGGCCCTTGATTTAGACTTTAAATATAACCTATGTGCTCACTTTGGTAATACAAATACTAAAACTTAAATAATTTGGAGAAGGTTAGTACTTTCCCTATGCAAGGACGACACAAATGATTCATGAAGCTCATTGGTCTTGGAAGCAATCAAGCATTGAGCTGTATAGCGGGACCACCTGGGCAAGATGGGGATTTCCAGGCAAGTCCAATGGATGACACTTGGGTGTCATCACTGTGTTCAAGGTTCTGAGCCAGCTTCCGGCTCTAAAATTCAACCTGAGCATAAGCGAAGTACCCGGGTTCCTGGGAACTGACTTTTTCTAAACACACAAAGAGAGTGGTATATAAACTAGAATGTCACTTCACTCTTGTGACACAGGCAGACTAGATATTTGTGTTCTTTAGTTAGTGTAATTTTTCCCTGTAGGCAAGCAGCGTGGGAAGACAAGTCATAATCAGTAGTGAACATTGAGAACTTAGAATCAGAACTGGAAAGAAAGTTGGAGGTGAAGTGGCTGGTGATAGCCAGATGTGTCTCTTTCCACCAAAGTGATGTATCTGCCACACAGATCTGATCATGACATCCCTCCTTGGTCTGCATCTCTTTGGTATTCCCTCTTCTAGCCTCTACCATCCCCCCAAATGTTAAAATAAAGCTTCAGCTTGGTAGCCAGTTTATCTAAGGTAATGATGCATATCTGTGTTCTGACCCATTATGTGATCCATTATTTTAAGTTTATTGGGGAGTACCTCATTGTTTTTTTCAGGTGCTAGCAATAAAGTATTTTGTATTTTTTTTTTATTGAAGAGTTAAATGTAAAAAGTCAAACCATAAAAATAAGAAGATATAGGCAAATGTGTAGTATTTAGGTAGGAAAGGGCTTTTCATGTTTAAAAGCAACAGAAACATTTAAAAAGGAAAATAATAGATTTGATTATTAGTTAAATGTAATGAATAGAAAATAAATTATTATTTTAAAATAAAAAATTTTCCACAGCTGCAAAATGCATAAAGTTAAAATGTGGGTCAAACACAGAAAAGATATTTGGAAGAAGTGACAAATAGGATCATTGAGAAAGTCTAAAATAGCCTTAATATTTAAATAGCTCAAATGAGCAAATAAGAAAATAGCAAGAATTTCTATAGATAATCGGGGAAAGGACATGCCCAAGCAATTCATGAAAATGTGATACTAATAGCTATATAAAAAATATAAAAGAATATTCAATTTGCAGAGAAATGAGAGAAAGGCTAAGGCAAATGGGAGGCCATCATGGCAGAGACAAGACAGTGCTCGCCCAATGTTCCATGTCTTCCTTGACTCTTTCAAGCCTTCCTTGCTGTGAAGATGGGTCATATGACTAGTTTCGATCAGTGGATTGTGAGCAGATGAGACATACGTGGCTTCTTGGCCAATGTAATTAAGAACAAGTTTGCCTCCTCCAGCCCCCTCTCCTCTCTGATGGAATCTTGGAGACCCTGTGTTCCAGAAGCTGCAGCTGCAAGATGGAGGGTTTACGTGAATATAAGATAAGATTTGGTTGTGTTAGGTGGTAAGGTTTGGTGTGTTTTAGAAACAAAGGGAAAGGGACTTCTCTGGTGGCACAGTGGTTAAGAATCCGCCTGCCAATGCAGGGGACGTGGGTTCGATCCCTGGTCCAGGAAGATCCCACATGCCGTGGGGCAACTAAGCCTGTGTGCCACAACTACTGAGCCTGTGCTCTAGAACCTGCGAGCCACAGCTACTGAAGCCTGCGCACCTAGAGCCTGTGCTCCACAACAAGAGAAGCCACTGCAGTGAGAAGGCCGCGCACCGCAACAAAGAGTAGCCCCCACTTGCCGCCAACTAGAGAAAGCCCACACACAGCAACGATAACTCAATGCATCCAAAAAATAAATAAAAATTAAAAAAAAAAGAAGAAACAAAGGGAAGGCCAGTAGAGCGGGACTAAAGTGGACGAAGCAGAAAGTGGCAGGAGATGAGGTTGGAGAGAGGCAGAAGCCACTTCAGGGAGGACTGTGTAGACAGTGGTGAAGAGTTTGAAATTTTTAGTGCAATGGGAAGCAGTGTATCAAGAATATGCACTCAAGAACCTCAGAACTGTCCCTACTCTCTGATCCAGAAATATGCAGAATCTATTCTAAAGATTATAAGAAAAAATACATAATATTTTTTCCTAAATTATACTAGCAAAAGGTTAAAAAGCTTAAATGTCTAAAAATACAAGAATGATTAAAGCATAATATTGTTCTTCCTAAATAGATCTTTTCCTAGAGGATTTTAAAGACAGAAATACTTATGTTGCATTTATAATAGCAACAAAACAGAAAAAGATTAAAGAGAATGTAGGTCTTTAGTGAAGGATGGAAAGAATGACCTGAATAAGTGGAGGAAAATACCAAGTTTCTGTATTCAAGGGTTGAATATTATAAAAATGTCATTTCTTCTATTCAACTATCAATCGATAAAATTTCAGTTAAAATCCCTGGAAAATTTTAATTCAACCTCACGAATTTGAGTCTAAAGTTCATCTAGAGGGAAAAAAATCTGTGAGAAGAACTAAGAATGGTTTAAAAAAAGAACAATGTAGGCTCCCACACAGCTGTGGAGATTGGCTCAATGGAAAGAGCAGAAATCTAGAAAGAGATCCACGTTTACATGAAAATTTAGTATATGATAAAGCTAGAGTTTCAAAGAAGCAGGGGAAAAACTATACAAGAAATGGGCCTGAGACAACTGAATATCCATTCACATAAAATATAGTTAGCTGTGTCCCATACATAATACCCAGAGAAATATTCCATGTGGATTGAAGAACTTCACCTTTCAAAACAAACCCACTGTAAAAGCAGTAGAAGAGTATGTAGGTATGAAAAGCAACCAGGAGTTCCTCAAAAAGTTCAACATAGAATTACCAAATGATCTGGAAATTCCACACCTAGGTATGTACTCCAAAAATTAAAAACAGAGAGGGCTTCCCTGGTGGTGCAGTGGTTGAGAGTCTGCCTGTCGATGCAGGGGACACGGGTTCGTGCCCCAGTCCGGGAAGATCCCACATGCCGCGGAGCGGCTGGGCCCGTGAACCATGGCCACTGAGCCTGTGCGTTCAGAGCCGGTGCTCCGCAACGGGAGAGGCCACAACAGTGAGAGGCCCGCATACCGCAAAAAAACACAAAAAACCCCACAAAAAACAGAGATGTAAACAGATACTTGCACATCAATATTCATAACAGCATTATTCACGATAACCAAAAGGGGGAAACAACCCACATGCCCATCAACAGATGACTGGATAAACAAAACGTTGTATAGACATATATATACACCACCATATTAGTCAGCCTTTAAAAAGGAAGGAAATTCTGATGCATGTTACAACATAGATGAACCCTGAAGGCATTATGCAAAGTGAAATATGCCTGTCATACACACACCCAAAACAAATATTATATGATTCCACTTATATTAGGTATCTAGAATGGTTAAATTTATAGAGACAGAAAGCAGAATTTTGGTTGCCAGGGACTGGAGGCGGAAAGGGGAATGGGAAGTTATTGTTTGACAGGTACCGAGTTTCAGGTTGTGATGATGAGAAAGTTCTGGAAATGGATAGTGGTGATCGTTGCATAGCACCATGCATCTACTTAATGCCACTGAATTGCAGCACTTAAAATGGTTAAAATGGTAAATTTTATGAATATTTTACAGTAAAATTGCAAAAAAAAAAAAATGTAGTACACTAGGAAAAAAGGCAACCACAAAGGTTTGGGGCTATGTATCAGAGACAAACACGATTTCATAGTACAGGGAAGATTTGAGAGGCAGAAGTTCCTAGATAATTGAGAATGAATACCAGCTGAGATTGTATAGAAATTAAAATTGACAATATAAAAGTATAGCTCAGAAAAAAGCAAAAAGCTGAAAAAAGAGAAAATTTTCAAAGAAACAGTGTGCCTAAGTTTTTATAGATTGAAAACAACAAAAGGAAGCAGATCTGCATTGAACTTCACTCACATGAAACAGGCATTACAAATTTTTTATTTAATGAGGATTTAATTATTAATACAAAATGAAAGAAAATGAGTCAGAAAATTGTTCTAATTAAATTCATAACTTGAACAGATCAGAAGAAATCCCTGCAACTCCACATTCTTCCCTGAGTGAAGATTTAATTACGATCATGAAATGTCACTTGCACACAAAGAGGCTCACATGCAATTACTGGATGGGAACAAAAAGGCTGAATAAATAGCAAACGGTTGATAGTATTCCACAAAGACAAGTAAATGCAGAGCATTGACAGAGCTAGAGAACATGGGTGTGATGCTCTTAAAAAGAAAGCATAATGAGGACTTCTGTGGTGCAGTATTTACTGAAAAATAATTTCAAAATTGAATGCTTAGAATGGCCAAGCATGTGAGATGGAAAATAAATTATGAAGCAAATTATCACTACCTAGGATGGAGAATTCAATGTATCATTATTGATTTAATAGGTAATTAAGTGGCACAAAATATCATACAAGAAATTTTAAAACCATGTAACCTTCGAAGTCAATTTGATCAGATTGTGGCAGGGATAAAATTTGTGTTAAACAACTAAAATTTATTGTACATATCATTGAACCAGAAGACAAAAACAAGGAGGTTGTTGAAATGAGTATTTCATTGATTTTACACATGTTGCAAAAACTATTTTTTAAAAAAATTATTGAAGAACTGAAAAATCTTCTTCAGACATTCAGCATTAATTTAAAAGACAAAGGAGGGCAGCCTAGGGCAATGGCACTGACATGGTTTGTAAAGAAAAAGATGCACAAGCTAGACTTCTGTCTGAAATATCCAGAACCATTCTTTGTGCCCAACTAAATTCTAACTGTGAATTTGTTACTAGGAGATGTGGCCTCAGCTGTGCCAATTGCAATCACATTTTTGGGGAACAATTCAGAGATTAGGTATAATAATCTCTGGACCAGTGGAAAAATGGCATATTTTGAAGAAATGCATATCAAATTTTATTGGCAACCACCCTCCAATAACATGGTTGGGAAATGTTGTGAAATCAATTAGATTTAATTCAGATATGACACAAGATGCATTGGAAGAGTTAGGCAGAACAGCAGAAGATTCTCAAATAGAGGGAATCACAGACTGGCAGAAAAAGAAGTAAATATTGAATTTGTACACTGATTGCTATTTAGTATGAACTGATGTATGCAAAAGGTTATAAGAAACCTAAAGGGATCTAAATTTAGCTATTGACTTTAAAAAGGATTAAGAATATTTTAAAAACTACTAGAGAAAAATTTTCTATGTCAAAATGGTATGAGAAATATGCAATGAAATGACATTGCAATAAATATAAGGAAATGAAAACAGAAAGAAAAACGTTTTAATGATTGAGAGGGACAGGATGTATCAAAACTAGTATGAAACTAACTTCTGGAGAGACTATTTCCTGAGCATTATAGATAAACATAGTCACATGTAGATAAACATGAAGATAGAGATGAAAAAATTGAGTAATATATCTTATAATATAATAATATTTTTGTTTTTTTAATAAAATCTGAGCATTGATAAATTTAAGCAGAACTTAAGAAATTTAGTACAGATGTAGCCTATTGCTTTAAAAAATAGTGGAAATTTCAATATTAATATAAATGAATTTGGTACCTTTCTTTCTTGTTGATGAAATATGAACATCATATCAGAATATGCTGCCCTGAAATACACCACTTTGGCATAAGGATTATTTTCAGCTGAAGGCAATTAAGAAGCTGCAAATGTAGAAACAGCTCTTTGCTCCCACCCGCTACCTGCCTAAAAGCAGGACCTAAACTTCCCTTTGTGAAGGTGATCCGTCTCTCCTATCCTGTACCAGGAGGAGAGCAACGCTTATCACTGGAGATGGTTAGCGCTGAGATGGAGCTGCACAAACAAACTTTACCAAAATAACCCCTGGCTTCCATTAGTTCCCCCATATATTTACTTTCCCACAATTTCTCACCCCAAGAAGCCCAAGACCGTTTTCCTCTGTCTTGTCACTTTTCCATAATTTATCGCCCTTTGTTAAAATGGAATATAAACACCCCTCCCACCCGCCCCCACCCTGAGTTTAACTGCTTCCTTGTGTCCTCACTTATTTTCTGTGACGGCCTCTGTGCGTGTAAAAATGAAAATATTAATGTCAAAGAATTTGTATGCTTTTCTCCTGTTAATGTCTTCTTTCAGTTGAATTCAAAGGTCCCAGGCACAGAACCTAAGAGGGTAGATGTATGGTTTCCCTCCCCTACACTGTGGTTATTCTTTAATGTTTCCATCAGCTGTTAAGCTCTTGTCTCTCAGCTTCAAATTAATCTACTCTTTGCTATTTGGCTTTGTGATGCTGGAGCTGGCACTCTTCAAACCACGTCTCTGCTTTTCCAGCTGGCTCCGGGTTGGGCTGTGCCATCGGGGGTTGTCAGAGGGAGATGGGGAGGCTGGAGGGAGAAAAAAAGGACTTGCTCCTGCCTGTTGCTTCCTCGACGTGCGAGAGTTGCTCCAGGTTTCTTCACCCCACCTGGCAGCAGTGCCTCCCAGCTAAAGCCACTTGGCAGTTTTCCACCACTTACAAAAGCAGCCTCATGATGCCGCATTTCTGATGCGCCAGCAACCAGCCATCTGGTGATCCATCCTCTGGGATCTGGGTCCCAGGCCCTCGGAGCCCTCCTTTAAGTTCCTGAATGTTAATAATCGCAACCTCTTCCTTTTGTTCCCTCAAGCCCTAGGGGTAATAGCTGTTTCCTGTACTAGCTACTTCCATGATACCTTAGAGTTCTCTGAAAACATTGAAACATTTTTTTAAATTAAAAATTGGGGTAAAACATATATACATAAAATTCACCATCTTAACCATTTAAAAATGTACAGTTCAGTAATGTTAAGTACATCCACGTTGTCCCGTGCAACCAATCTCCAGAACTCTTTTCATTTTGTAAGACTGAAACTTTGTACCCATTAAAAATAACTCCCTACTCCTTCCCTGCCTCCCGCCCACCCCCGCAGCCCCAGCCCTTGGCAACCACCATTCTACTTTCCATCTGTGAGAATTTGGCTACTTTAGGTACTTCATATAAGAGGAATCATACAGTGTTTCTCCTTTTGTTATTGCCTGTTTTAGCATAATGTCCTGAAGTTTCATCCAAGTTGTGGTAAGTGCCAGAATTTCCTTCCTTTTTAAGGACAAATACTATTCCATTGTTTGTCCATAGCAAATTTTGTTTGTCCATTCTTCCACGGATGGACGTTTGGGTCAGCATTTCTTTTTACCCTTGCAGTTACCTTTACCAATTGTTTCTATTTATTTAGCAATTCTTCATATCGGATTCTCTGTTCAAAGAAGTGGTATGATTTCTGCTTCCTAACTGGATGCTGACTGATACGATGGTCAATCTTTCATATTTGAGTGGGCGTGGTCTGTGACTAGCCTGTCTTCTGGGTGGAGGAGCTGTTGTCCCTGGGAAGAGGACTCGTTGAATTGCTGGAGGCGCCACCCTGCTTCACTAGCTGCAGGATACTGTGGGCATCTTTCAGAGTCGGAAGAGCCAAGTCACAGAGCTGTTTGCATGGATTTAGCAAGAAAACCGCTACTGGAATATGCCGCTCTCTGCTTCTTGTTCTTCCTACTGCATTTCTTGCAGTCTTCCAGGGATATTTGCAGATCTGTTTCTCTCCCTTTACCTGCAACGCTGGCTCCAAGAGTCCCTCCCAGACTCACTGGCCACGGCTCAGCCTTGTTGTCCTAAAAACAGTTTGAGAATTCATCCCCGTGTCTCTTCTTGCTCTTGGAATTCGTGGACGTTGAGCGGGTTTGGCCTCTGGAATGTTCTGATTTCTACAGCATCCTTCTCCTGACCTGCACGTTTGGATGTGGACTTCTTTGCCAGTCTGATCTTTATGCTTTCTACTTTGCAGGATTTCTTATCTAATCTCTTAATGCCATGCCTTTTGGTTTTCTAGCACTGTATGTGTTTATTCCTTTGAAATAGTATATTTCTCCTGTTTCAAGGGATTTTGAATTAGAGTGGAGATATTCTTTGTTCAGTATTTTAATCCAGTTTTCTGTGTACTTCGTTATGATGGTTTTCCCCAAGAGTTTCTATAAATGGGTTTTACTTTTATAATCAGAAAAAAAAAGCTAGATGCCGCCAAAGCTTGTGTTACTTTCCTTGTAAACTATCAGTCCCTCAGGGACATAAACTTTTAGTTATTTCAGAAGGAAACATGGCCATCATAATTCATGAAATCTCCAGAGGCAAGACGTTGCAACTTAATTTCTTAACTGGTGTTTTATTCATTTCATAACTGCGTGGATAAATAACGTATGAAAGTGAAATGGCAATTATGATCGTCATATCAATGGAAATATTCTTAAAGTCATTTGAATCAATTCAAGGCTGACAAGAATTTATTGTATATTTAAAAATTTACTTATCTAGGTATCTTTTATTATCTGGGGTAGGAATCTCCAAGGATTTTCAGGAACTGAAGTGAAATAAAATCTCTGTGGGGCTTCCCTGGTGGCGCAGTGGTTGATAGTCCGCCTGCCGATGCAGGGGATGTGGGTTCGTGCCCCGGTCCGGGAGGATCCCACGTGCTGCCGAGCAGCTGAGCCCGTGAGCCATGGCCGCTGAGCCTGTGCGTCCGGAGCCTGTGCTCTGCGGTGGGAGGGGCCGCGGCAGTGAGAGGCCCGCGTACCGCCAAAAAAAACAAAACAAAACAAAAAAAACTCTATGAAATAAACTGAAAGTGAATGAGATGTTTGTAAATGCAACATGTACATATTGCAAATATTTGTTTGTATATGCAACATATGGATATTATATAGATATTCATGATTCCTCAAGCACCAGGGCTCATAGATAAATGATGCTCATTACTTTGGCATACTGACTGAACCTACCACATGTCAGGTATTGTTCTAGTGCTGGGCTTTTGATGGATAACCAAAATAGACATGTCCAACTTGAGCCATAGGAACCAAAGTTAAAGTATATTTTTGGAGCTTTAAGAATAATATTCTTATCTTTATTATTACCCTTATAAAATTTTTCTTTATCAAGTATATAGGACTATGGATTAAAATGATGTTAAATATAACCATATTATTCAATATCATAAGTAGCAACAATGCATTAGTTCCTCCCACCAAATGGTCAATATAAGTACTGATGCATTTAAAACAGACATTTTCATTCCAATGTGGTATAGACCAAAGGTTTGTTAGGTAATCTAAAATTAAGTTCAAATGATTTTAATTTAATCTGGGGCCATAATATATGCTTTTAAAATGGGACTTGAAGGGAAGAGTTACCATCTTATTTGTGATATCTATAGTGAAACTGTGTTGTAGATGTCTATTTCAGAGTTTAACAAAGCATTTGTTGAGAGGTGACATAGCAGATTGTAACAGTTCATTATTGCCAAAATCTGCTGCATAACAAACATCCCCAAACTCAGTGGTTAACAGTAATTATTCTCATGGACCTGAGGGTTGGCTAAGGGTGAGTTTGATCTGGGTTGGGCTAAACCAGAGTGACTTGGCTCCACTCCACCTCTCTCATCCTTTTTCTGGGACTAGCAGGTGAGCCTAGGTAGGCTCTTTTCATGGTGTTGATAGAGGTAAAAGGAGCAAATGAACACATATAAGGCTTCTTGAGGCTAAGGTTCAGAATGGGCACACTGTCACTTCTGCCTCATTCTACTGACCAAAGCAAGACTTACGACCATATCCATAGGCAAGAGAAAGGGAAATATGCCAGCACACAGTTTGAGGACACTGCAAGGTTTCATGGAAAAGGCCATGGATACAAGGAGGGATGAATAAGAAGGGTCAATGATATAATCTATACACAGAAACTACCTGGTTATTATTCACCCAAACTGTTTCCTTTTCTTCCTGGTGCCTACAGCGAGGCCATATTTCCTTGCATCTCATGTAGTAATGTTCTGCCTGTATGACCAAGTTCTTGCCAATGGAATGTGAGCAGAAATGACTTGACCCATAAAAATGTCTAATGAGAACTCCTCTGTGTTATTTCCCATTTCTTTGGTTTGATGTAGACAAGCTAGGAAAATTTGAAAGCCATGTATTCAAGATAGTCAGAAGTACAAGATGAAGGAGGCTGTGTCCAATCAGTAACTCCCATTTGGACTTTATGTGAGAGAGAAATAAACTTTTATTGTGCTGGAGCCATTACTCATTTCGGAGTTTGTTAACGCAGCTGGAATGATCTTCAATAATACATGTGATATATAGAGAGAAAGGCCCTAATAGTGCCCCCAGTGCTTCTTGAGAGCACTTTGAGACACACCGCCTTAAAGCTTGTTAGATTTAACTTCTATTCCATCAGGGGATCTTCTCCATATTTGCATAAATCCGGGAGGAAATACCTGGGTTATCCTGAGTTTGGAGAGAGATTTTTCCTGGTCACCAGGGCAGGACTGAGCAGGAATGAGCACTTTAGTGATCAAAACAAGTCCCTGCAAACAGTCAGGGATGGAAATATCTTTCAACATCAGTTAGGCCTTTTTTTTTTTTTCTTGCATTATCTCTTCTTGGTTCCATTAGATTCCTTTAGCAAGAACAAAAGAGGGAACGTACTATAAGAGGAAGGGTTGGGTGTGTGGTTTTCATCTGGTCCCATGAGCTGAGCCCTGCCAGACTGTGTCTGTGGCCAAGGCCTAACTCACGTCAAGAATCCTCCCCTCCTAGTAAACACCAGGTATGCTCTCGTTTAGAATTTAGAATGTCTGTTTTACTTTAGAGTTTAGTTTTTGGCATGTAATCCAACATACGTTTTAAAACATTATCCATTGGGCATATCATCTTCAACAGTCTTAAAAAGGCTTTTTCGTTTATTCATTTGGAACAGTTTTGCCTCATAAAAAAGCATCCATGCATTTGTAAGGGATGATAGCATCCAACCACATCCATCACATAATCCTCCTACCTTGCTTCTAATGTCAAAAATGCTACTTGCCTCTAAGCTCTTCTTTAGGAACTTTTCTCTATTTAGTAACAAGTAGAACATATCCATTACGTCAACAAAGCTGAGAGTAAATTTTGGAAATCACCTCATCTTATGAGTTAGAGAAAATGCCTAATCATCTGGTTTCCTGGATATTCACCAATTCCTCTGTGGCCCTCAGGAGATATAGAAGAGGTATAGAAGAAAAAGAGATCAGTATTAGAGATGAAAATAACTTCATTTCAGGCCAAGAAGTAATTAGAATTTTTATCTCCAGATCATCTGGGTTATTATCATCATTCCCTTTTTTCCCCTCTCTGTCTAGAAATTCCTCAGTTCTGGTGGATTTTCCCTTGTAGTTAATAATAATAGCTCATGTTTATTGAGCACCTACTGGGTCTTAGGCATTTAACATGCACTTGCTCATTTAATTCTCAGAAAAATCCTTTGAGATGGATGGTAAGATCCCCATTTTATAGATGAGGAAAGTGAAGCACAGCTGGTAACAGATTGGGCCATGGTTTGAACCCAGACAATCTAACTCCAGTGGCTGAGCTCTTCTCTGCTATTCTATGTGTCAAAAGTCATACAATTCTCAAGATTGATTAGCCGTTTGCTGTACAAGAGTGATTAACTCGGTCAAGAATCTCCAATAACTTTGTCTTGACTGATTTGATGGTGTCAGGTAGATGTGGATGGCCACTTTTATTATTTATTTATTTAGTCATTTATTTATTTTAACTTTTAAAATTATAGTTGATTTACAATATTATATTAGTTTCAGGTCTACAACATAGTGATTCAATATTTTTACAGCTTCATTTAAAGTTGTTATAGAATACTGACTACATTCCCTATGCTATATATTACATCCTCATATCTTATTTGTTTTATAGATAGTAGTTTGTATCTCTTAATCCCTTCCCCTATCTTGCCCCTCCCCCTACTTATTAAAGCCTTTTCCCTTCTCCATACAATAAATGCTGCTGATTAGTAGTAATAGTGGACACAAACATTTCTTAACACCTTTATACATTTCAGGCTCCTGGAAAGCTAGGTTCTTCTATTTTCCAACTGTACATAGCCTCAGAAGCTCTTAACATTTACTGTTGCTCTTAGGTGTTTTCAGTCTATATTCCATGGAAATGGGGCTGGTATTCAACAGGAACCCACCATAATACTGGCTATACTGGTTGTTAAAATCATGACATACAATAGGTAGTCATTGGCCCAACCTCCCAACCCCTCACCTTGGACCTTCCCCAGAAATTTCCATCTCTTCATACTATCTAGCAACTGAAGAGTTAACGCCCTCTTCCTGGACCCTGCTCCTTCTCTGCAGTAGTGCCCCTTGCTCAACCTTCTTTAATTCATCTCTACAGTGGAACAAATTATATCTGCTCTGCCTTTGTCAGTTGGCTGAGGGAAGGATCATGGGAAAGGAAATGGCTGAAAACTTGCTTTACAAACTGAGAAATACAAACACCAGGGAATTTCACCAAGTGGAGGAGTTTCATTCTCAGCTTGGCAGGGGGCAACGAATGACCTCTGGGTCCTGCTAGTGCTCCTTAAAGAATGACTAAGAGGGGCTTCCCTGGTGGCGCAGTGGTTGAGAGTCCGCCTGCCGATGCAGGGAACACGGGTTCGTGCCCCGGTCCGGGAAGATCCCACATGCCGCGGAGCAGCTGGGCCCGTGAGCCATGGCCGCTGAGCCTACGCGCCTGGAGCCTGTGCTCCGCAACGGGAAGGCCACAGCAGTGAGAGGCCCGCGTACCATAAAAGAAAAGAAAAAAAAAGAATGACTAAGAGTCTGCAATTTTTTCACAAGTGGAATTAGGTGTTCGATGGTTTTGTGAAGTTACTAATGCTTTTATATTTTAAGTTCTTGTAGAGTGTATGATTTTTTTAAAATCTTAGTTCCTTTCTCTTCCCTTTTCTCCAAATTACACTCTCATTTTCACTCATTCAGAAGCGTAATCAGAGTGTGTGCCAGAAAGTTAACTGCATGTGGGTAGGAAACTGAAGGTTAAAAACCTATGCTGTTTGCTAATTGTTACTTTGAGCAACATGTAAAAATGAAAGGTCAGATTTAAAATTTATTTCAAATTTAGTTTTCATCTTCAGACTTACCGCCCTAACATTTACTCATTTTAAAATGAATATGTTAGTTACCTTCTTTCCTACAGCATAGATCTTTATTTTGTTTATGAATATATTTTAGTTTTTAAATTATTTTCTTTGTTAACATTATTAACACCTTACCATTTTGCTTAAAGTTTCACATTTTTAAAACTAAGATTTTACTATTTTAAGGTTGAACATTTTCTTTTTGTGTTATCTTTTTTCTTATTTAAACAGCTTAAAGAGATAAATTCACGTACCGTACCATTTACCCATTTAAAGTGTACAATTCAGCGGCTTTTAGTATATTCACAGAGTTGTGCAATCATCACTGAAAATCATTTTAGAACATTTTCGTCATCCCCCAAAGAACCCTGTACCTTTTAACAATGACTCCCCGTTTTCCCCAGCCTTGTCTCCTGCATCCCAGCCCAGCTCCAGACAACCACTAATCCACATCCTGTCTCTATAGAGTTCCCAATTCTGGACAGTTCATACAAATGGAACGATACACTATCTACTCTTTTGTGAATGTCTCCTTTCACTTGGCATAATGTTTTCAAGGTTCCTATGACAGCTTTTTGATAAGAGATCGTGTATTGTCCTTGGATAGCTCCTGTATTTCTTGTTTTTTTGTATTTCATTATTCTATGTGTGTTTCTACATATTGTCTCACCAAATAGACCATAAACATTTAGGGACTGTTTTGACATCTGTGGCCAAGAACAGGACTACCTGGGAGACGCTTCTTCCATTCCTGGTTCTGGGGGAGCTCCTGGAGGGGTCTTTATACAGGCCTTTTCCCCTAGTGTTTAGTCTGGGGATGAATACCTGACTCAGCTGATCTTCCCTGGGATTTTAGAGCTGAGAATTGAGACATGGGGTCCCATGCTCTCTCTAGAGATGGGGATGGAAGAGGTCAAGCCTGCTGCTATGTGGAAGAAGATGGTATATGGTAGAAGAGAATGAAACCCACACAAGGAGATAAGCCATTTGGCACACCTGGCAGCACTCACATTTCTGACTCCATTTATATCTGAGGCCCAGCTGCATCCCTGGCCCTCCTATGCTGTCTATGGTCACTATTATACGTTTTGACATATTCTGAGGCCATTATTTAGATATCGGAATGACTGCTGCATCTAAAGTGTCTTAGGAGAATTCAAAAGTATGGTTCAGCTGTTTCTGGGGGCACCATTTTATTTTATTTTTATTTATTTATTTTTGGGGGGTACGCGGGCCTCTCACTGTTGTGGCCTCTCCCGTTGCGGAGCAGAGGCTCCAGACGCGCAGGCTCAGCGGCCATGGCTCACGGGCTTAGCTGCTCCGCGGCATGTGGGATCTTCCCGGACCGGGGCACGAACCCGTGTCCCCTGCATCGGCAGGCGGACTCTCAACCACTGCGCCACCAGGGAAGCCCTGGGGGCACTATTTTAAAGGATAATCATGAACTAGATTCACTGACATCAATATTTAGCATCCTAGATATTTTATATTAGTTGAAGATGTCTTCTATTAGCAAATTTAGGTTCTCAATTCACATTGATGATATATCACCAAATTTTGTGGGTATTTTTAAAAAATGTATTACCTAGCACATGCCTATATGGAACACACAGATTTTTTTCTTCCACATTTCACTGGTTTGAATAAATAGATGTTCTTTCTTATTTGGACTTGCTTAGTATCATGAAATAAGTAATTGGAAATTGAAGATGGAGGAATCTCAGGCATGCAGAACCTTTTTTTACTTTAAGTATACATTTTAGTATTTTGTGCGTGCACCAAGTACTTCAAAAAACCCTAAGATGAGAGTTACTCTATTATTACTTTGTAACATTACATCTATTTGCTGTTTAAAGAAAAGGCTTGGGTCTTTACACTTTAAAATTTATGAAATTATAAATACTCTTGTTTACTCAGGTGCATATCAAAGACAAACTCTAAGAAAAAAATCCTGACCCCTTTTACTACTCTCTTTCTGCTTGGGTGTATGTCATAGGAAGGAAATCTTGGCATTTATAATAATTCTGCATGTTTTGTGGAGATTCCTGGCCTTTTTTTAATGCAGCTTTGTTTTTTTCTCCCCAGTGTCCTATTTTACCACTATTTGCAGACAAACTTTAGCATCAATTCCTTTTACTAACTTATGAAATGGCTGCTTGGGCAAAGCTCTGAAGTACCAAGATAAGGAAAAGAAAAATATAAGTCTAAGAAATGAAGATGGGGAAGAGGAGAATACAGTGGGTCAAGATGAAGGGGTGGATCATCAGAAAGACAAGTGATAACAAATACTGGTGAAGGTGTGGAGAAAAGGGAGCCCTTGTGCACTGTTGATGGAATTGTAACTTGGCACAGTCACTATGAGAATCAGTATGGAGGTTTCTCAAAAAATTAAAAAGAGATCTACCATATGATCCAGCCATTCCATTTCTGGGAATATATCCAAAGGAAATGAAAACACAACACGAGCTCAAAAAGCTATCTGCACCCCATGTTCAAAGCAACATTATTTGTGATAGCCAAGACATGGAAATGACCTAAATGTCCATCAATGGACAAACGAATAAAGAAGTTGCAATACACACACACACACACACACACACACACACACACACAGAATGGAATATTATTTAGCCATAAAAAACCCAGGAAATCCTACCTACCATTTGTAACAACATGGATGGACCTTGAAGGAATTATACCAAGTGAAATAAGTCAGACAGAAAGACACATAATATGTGATCTCACTTATACGTGGAATCTTAAAAAAAAAATTTAAACTCTTAGAAAAAGAAGTCAGACTTGTAGTTACCAGAGGCGAGGGGTGGTGGGAATTGGAGGAAGATGGTCTAAAGGTATACCCTTCCAGTTATAAGATAAATGAGTACTGTGGATGTAACGTACACGTGACGACTATAGGTCACACTGCTGTGTGATCTACGGGAGAGTTGTTAGGAGAGTAGATCCTATGAGTTCTCATCACAAGGAGAAATCCTTTTTCCTTTTTTTTCTTTTTACTGTATATGTATGAGAAGATGATGTTAGTTGAACCTATTGTGGTAATCATTTCACAATATATGTAAATCAAACTGTGTGCTATACACCTTAGACTTATACAGTGATGTGTATCAATTATTTCTCAATAAAACGGGAAAAAAATCTTTCTTAAAAAACACAAAAACGAAGAGGGGGTGGGATCTGAGTCAGATTTCTGACAAGCCAGAGAGCACAATCCCTGGGGCACGTGCAAGAGAGAGGTGGTGTGGGTCCCAGGAAGAAGATGTCCCAGATCTAGGAGGTGAGCTGTGGGCCCTGTCGTTGAGCACTGAGTCTACATCAGGGGTTGGGTCCAATCTTAGGAGTTTGCAGTCAACTGGAAGGCACGGGGCTTCACAGATGTGTAAGGTTTCTCATCCAGGTAGAACATGGGGACCCAGGTGGATTCATTGTGCTGACATAATACAGGAGGCTGGGAAAATTCAGTTTGTGAGCCTGCATAGGTCCTCTGAGCTGCACCTACCGCGTGGGATGGGACTTCTCAACCCTTTACACTTGGAGCACTGCTCAGGGCTGGTGAAGGCAGAGCCGGCTGGGCTCTGAGCACCAAAAACTGCTTTGACCATAAAAATTCCTTTTATCTGGTTATTGTTCAAGTGTATGGGGTTTTTTTTTGTAGATTTGAGAGAGAAAAGCATTCTGCTGCTACAAAATTAAAAAGGTAGAAATCTTCCCTAAGAAAATATTTCTTCAGCCAGATGTTACAAGGAGGCCAAAAGCTGCTTTGGCAGGAGCTGAGGTTGTCCTTGTGTCTGAGGATGGATGGGCTTCCCCATCTTTCAAAGAAGTCACTTTGCTTTGCTGTCAGTGGTCACTGATGTAATGGAGAAGCCATGGAAGAGGTACAAGGAGGAAATGCTTCCTGGGAGGAGGAAGGTGAGGTTATAGGAAGTGGTATTAGGAGGATCATTGGTAGGTAAATGTTCTTCAAGGAGAGGCCACAATGATGCCATTTGACCACTAACACAATAGCATTGAGAGGCCAAATAACCAAGTTTGAGTTCTGCATATCATCTAACTGATGTTTGGGTCCGGGAGGGCATTATTTTATTTCACCTTGTGGTCGGTAGGGCTTACCAAATGACTGACCTACAAAACTGAGTCAGCCCTGGAGACAGGGAAATGAATTTATTTTGACCTCAGCTGAAAAACCAGATCCAGTAGCTTGATCAAGCTTCATCAGTAGCTTGATTCAAGTTACATTTCCATTCTGTGTGCATGAACATATGGTCTCTGGGTGGGGAGGGAAGAGGTGCCTCTGTGGACCACACCCCCAGCGCTTTCCCTTTCATCTCTTGTATGGGGTCCTGCAGGACCAACAAGCTTGAATGGGGTGTCACCCAGAATGAAGAAACTTAGCACCACAGATTACACAATGAACTTTTGAAGACTGCAGACCCCTAACTGGGGAAGTCAGAAGACCACTTGTATAAGAGTTGCTTGAGTGTATTTAAAAAAAAAAAAAAAAAAAAAACAGCTTCCTAGGCCTCACCTAAAATCCACTGAATGAGAATTTCTGGGGCTGGGGCTCAGGAATACGCACTGACGCCAAGTCCCAGGATAACCCTTAGGCATTCTAACCTTTGAGAACTATTGCTTTAAAGCCTGGAATGGCTCAGCTATGAAGCTGTAAATCTGGAGCAAGGTGACTACACGTTGCCCTCCATGGTGTTATTCTTGACTAAATGACAAAGACTCTACAAGTTGTACTGCAGGGAATTACCGTGTCTCAAAAATTGCTGTACTGGTGGTACGGAATAATCTTAGGGTAAGACCAACCTGTGACTGCTTGCTGGCAGAAGGAGGGGAAATCTTGAGATGGGGAAGAAAGATTAGAAATTGAGGTGTACACATGAGGGGATCCCTTATGGAGATTTTAATTTTTAATTGCTTTTCCCTTTGGACGCTGGGGATAGTTGTGTTTGATGTCCAGGCTTAATTATTCCCTGGTTAACTCACACAGTGAAGTCTGTTACACACATACAGTGGACTTTACATAGCGTCATAGGGGAAGTTAGGGGCAGACTAGCAAAAGGAAGCGTGGCTTCCCTAGAACCACCCACTGCAGAGGCCAGCATGTATAGACAGCATTCATTACAGGCTGAAGGTTACAGAAGTCCAGGCAGGGGCAGTTGGTGGGGCCACGGCACGGTGGGGAGGAGAACATGACAAGGACAACAGCCGTCAATTGCCACTGTCCCTACTCCTGTTTTTATTTTGTCTTTAACCAACTCCAAACAGATTTTTATGTCTACTACCCCTAAAACCGCTCTTGCCGAGGTCTCCAGTGACATCTAATTGCCAAATTCATTGATAGATTCAAAGATCTCCTCTTTGACCTACCCATAGGCATTTGACACAGTTGACCATTTGCTTGTTGGAAACCTCTTACCTTGACTTCTAGCTCGGCATTCGATCTTGGTTTCCCTGCTGCCTCACTGGGGTCTCCTTTTAAATCTCTGTTACTCATTCTTTCTCAACATTGATGGGACCCAGGACCCAGTACTTGGATATTTTCTCTTCATTCCCTTTACTCAGCCCATGGATGGATGACTCCCTATATATTTATCTCCAGCTCCACTTCTTCTCACCTGTAAGTCCAACTGTTAACTGGCCATCTCCGCTGAGATGTGAAATGATGCTAACTTAACATGTCCAAGTCAAACTTGTCTTTCCCCTTGCTGCTGCTCGAAACCTGCTTCTTCTAGGCCTTTCCCATGTCTCTAACTGCTTGGGTCCAAAGACTTGGAGTTATCCCTTACTCTCTTTCCTCACAGTCCATACCCAGTCCAGTAAGAAACCCTGATGGCTCTACACCAGCAAACTATAGCCGAGATCTCTCTGCCTCTCACCATTACCACCCTGGCTCAAACCACTATTATCTCTCATCTGGATTTTTGCAATAGATCTAGACAAAATCTAACTTTCCCTGTGCTTCCAACTGTACCCTCTGTGCAGTAAAGGATTAACTCAGCAGGTCTGGGTTGTCCAAACCTTGTACATTTCAAAGAAAGTTTGGCCCTTGTCTGGCTCCTGGGAAATAACTTCTATGATTTTGGAATATCCAGCCCCAAAGAGGTTATTTCCCAGGAGACAGACAAGGGCCAAAATTGTTTATTGTAGCCAAATATACATAACATAAAATTTACCATTTAAATCATTTTTAAGTGTAAAATTCAATGGCATTGAGTACATTTACAATGTTATGCAACCATCACCACTATCCATCTCCAGAGCTTTTTCATCTTCCCAAACTGAAGCTCTGCACCTATTACACAACACCCCTTTCCCCTTCCCTTCAGCCCCTAGTAACTTCTATTTTCCTTTCTGTCTCTATGAATCTGCCTATTCTAGGTCGCTTATATAAGTGGAACCATACAATATTTGTCCTTTTGTGTCTGCCTTATTTAACTTAGCATAATGTTTTTAAGCTTCGTCTATGGTATAGCATTTATCAAAATTTTATTTCTTTATGGCTTAATTCCATTGTATGCATAGACTAGATTTTTAAAAATCCATTTATCTACTCATGGACGTTTAGTTTGTTTTCACCATTTGGTTATTGTGAGTAATGCTGCTGTGAACATTGGTGTACAAGTATCTGAGTCCTTGTTTTCAATTCTTTTCACATATACCTAGGAGCGGAATTGCTGGGTCATGTGGAAATTCTGTGTTTAACTTTTTGAAGAACTGCCCGACTATTTTCCACTGTGGCTGCAATATTTTACATTCTCACCAGCAATGCACTAGGGTTATAATTCTCTACATCCTCACCATTGCTTGTTATTTTCAATATTTCTTTTTTGATAATAGCCTTCTTAATGGGTGTGAATTGGTATTTCATTGTGGGTCACGAAGTCTTTTACCTCATTACCTTGCACTTTAATTGACAAAGTAGTCTTTGGGTCTATACCTGCCCTCCCCATTTGCCTTCCTTACTGCATTTGACTATTGTTGTTTATGAATCTTTGTAAAACGCCTCTTGTAATAGATCGTCTTGGTATCTCCCTTCTCTCTGCACTATCATGTCAACACTCTCCTGCTTGGAACACAATTTTCTGTCTACCCAAATTTCCTTCCCCACATAAGTATTCCTTAAATATTTTCTGAGGAAATGAATTCATGGACTTGTTAACAAAGACTCTTTCCCGAGGAGACTTAGAGTCTAGTATACACTTTTAAAAGGAATAAGAGTCATAAGAGAGACCCAGATAAAGGGGAATCAGAACAGAAGGGATTCATGGAGGAGAATGGGAATTTGAAGAATGAGTAGGGCTTCAGGGGGAAGAGAGAAAGGAACTTTCAACAAAAGAGAACATAGTGTGTGTCTTTTTTGGCTGAATCCTAAGGTGTGCAAGAAAGGAACATGCTCTAACTTTTAAAAAGGAGAGGCACCGGGTTCTGAAAGACTTGAATGCCATGGTTAGGAGTTTGGAATTCATTTAGTAATTAATCAGGACTTAAAGTTTTTAAGAGAGTCCTTGAATTGTGATTTTTTTTTAACTGGGGTATAGTTGTTTCACAATGTTGTGTTAGTTTCTACTGTACAGTGAAGTGGAGTTCCCTGTGCTATACAGCAGGTTCTTATTAGTTATCTTTTTAATTAGTTATCTATTCTATTTTATCTTATTAGTTATCTAGTTCTGAAGTAGCAAAGAGGTGTTTGAAGGATGATTTGGATTTTAGCAATTACTATTAAGCAATTTATAACCTTTGAGAATATAGTTTATATTCACTGGAGGAGGTAAGGAGGAATAACATATCAGAGAATTGAGCAGGGAATGGGAGGCTCCTCTTTCAAGACAATTAGCAATAAAGGACAGGGGGATAGTAGAAGAGCTGGAGAGAGAAGGGTTTTTTAAAAATGGGAAAACAAGAGTAGCAGCCCAGCCGACAGCCCTGGTCTCTGTAATGTGCACATGGGAGACTTAGCATTTTCTATGGTTTTGTTGTTGTTGTTCTTTTTTTTTTTTTTTTTTAATGGCAGCTAAAGGTGTACAGATAATGTTAAATTAATGTTTTTATTTTTTTAAGGTGTATATTTTCAGTTCATTTAGAGCATGCAAATCTTCTTTTTTTAACATCTTTATTGGAGTATAATTGCTTTACAATGGTGTATTAGTTTCTGCTTTATAACAAAGTGAATCCGTTATACATATGTTCCCATATCTCTTCTCTCTTGCGTCTCCCTCCTTCCCACCCTCCCTATCCCACCCCTCTAGGTGGTCACAAAGCACCGAGCTGATCTCCCTGTGCTATGTGGCTGCTTCCCACTAGCTATCTATTTTACGTTTGGTAGTGTATATATGTCCATGCCACTCTCTCACTTTGTCACAGCTTACCCTTTCCCCTCCCCATATCCTCAAGTCCATTCTCTAGTAGGTCTGTGTCTTTATTCTCGTCTTACCCCTATGTTCTTCATGACCGTTTTTTTTTTTTTCTTTAGATTCCATATATATGTGTTAGCATATGGTATTTGTTTTTCTTTCTGACTTATTTCACTCTGTATGACAGACTCTAGGTCCATCCACCTCACTACAAATAACTCAATTTCATTTCTTTTTATGGTTGAGTAATATTCCATTGTGTATATGTGCCACATCTTCTTTATCCATTCATGATGGACACTTAGGTTGCTGTCATGTCCTAGCTAGTGTAAATAGAGCTGCAATGAACATTTTGGTACATGACTCTTTTTGAATTATGGTTTTCTCAGGTAGTGGAATTGCTGGGTCATATGGTAGTTCTATTTGTAGTTTTTTAAGGAACTTCCATAATGTTTTCCATAGTGGCTGTATCAATTTACATTCCCACCAGCTGTGCAAGAGTGTTCCCTTTTCTCCACACCCTCTCCAGCATTTATTGTTTCTAGATTGTTTGATGATGGCCATTCTGACCGGTGTGAGATGATATCTCATTGTAGTTTTGATTTGCATTTCTCTGATGATTAACAATGTTGAGCATTCTTTCATGTGTTTGTTGGCAATCTGTATATCTTCTTTGGAGAAATGTCTATTTAGGTCTTCTGCCCATTTTTGGATTGGGTTGTTTGTTTCTTTGATATTGAGCTGCATGAGCTGCTTGTAAATTTTGGAGATTAATCCTTTGTCAGTTGCTTCATTTGCAAATATTTTCTCCCATTCTGAGGGTGGTCTTTTTGTCTTGTTTATGGTTTCATTTGCTGTGCAAAAGCTTTTAAGTTTCATTACGTCCCATTTGTTTATTTTTGTTTTTATTTCCATTTCTCTAGGAGGTGGGTCAAAAAGAATCTTGCTGTGATTTATGTCATAGAGTATTCTGCCTATGTTTTCCTCTAAGAGTTTGATAGTGTCTGGCCTTACATTTAGATCTTTAATCCATTTTGAGCTTATTTTTGTGTTGTGACGGAGGTGTTGCCTCCGTCACCTCCAGGCACATGCACAGGTGAGGGTGGTCACACTGCCCCAGGCCGGGTGCGCCATCAGCATGCTGGGCCCTGAGATCCACTTCATCCCATTAAAAGCTCCTGCTTGAGACACAGCTCACACAATTTTGGCTTTATATCCCCTCCCCTCTGAATTTCCTCTGTGATCTCAGAAACAAAGCATAGAAGAAAAAAGGAAAAGAAAAGAAGAAAGAAAAAGAAATCACCATCCACATAGTCCTTATCAGAAAATTTCAGAGTTATCACCACGCCTGCTCCAGGCAGACTTCTGTTATCTGGCTTAGAAGCAGGGCTGGGACTTGGCAGGGAGCGCACGCCAGGGGAAGCAGATCTAAGAGGGAAGGTGGCTTGTCTAACTCCAGTGCCCTTTCCTGATGAAGCGATGACTTCTATGAAGTCATTTTCTCACAAAGTCACTGTGTCCTTAGGCTGTGGTCCCATATTTTGTCTCCATTGCCTTCATCTTATCTCTCCTTTTTCTTAACCAATCAAAATTCTCCAGGTTCCGTGATGCAACGTTCACCTCAATTAAGAAGATAGTTACGCTGTTTGGTCCTTGGTTTGATTTCAGAAAATCAGGCAGACATTTATGGAGATGCTCCTGTGGGCAGGCACGGGGTCTAGTGCTGTGAGCAAGACAGGGCTGAGCAAGAAGACACAATGTAGGGAAAGAGGCCGAGCCTGGCGAATGTGGGGGCCCAGCAGGAGCGGGACAGCGGCGTGGGGACAGGGTCTGGGAGATTGCTTCCAGCTGGGAGGGCTTGGGAATGAGTGAGTGGAGGTTGACTTTAGAACTCGGCCTGCAGGGTTTAAGGGACGAGGCAGATTTGGACCAGATTCTAGAGAGAAGGGGGTGGAATCTCCGTGGTGGAAGAAACCAGGTGAGCAGACACGTGGGTTGGGGATGGGAAAGGGAGCAAGCCAGGAACAGCCTGGGTTGCAGTAAAAGCGGTGTGAGCAGGGGTACGTGTACCCTCGACTTGCTTGCTCTGCTCAGGAGTTTGGAATTTCTTCTGTGGGCAGTTGAAAGCCTTTGAAGGCTGCCTGTTCATTGCAAAAGCTTTCTCATTTATCTGTTTGCAATTCAATCTGTGTTTCCCAGTTTCATCTGTTAAGAAGGAAAATCTGGACCTTCTGGGCCGCTCTGAGGTCATTTTTGAATCCTGTGCTTTCCGCTCTCCCCTCTTTATCTACGTCCCGCTGCCTTGCTTGGCCCCTCGTGATTGCCTGTCAGCACTATCTACACACAGCAGTTTTGTGTGCTTTGCTGCTTTTGAGAGTCCAGGATCACATTTTGCCAATTTTCAGTTTTAATAAGTTTTCTTACGTTTTCAAGGCTGTCCTTAGGAACAAAAATATATACATGTAACGAGCCACAGATGGCATCCTAAATGTTGTTACATTACAGCTGAGATGCAAACATTCAGAAACACAGCAAACGTCTCATTTCCTCAGACTTTTGGCCCTAAAACCACTTTATTTTTATATGTTTATTTATTTAAAAAAATTGAAGTATAGTTGATTTACAATACTGTGTTAATTACTGCTGTACAGCAAAGTGATTCAGTTATACATATATATGCACATTCTTTTCAAAATTTCTTTTCCATTATGGTTTATCATAGGATATTGAATATAGTTTTATGTGCTATACAGTAGGATCTTGTTGTTTATCCATTCTATATATGAAAGCTTACATCTGCTAATCCCAATCTCCCACTCCATCCCTCCTCCAGCCCCCTCCCCCTTGGCAATCACCAGTCTGTTCTCTATGTCTGTGATTCTATTTCTGTTTCATAGATAGGTTCATTTGTGTCATATTTTAGATTCCACATGTGATCTCATATGGTATTTATCTTTCTGTTTCTGACTTACCACTTTAAATAAAAGTTGACAGGTAAGAAAATGAGAAGGAAGATCTTGATCCTTAGAATTTTTGCTTAGTAAGCTCAGTGATGGAAGTTCTGGAGAATTCTTGTGGCACTTAGTAGGTGCTCAGTTAAACACTGTTAGTTCTGAGAGAAGATTTCATGGTTAGATAGAAGGCACCAGGAGGTTTCCCTCCCATGCTGGAATCCCTCATTTAGTCCCAGTATTTCACAGTTCAGTGCGTTGTTTTTCATGAAAAAGGGCAAGCCATCTAATTGATTAATCAAAGGGAATGGTTTGGTAAATATAGCACATCCCCTTGAGAACGCTTATGTCATTTTAAAAATGGTGATTACTAAAACAGTTATGAAATATTATAATGTAATATTAAGAGGAGAAAAGCAGAATGTAAAGTTGCATATCACCGGGGGTTTAAACATTTTAAAAATGAGATGTGTCGGGCTTCCCTGGTTGCGCAGTGGTTGAGAGTCTGCCTGCCAATGCAGGGGACACGGGTTCGTGCCCCAGTCCGGGAAGATCCCACATGCCGTGGAGCAGCTGGGCCCGTGAGCCATGGCCGCTGAGCCTGCGCGTCCAGAGCCTGTGCTCCGCAACGGGAGAGGCCACAACAGTGAGAGGCCCGCGTACCGCAAAAAAAAAAAAAAAAAAAAAAAAATGAGATGTGTCTGTTGCACAGACAGCCTCTTGGAGACAGAAAGCTGGATCCAATGACTGGTCAAAGGTGGTCCTCCGACCAGATGCAGGATTGCAGGCTAAATCTGAAACTAAGTGAGCAATAAACATACCTGAGTATAAATATCTTTTCAAAAGAGACCCATGTTAGGTAAACAGTGTCGTTTACCTGCATCCAGGTATCAAGTAAACTGAATTTGCTTGCTAGCTACTTCCTTCTCCATTTCTTTATCTTTCCAAATACTTTCCATTTGGGTTGTTTCCTCTAAAATTGGTGCAGATGATCTTTCCCATCAAATTAATGTTGTTTACGTATCTCCTAAAAAATACAGATGCCCCTGGTTAGGTCCACTGCTGCCCATGGCCTAGAGCTTTCTCAGAATAGTGAATTATATGTCTGTGACTGGTATTAATAGATGAACTCATCTACATTGGGACTTGTGGCTGCCTCTTTCCCCGTGTCTGGGGATGGAAGGAACTGGCAGTAATGAGTGATCACCTGGCTTTCACAGATGCACAGAATCTGAAAGGTAACTTAGGTAGATGAGTGGGTGCTGGGTTTATGGTGGAGGACCCTACCATACTGTCATGAAGTCGCTTGCACATTGTGTGAAGATCTAGAAATCCCGCTGTTTAAAAAACAGAGAGAAGGAAGTGGCCACCAATTTCTGGGGCTTTGAGCGTCCTGCATGAGGGGCGTTACTGGATATTTTTACTTTCTTCAAAGAAAATTATTTCAGCGCTTCCTCTTCTCTGGTGCTCAGCCCTTATTTTCTTCTCCCCCCTTATCACCCTCCGGCACTTTCCTGCCATCATAGTTGTGGACTGTGCTCTCTTGATGACGCCTCTAACCTAGAGCTCTTGGGGTGCAGCTACGGCTTGCTTGGCCGCCCTCCTTTACTGCGCTCACTCAGCAATGTCAGTTCAGGGCAAGCAGAACAACAAAGCAAACGCCCTCTCAACTCTCCTTTGCTCCTGCCCTGCCCTGGTGGAGTTGAAATCTCACCCTTTCCAGAGAGGTCCAGCCTGAGAAATTATTTAAAAATCTGCTTAAATAAGCCAATCTTTTTCCCGCCTGCTCCACCCATATACGCCTCTCCTTATCTGAAGGGCACACCTCCGTGTGTGGGCGTCGACACACACGTAACCTCTGAAATGTTGCTGTTAAATGGTGAAATGCATGCAGTTGAGACTTGGCTGACTATTTGCCTTCCTTTCTTCCTGACCCATCACCTCCTACTCTGGGACCCCAAGGGATCATGCAAGAAGGCAAACTGGATGGTTCTAGAGATGATCTGGTACCATTTTCTAGATGAGGAAACTGATACCCACAGATCATAGATCTGCTCCTGATCACAGATCTATAATGCAAGTGACAGCTATGGGACGACACCCCAGATCACTTCCGTCCCAATACGGCAGCCTTTTCATTACATTGTTATGCTTACATGAGTTACTTCCTTAATCCCATGAACTTCTAAGATGCTCTGCAGGAAAAGCCACGTTTCCTTCATAGCTTGTCCAAATACCATCTTTTTCACAACGCTTTTATAGATGGACCCAGTCATAGGAGAACTCTGCATCCTCCAATCTCCCTTGGCATTTTTTAAACCATGTGAAGCATTTGTAGTCTACAGTACTGCCGTCAGTTAGGGTTAATTAGGTGCATGTCTTACCCTCTGCACTGGACTACAGGAGCTACTTGAAGGCAGCAATTGTGTCTTTTTAATTATTGTTTGTCTCATAATGCTGGCACAGTGTTTGATACTCAATAAAGGTATGCTGCCCAAAGGAAGGTGGGAATGAATGAATGAACAATGAACCCATTGGACTAACACCTTTGTTCCCTCTTGGATCGGGTGCTGTAAATCACAGTATGGTGAATCTCCGGGGACTGAGGGCTTTGTGAGTTATGGGGAAGTCTTTCTGTCTCTCTGGCTGAGCGGGCAGTGATAACATTAAAACTGCAAATTTGGAGTAGCTAGCAAGTTAGTAAATCACTGCTTTCGGAAGTACATTCATATGGGCTCTTCATAAATAAATCAATGAAATTGCTGGCAGTCGCCAGTCAGGCAGGTCTGCCCCTCAACAGAGCAGGTTTCTCGTGTTCACCTGGCTAGGATGTTGACTGCTGCTGAAAACGGTTCCAGCATCAGTGTCCCTGAAGAGCTTGGGGCTTCTTGTCATCAGTTCCGCCTCTTGGAGAACCTTCCCCCCCAACTAGGAGAGGGCAGAAATAGCTCATTGTTTGGTCACGGTGGTGATGGCAATCTGGGGCAGCTGCCCCAACTTCAGGCCTTCCCTACACGTGGCTGAACTTTTTATTTGACCTGGATTTCTTCCCTTGATAAGTTTTCTTATGGGGGATTCAGTGGCTTAGGGAGCTCGAAGACATGTCTCAGTAAAGGAACTGCAGGAAGTTCTCCTGATAAGAAAAACCCTGAATTCTGGTCCATCTCAAAGAATAAGTGAATTTTGGAAACAATTAATTGGCTCCATATACCCTCCTCCCCATTAAAATATTTTTGCTTCTTTATCTTAGTCCTAAAGGCCAGGATCTCTGGATGTACAAGGTAGCAATTAATTGAGCAGGAAGGCTGATTTAGATTCCTGAGCTAATAGGAGATGATGAGTGAAGATTTTCCGAGTTCCTTCTTTTTCCTTCACAATGTATTTTCCACAACAAATATTTATTGATTACCTAACATGTGTCAGGAGCCCTGACAGGCTTTGGGGACACAAACATGAAGTAGCTTTTGCTTTCAAGGATTTTATAGTTTGAGAGGGTTGCAGATATGTACATTTGATGGGGGTATGGAGGGAATAGGCCTGTGATGGAGACAGGGTAAAGGGCCCTGGGAAATGAGAGAGAAGCGTGCTGGCTTGGGGAAAAGTCACTCAACTGGGGCATAAGGAGTGAGTAGGGTTTCATCAGAAGAGGGGGAAGTTTATTCCAGACAGCAGGAGCAACATGGAGAAAGGACGTGATGGCGAATTTAGGGCATCAGGACCGGCAACCATTCACCCGCAGATCATTATCGATCAATCCACATGGCAGGTTCTGTGCCGACCACTGTGTCAGTCAGGTACATATGGAGCTGTCTCAGGCAGAGTCTCTGTCTTCCAGAAGCTCAGCATTCAGATGGAGGGTGAAAATGCTATGGAGAGAGTTGGGGGATAAGGCTGGAAGTTGGGCTGTTAGACTGTGAGAGGCTCTGGCTCTGGACTAAGGAGTGCAAACTTTCATTGGCAATGTCTCAGCTTATGATCTAAACCAAAAAAGTCCATTAATGAGGGACATATACGTGTTTCCTTTTTTTTTTTTTTTTTGCTTTTGCAAACATTATTGTAATGAATAATTGTGTTCTTACATTATTTCATGCATGTGAGTGCCCACCTGTAGGATCAGGTCCTAAATCAGAATCACTGGATCAAAGAGTGTGTGCATTTGTAATTTTATCAATGTTCACAGTACATGAGATGCATTTCCATCCCTACTCATCAAACACACACACACACACACACACACACACACTTCACTCACTCACACTGTAATGAAGACAGTCTTTCATTTTATTCTCCAATAATTGTCACAGATGGCCAAGCTCCAGCTCTCTCTAAAGATACAAAGGCATGCGTTTGGAATGGATGAAATTCTGTCCTGGATAGATCCAAGAATACTCTCTGTGTTCTACCTCCATTCAGATTTCTGTCCCATGGGGACCTGGATGAAGCACTGTGGGAAGAAGTGGTTGGCCTTCAGGCTGTTAGACTCAAAGGTTAGGAGTGTCTCCATACACAACTGCTAGATGGGACTCTAAGTAACTCACAGTGGGTGGATCATTGTTGAAGTCTTAAACTTTTGTTGATTTTTTCCCATATTTTCAGCTTATGCTACTTCTGGGGGAAATGATTGCTCCTTCTGGGGGAAATGATTGCTCTAAGTCTCATTGATCCTAAACTTTTAATCTTGGATCGTGCGGGCCTATTTAATCATCTACCACATCAATAATAGTATATATATATTTGTCATTTTCATGGGATAATAAAAAGTTAGTAGCATATGATTACTTGGACATGTCACAGGAACTTCAAACTTAAATCTGTGTTTTTCAGGCCTCCTGCACCCACCCCTCGCCACACACATGCAAGTGGAAGACAAGGCAGAAAGCTGTGGTTTCCAGGCATAAAGCCCATGCATACAAAATAAAAGATAACTGAAGTTTGGCCCAACTATCTCATTTGTCATCTCCATCCTCCCCCTGACTACACGGGGATGAGCTCTGACAAGAGACTGCCCATGTTAAGGGTGAAAGTACTTGATAAAGGCTTATAAGGAAGACTCTTACAGCTTTTAACAAAAATATCAAGGGCAAGTTGTACAGTTAAGTGGCAGGAAACTGAATTTGGCAGTAGTTTGTAGCCTCTGTATTAAAAAGATACACATTATATATGGGATTTAAAAAAAATCAATCAAGCAAGAAACTTGCCTTTATTAAGGACCTGCCCTGCTGAGGCTCTCTATTAGGCAGAATAGAAGGTAATAAATAAGTAAGAAAATAAGCAAATAAATAAATAAGTGAATAGTCAGGGTCCAAGCTCTTTAAAAAATTAGGAAGGAGATGGCAAGATAAGGCAAACATACATGACCAGTTTAATGACCACTTGAGAGTTAACGGTATGAAGTTACCATTATATGAAACTCTCTTCAGTGCCAAGCAATTGGGCCTGAATGACTTCTACAGCTCTGAACTGATAGGAGAGTTCCCAGCTTGGAAGAGCTCATCACAGCTCAAGGAAAGTTTGTTAGAGAGCTAGGGTATACCTTGCCCCTACTTCCTATTCATCGACCTCCCATTCATTCATGTTCTCGTTGAACATTTCCTATATGCTTTGCATGCACATTTTGCATTGGTTCTCTCCTTAGCAGCCTTCAGGATACCCGCCTCCTTTTTCCACACCTTGGGACTCCACTCAGGACAGCCCCACCTTCTATCTATCCAGGGCTTCATGGCTTGTCACTTCTCATTCATCCCAGCAACCCAATCCTGTGCTCTCAGTCCCCTTTGCTAGAGGATCAGTAAACTCCTTCAGGTCCTCAAAAAGTTATGGAGTTACCATATGGCCCAGCAATCCCACTCACAGGTGTATACACAAAACAACCGAAAACAAGAACTCAAACAGATACCTGTACATGAATATTCATAGCTGCACTATTTACAGTAGCTAATAGAAAGAAACAATCCAAATATTCACCATGGATGCATGGTTAAACAAATTGTGGTATATCTATATGATGGAAAGTTATTCAGCCATAAAAAGGAATGAAATTCTGATACCTGCTATAACGTAGATGAACTTTGAAATATTATGCTAAATGAAAGAAGCCAGACACCAAAGGTCACATATTATATGATTCCATCTATATGAAATATTCAGAATAGGTAAATCTGTAGAGACAGAAAGCAAATTGGTGGATGCCACCATTTGCAGGGAGTGGTAAATGGACATAACTTCTTAACAAGCTTTGGGTTTTATTTTGAAGAGATAAAAATATTTTGGAACTAGTTAGAGGTGGTGGTTGCAGAACATTGTGGGTATACTAAATGCCACTGAATTGTCCACTTTAAAAGGTCAATTTTATGTTATGTGAAATTTATTTCAATTTAATATTCAAAAAACAAAGCAAAACAAATGCCTTGTTCGGGAAACATGCTGTAGGTTAAGTGCTCTTCCTCCTGATATAATTGCTTTCGGGAGGAGTGGGTCACTGAAGAAACAAAATATTAATTCAGAAGGGTGGGTTTCAGGGTGTAGTTTAAGCAAATGAAAGTAATTCCTCAGATTAGTACAGAGCTTTATAGTTTACAGAAGTACCTTATGTCCAACACCTTACACACCTTTCAGAAAATTTCCCTCATACTTCCTCATCTTATCACCCCAAGTTCTCACTTCCTGTCACCTGGAATAATGTCACCCCACCTCTGTGTTTGAATCTGATCCATTCACTGAGGCCCACGTCAAATGCCGTTTGTGAACCTCACTTGGAAATACAAGCACATTCTCGTTGCTCAGAGCACCTTAGCTGCCCTTTCTGATGTGCTTAAAAGGCCCTTTGGGGGCTTCTCTCATGGTGCAGTGGTTAAGAATCCGCCTGCCAATGCAGGGGACACGGGTTCAAGCCCTGGTCTGGGAAGATCACACATACCGTGGAGTAAATAAGCCCATGCGCCACAACTACTGAGCCTGTGCTCTAGAGCCTACGAGCCACAAATAATGAGCCCATGTGCCACAACTACTGAAGCCTGTGAGCCTAGAGCCTGTGCTCCACAACAAAAGAAGCCACTGCAATGAGAAGCCCCCGCATCGCTCCGAAGAGTAGCCCCTGCTCGCCGCAACTAGAGAAAGCCCACGCACAGCAACGAAGACCCAGTGCAGCCAAAAATAAATAAATAAAATAAATAAATTAATTAAAAGAAAATAAGGGGAGAGATCCCCTTCCCTTTAGAAAAAAAAAAGGCCCTTTGGGAAGCAGGTGGGTAATGAAAAGAAGGCTTAGCCCCAGACAGACAATGTGGTTCGAGAGGGATTTTCTCAGGCCTTGGGGTCTGACTCTTCTCCTTAGGGTTTAAGACAGTCCCTGGTTATAAGCCAAGATCACTGATGCTGTCTTGGGCAGAGACGACACATGTGCTCAGTAGGTAACTGATGTTTAGATGCTTTTTGTGAACCACATAATATTGAACAATGCTGGCGTTATTTATAATTTCAAGGTGTGATTTGAAGTTATACTTTGAAGGGAGAGAGTTAGAAATCAAGTGATTAGTCAGAAATGGGTAGGTCAGGGGGAACTTATTAAGCAGTTGGCTGGTAGAGCCTCTTGAGGGCAGGGACTCCCTGGTATAGTCACCATATCTGGTGCCTTCCATGGCACTTGGCATATAGTAGGCCATTTAAACCTGTTGACTTAGATGTTACTGGCATGAAAACAGACACATAGATCAATGGAACAGAATAGAGAGCCCAGAAATAAATGCACGTACTCGTGGTCAATTAATCTACAACAAAGTAGGCAAGAATATACAATGGATGAAAGACGGTCTCTTTAATAAGTGGTGCTGGAAAATCTGGACAGCTACATGTAAAAGAATGAAATTAGAATATTTTCTAACACCATATACAAAAATAAACTCAAAATGGATTAAAGACCTACCTAAATGTAGGACCAGAAACCATAAAACTCCTAGAAGAAAACATAGGCAGAATACTCTTTGATGTAAATCATAGCAATATTTTTTTTGAATTTTTCTCCTAAAGCAAAGGAAACAAAAGCAAAAATAAACAAATGGGGCCTAATTAAACTTAAAAGCTTTTGTATAACAAAGGAAACCATCCACAAAACGAAAAGAAAACCTACGGAATGGGAGAAAATATTTGCAAATGATATGACCAATAAAAGGTTAATATCCAAAATATATGAACAGCTCATACAACTCAACATCAAAAAACACAAACCAATTAAAAAGTGGACAGAAGACCTTAGTAGACATTTTTCCAAAGAAGATATACAGATGGGTAACATGCACATGAAAAGATGCTCAACATCTCTAATCATCAAAACCATAATGAGATATCCCCTCACACCTGTCAGAATGGGTAACATCAAAAGGACCACAAATAACAAACGTCAGCAAGGATGTGGAGAAAGGTGAACCCTCGTGCACTGTTGGTGGGAATGTAAATTGGTGCAGCCTCTGTGGAAAACGGTATGGAAGTTCCTTAAAAAACTAAAACTAAATATAGAGCTACCATATGATCCAGCAATTCCACTCCTGGGTATATATCTGAAGAATATGAAAATACTAATTCAGAAAGACACATGCACCTCAATGTTCACAGCAGCACAATTTACAATAGCCAAGATATGGAAGCAACCTAAGTATCCATCAACAGATGAATGCATAAAGAAGATGTGGTATATATATGTATATATATACCACACACACACAGCAGAATGCTACTCAGCCGTAAAAAGAATGAAACTTTGTCATTTGCAGCAACATGGATGATCCTAGAGATTGATTATAATACCAAGTGAAGTAAGTCAGACAAAGACAAATATCATATGATATGACTTGTGGAATCTACAAAAACGATACAAATGAACTTATTTACAAAACAGAAATAGACTCACAGACATAGAAAATAAACTTATGGTTACCAAAGGGGAAAGGCTGGGGGAGGGGAAAATTGGGAATTTGGAATTAACAGATATACACTACTATATATAAAATAAATACCAAGGACCTGCTGTATAGCACAGGGAACTAAATTCAATATCTTGTAATAACCTATAATGGAAAAGAATCTAAAAAAAATATGTATATATATATTTGGCTGAATCACTGTGGTGTACACCTGAAACATTGTAAATCAACTCTACGTCAATAAAAAATATAAATAAAAAATAAGTAAACCCATCTCTGGCACTCATTAGCTGTGTTTTCATGTAAATAAGGGAGATGGATAAACCCAACTTTACAGCTTAGTATTAGACACACTTAATAAGTGGCAACTGTTATTTATCCATCAAACAATGATCATACCTGAACAATGTGCAAAGCGCAACACAAGCAACTCCCCTGACAACTTAAAATCACACATTCTTGTGCTTTGGTCACATGAACCTGGCTGAGCATTCATTTAGTCATTCACCCAACAGCTATTTATTGAACTCTTACTGTGTGTCAGGTACTGTTCTAGGAGCAGTGGGAAGCCACTGGAGGGTTGTTACAAGAGGAGTACTCAGATGAGTGTGTTACCAGGATCCCTCTGCTTTGCTGTGTGAAGAATGGCCTAGAGGCTGGCAAGATAGAATGATGGAGAACAAGAGAATGTTCCTTGCAGTTGTCTTTTTTTTTTTAGAACTTTTTAAATCATTATTAGTATTTATTTTTATTTATTTCTTTTGTCTGTGTTGGGTCTTCATCACTTCATGCGAGGTCTCTCTAGTTGCGGTGAGAGGGGGTTTCTCTTCGTTGTGGTGTGCGGGCTTCTCATTGCAGTGGCTTCTCTTGTTGTGGAGCACGGGCTCTAGGTGTGCAGGCTTCAGTAGTTGTGGCACATGGGCTTCAGTAGTTGTGGCTCATGGGCTCTAGAGCGCAGGCTCAGTAGTTGTGGTGCATGGGCTTAGTTGCTCCGTAGCATATGGGATCTTTCTGGACCAGGGCTCAAACCCATGTCCCCTGCATTGGCAGGCAGATTCTTAACCACTGTGCCACCAGGGAAGCCCTTGCAGTTGTCTTTATTAATGGAGAGAAGGCAGCTTAGGCTAGAGTGGAGGCAGTGGAGCCGGAGAGGAGATTTGAACTGTATATTGGAGGCTGAACAAAGAGGACTTGATGGGTTAGACATGGGTGGGGGTGAAGGAAAGGAAGGCATAGGTTTGTACCTCATGTAACGGGATGAGTGGAGCTGCAGTTTCCTGATAGGGTGGACGTTGTGGGAGGAGGAGACTTAGAAAGGAGTTCTGACAATCACAATTTAGATGTGATATTTTTGAGATGCCTATTGGCTATGGACAAGATTGGAGCTGTACACATCTATTTAAAAGTTGGTATAAAAGCTACTTAAAAACATGAGACTAGATGAGATCCCCTTAAAAGAGAAAGAGAAGAAAATAAGGGACTGAATTGTGAGAGGCTTCTATATTTAGCGATGGGGTAGAGAAGGAGTCCAGCATGTGTGCTCATGGAATTTAAGGGAGAGTTTTTAGTAGGAGGAGTGAACGTCTATATCAGTTGCTGCTGAGAGAACTGAGTAAGATGAGAACAGAGAAAGGACCACTGAAACTGGCATCGTGGAGATCACTTCGTAAAGGATGTTGCAAGTCAGTAAAGCGCGTGGGAATCCCAAGGGAATGGGTGGATGGACCAATGGGAGGTGTGGAAACGGAGCCAGTGTGGACCGCTCTCTCGAGTTTTCTGTGATGTTTAGTGATGTGGGCTGGAAGCTCAAGGGAGATGCGGAGCCTGGGGTGTTTTGCTTTGTTCAATGAAGAAAAAAACCCTGAAGCATGTTTGTCAGTTGGCAAGGAGGATCAAGAAGAGGGAGAGGGCTTCCCTGGTGGCGCAGTGGTTGAGAGTTCGCCTGCCGATGCAGGGGACACGGGTTCATGCCCCGGTCCGGGAAGGTCCCACATGCCGCGGAGCGGCTGGGCCCGTGAGCCATGGCCGCTGAGCCTGCGCGTCCGGATCCTGTGCTCCACAACGGGAGAGGCCACAACGTGAGAGTCCCGCGTACCGAAAAAAAAAAAAGAAGAAGAGGGAAAGATTGATGCTTCAGAAGGGAGAGTCAATAACTGCATGAGCAAAGCCCCTGAGAAGGTGAGCGAGCGACAGATGCAGCCCACAGGCACAGTGTTGTGTTTTGAGAAGCTATTTTGGAAAGATGGAGAAAATAGGTAGTGTCCATTTTGAGAGATTCTGGACATTAGAGTAAAAATTACTTGAGGGAAGTGAAATTTATGGACCATACCCCACTAGCAGAATTTGGGGATAACCACACGTGCGTGCACACACACACACACACACACACACACACACCCTGTATAGACGTGTACAGTGCCTGGCACACATAATTATGCACACATAGGTGCATGATCCCTTTCTTTAAACAAAACGTGATCCTGCAAGTAGAGGTCAGCCGCCTCCCATTGTAAAATATTACAAGGAGATCTGATGCTTCTAGGCCTGAGGTGTAGGGAAGGGAGATGGAAACTTCTAGCAGGGGAAGAGTGGAAAAGGAGGAGAAGGAGTATGGGGCCAGGGAAAGAAAGCAGAAGGGGAGAAAGAGAAAAGACGGAGGAGGCAGGGAGAAAGGGGTGAGCAGCCATGTCAGAGGCAGCCTGGGGCACCGGTGGCTTTGCCCTTGAACCAACTCAACTCCACGAGTCACAGGAAACAGCTGTAACCAGCACAGGTGCAACGACGCAGCCCAGCCCGGCTCCTGCCCTGTGAGAAAGGAAGCGCAGTGACGGGCCTCGTTATAATTAGCAGCCGGTGATAGCCTAGAAAGCTGCTTGCTCTGAGGTTGGTGAGTTTCAGAGCCAGCACATGAGAGCAGGGGCGTGCAAATCGCCTGCGGGAACTCCGCGGGAGGCTGGCCTCTGAGTCAGTGTCTCTGCTGCCTTGGCTCTGAGAGCGCAGCGCTGCAGGCTGGTCGCGCTGGGCATGGCCCTGAAGCCGGCAAGGCTAATTGAGGGTGGAGGCGTGCAGAATTCCTGGACTATCACTTCTCTGTCTGGGCAGATGTCCTTCACGTCTGGCATTCTCCGGCTCCTGGGGCAGCCCCAGCCAGTGGGAGTGGCACTGCCTTGGCAGACACGGGAGACTGGCCTTGGCAGACACAGAGGGCGATGCTTTCCCAAGGCCCCGTCTCCTTGGAGAGTCTTTCTAGTGCTTTGGCACATCCATGCTGTTCTCTCCTGTGCCGGCCCATCTTTGGCTCTGCTGCTCGTCTACTGTCCCACGTGGGGGCATCTTTTTAAAATCACTACAGTGAAATAGGGAGGGATCCCTTCCCAGAGCTTTTCTTTGCATGTGTGTGTGTGCGTGCGTGTGTGAGTTTGGAATTTCGGAGGGAAAAGGTAGAAGGCACAATTTGTTTTTGCTTCACTCTTCAGCAGTGAACCCAAATGTCCTCCTGCTGCTCCTCTGTATCATATTAATTAAATCCAGCATGGGGCAGCCTCTATTTTGTCCTCCCAGCCCTGATGAGTGGTGTTCAAGGCAGAGCCCTGCCCTCTTTCTAAGGTAGGAGCTCCTTCCTCCCTCCCTGCCAACTGTGGAATCTTAAGAAAATTGTTTTGTATTGGGATATCATGTTAATTTCCTTGTAACTTTCCATCTCCAAGCTTAGTTTTTTCCTCCGGACACCCCAGATCTAGTTGACTTTCTCCTCCAAACAGGAGCCTTTCCTTTCTAATTGTGAAACAAATCATTATTTCCTGCCTGTTTTATCTTTTCTAGACTGATCATCCCAATTACTTTGACCACACATTAATTCACCAAATATTTGTTTCTGACCAGCTGAGTGCCTTTACTAGGCTAGGGACTAGGATGTATCCATTAGCAAAATGCAGCCCTGGGAACTGGAGGAACTCACATTTTTGTCTGTGGGCAAAATAGAAACATGTTGTAAAATTAGAATATGAGGTTATAAGAACCGTAATGGAGATTAAAAATTTCTATTGCCTCTTGAGGGCTCATCACACCCCAGTGCTAAGTGCACTGTGTACATTATCTTACTTAGAACTCAGGACAACATCATCTACTTATAGACAGGTCAAGTGCTCTGCCCAGATTCACAAGGCTGTTTAAGATGCCTGCCAACCTTAAATAGAAGGGCAGATTCAGGGTTTCAAACCACAGAGATAAATGCAAAGTTTCACCCTCAAGTTCATGTAACACAAACAAGGATTTGGACTCAGGTCATCTGGTTGCAGAGCGCATGTGCTTGACCACGATGCCATCTTGCTTTCCTGGAGGGCTGTGGGGTTACCGAGGAAGCATAGATGTAAGAGTGTCCTTAGCGGGGCTACTGCCTCTGACCTGGGCTGCAGAGATGTTTTTATTTTTTAAAATTTTATTTATTTATTTATTTATTTAAACATCTTTATTGGAGTATAATTGCTTTACAATGGTGTGTTAATTTCTGCTGTATAACGAAGTGAATCAGCTATACATATACATATGTTCCCATATCTCTTCCCTCTTGCGTATCCCTCCCTCCCACCCTCCCTATCCCACCCCTCTAGGTGGTCACAAAGCACCGAGCTGATCTCCCTGTGCTATGTGGCTGCTTCCCACTGGCTATGCAGAGATGTTTTTAGATACTCCCCAGGCAGGAAGCCTGATGTGCTAGCTCTGACCTTGCTGTGGTTCTTGGCACTGGACAGTCAGTTTCACGTTACTGACACCTCTGCTGCTCTGAATACATGCTTTCTTCCAGCTTTCTCTTCACACTGTAATAGGAGCTAGCATGCAAACTCGAGGCCACCCCATGCACCTCCAACAACGATTCATTCTTAGAGGAATCATCTTGCAAAGCCATCCTGGGAGCTATTGAATTAAATGCTGTCGCTTGGAAGGCAGCCTTTGTCCTGGAGAGGATGGGTGGAGCTTTATGCCATCCTCTGGCAGACTTGTTCAAACCGTGTGGGGAGACTGGATTGTCCTGGGCGCTTCTGTGACATGACTGCCTGACACCTGTTCACGGTGCCCACTGTGAGCCGCACAGCGGGGGAACCTGACAGCTGTCTCCCTTCACCCCGCCCTTCCCTGACAGGCCCTGAGCAGTCAATTCTTGGCAGGGCTTGTCAGAGCTCTGCACGTTTGAGCATACCAACGAGTCCACATTCTCTTCCATTCTCCTGGCTCCAAGCAGCTTCTCTGATGATTGCATATTTCAGTATGGGGTTGTGTGTCTGCTTATTATTTCATTCTGGTTGGTGGTGTGACCCGTACTGAGCATGACATGCAGGAATAATTACTATTATCATCATTATTTTTAACATCAATTGTTCACCACTGAGACCAGCGGGCATCGTCAGGGAACAGAATTAGACCTGTTTCCTCCCCCCCTCCCCCAGTCGGCTCTTCATTTAAATTAAACAGAGATTGCTCACCAGGAGGGGGTTAGGATGGTGGTGCTGGCGGGTGTTTGGTGCAGGAAGATATAATTCAATTTTTTTTCTCTGTTCTTTGGGGGGCAGATATTAACCCTTGTATTTCTCCCTTCTGATTTCGATGATTTTTCTCTTTTAATAAAAACCCACGATAATAATTATATTATGTAGAATTTGGACCTCTCAGGTGACATTTTTGTAATTATTTCATAACTCTGGGCAAACCAAAATTCATTAAATTTGAATTCACACCTGCAAGAGATAGGGGGAAAATGCCTGAATGGTCTTGGGAGAGCCTGGGCTGATGGGGGTCAGAAATTTTGCTGCTCTGAATCTTGTTTGCTTTTCTGCTGAGCAAGTATCTCTCATGATTTCTTTGTTGATAAAGACGTTTATGTCTCCCTCTGTTCCTTGCCTCCTTTCTGTGAACTGCTGTCCCCACCCCAAGCAACAGTTCTAGAGGAATCTTCCCAAATTAGCAGTTTCAACCACACCACGCCCTTTCTCAAAATTCTTCACCCTTTCCCCACTGGGCTGCCCCCTCAGAGCTCAGGGTTTCTAAGTTTTTATGGCTCTGCTTCCCTCCCATCTCTTTAGCCTCACACTGTACTCTTTGGTCTCAAAAGCTCCATTTCTTCAACAGCCCACAAGCTCATCCTGCTTCCCTCTGCCTGCGGCCCTGGTCATGTCACTTCTCCTGCCTACAATCACCTCCCTTCCCCTCCACTCATCCACCGCCACCCAGTGGCCGGGCCTGCCCTTCTGGAGGCCTTTCCTGGTGCCTCAGTGTTCTCAGCCTCCTTTGAACACCTCTGGTACTTATGGTGGGTGATGGGTGTGTTATGCCCACATTCCTCTGTTGAAGCTCTAACTCCCAGCAGAATGTGACTGCATATGAAGATAAGGTCTTTAAAGAGGCTATAAAGTTAAAACAAAGCCCTTACGGTGGGCCCTAATCCAATCTGACTGGTGTCCTTACAAGAAGAGGAATTTTGGACACAAAGAGAGAACTCAGGGTGCGTGGGCACAGAAAGAAGATCACGTGAGGACACGGTGAGGAGGTGGCATGGGCAAGTCACGGAGACAGAGGCCACAGGAGACACCAACCCTGCCTCCAGCTCAGACTTCTAACTTCCAGAACGATGAGACAGTAAAGCTCTGCTGTTCAGGCCACCCAGGCCGAGGTATTTGGTTGTGGCAACCCGAGCGGACTAACACATGGTGGGAGCTTGTATTACAGTCCTCGTTATTCTCTCTTCCCTTCCTTTTATGAGGATGTGCGTCCTTGCTCTTGCCCATGACTGTGGCACCCTCCCTACGCTCCTGGGAGAAGTGGACAGGCTGGCTGTTGGACTTGGTCGTGTGACTCACTTGACCCATGTGTTTAGAGGGGACGCAGTGTGTGCTGTGTCCAGCAAGAGCTCTAAGGTCCACTGTGTGGTTGCCTCTTGCCCTTTTTCCTCACTGAAGGAACAGCATGTCCTGGATGGTTGCTGCTCCTTCGGCCTGGGCCCTGGAATGTGAAGACACATGGAGTAGAGCCAGAGACACTCCCAGCAGTAGCTGGCATGGGACAGGAGTGAAATTAACTCTTGTTGTAAGATTTGGGGCTTGTTATTGTAGCAAAGCTAACACATAGTTTATACCACAATTTGTTCTTTAATAATAGGGAGTTGTTATTACACGTGCCATCTCATCTTTTCTGGGAAGGCTTCCTGAACCCCCAAGCCCCTCATACATGCTCTGTTATATCTCTATGCAATCACCCATCGTCACTGCACTCATGAATACAGTAAATATTTAATGAGCATCTACTTTGCACCAGGCATTTACCTGGTGTATTTCTCTCTTAACTCTCTTGTCTTCTCCACTAGACCACGAGCTGCTTTAGGTCAAGAACTTGTCCTTATTCACCACTGTATCCCAGTGCCTAGCAGGGTGACTGGCACATGGTATTACTCAATAAATATCTGTTAAATAAATAAATGACTCTGCATGAGTCTGGACAATTGGATTATAAGATCTTTAAAGGCTGGTGCTTGTTTTCACCATCTTCTGTGCTCTTCCCCAAATCTGCCACAGAGCTAAGCATGGAGTAGTAGGTCATTAGAACCTAACTCACCTATTGGGACTGAGTCAGACTTGTCACTTCTTTGGGATCCTGACTACTTATAGAATGGGAATATTCTGATACCCACAGAGATGGGTAATAATGTTTGTGAAGGCACATCGTAAGGGGTAATGCATTAGCCACACCTCCTCTTTTTGCAGTTATGATCTGTCAGTGCTCTCCTGGAAATGGACAATTATAGCCCTCGGGAGAACATAAATGTGTACTCTTGGAATGAAACTTTTCGTGATTCCAGGTAGGGAGGTACCATGTGGCCCTAGAGGCTCAGAATCCCAAACCTGCAGATTCCAGAGTGTGTATTTCTCTAGTCATCAATCTCAACGGGCTAGCAGCAGCCTCCCGTTGAACTCCAAGGAATCCTGGGAACAGAAACCAGATTTTCCAAACAGGAAATATGTTTGAAGGGAAGAGGAAGGCTAGTGGCCACTTCCATTGAGGAAAGCGTATGTTTAGTTTGAAGCCCAGCCATAGGTTGGTTTCTTTCCCCTCTTCACTGCCCCCACCCCCTACCAGCCTCTCCCCACCTCCTCTCCATCACCTGACAAAAAGACACAGGACAGCTTCTATGGGACAGGACAGTGCAGAGGAAAGGAGCCTGAACCCAGTCGGGACACTTGGGTTTGAGTTTAACTCGTTATTGCTTTATTAAACGAGCTGGACCTGGTGGGGTGCAAGCAGGAAGCTGCTTTATTCCAGGCAAAGCCTTTTCCCTCTACCAGTCTTCCCTTGATGGGGTCATGGGGAGGTCCAAGAGCTTTTCCCGTCACTGTACAGAGTTCCAGGCAATGTAATATCAAAACTCTAAACTCTCATCCAATTTAAACATTTTTCTCCCTCAGCCAGGGCCTATCTCAGCTTATAAAACCTGAGTATGGAAGCAGGTTGTGGTCAACCTCTTCTCTCTTCTTCTTCCCCCTCCTCCCTCACTTGGTTGTCACTTTTGGCTCCTCCAGGTTCGCAGGGAGGAGAGATTGTACAGTGGTCATTAGATGCTGGTGACCTCCGATCATGCTGGGTTCCAAATGCAGGTTTTTTCTCTCATAAGGGTTGTGTAACCAGCCTCCAAGATGGTCTCCAATGACCCCTACCTCCTGACATTACATTCTTGTGTGGTACCACCTCCTTTCCTCCATTGTACGCCAGTTGGTCTGTGTGACCAATAGAATATGGCAGGAGTGATGGTGTCACTTTTGAGATTAAGTTATAAAAAACACTGTGGCTTCTCTTTTGCCATCTCATTAGCTCTGAAAGAAATGTGCTGTCTTGTGAGGAGCCCTGTCAGAGACCCATATGCTGAGGAACTTGGGCTTTCAGTCAACAGCCAGTGAGGAACTGAGGCCTCTTTCCAACAGCCTCATGAGTGCATTTGGAAGTGGATCTTCCAGCCTAGTCAAACCACCAGATGAGATTGCAGCCCAGCTGGCATCTTAACCCCAACCTTGTGAGAGACTCTGAGGCACAACCAGCCACTTAAGCTTCTCCCAGTTTCCTGACCCTCAGAAACAGCATCAGATAATAGAGTTTGCTGTTTGGAGCCACTACATTTTGTCTCTTCTTTCTCTGTTTGACTCCTGTCTCCCTCAGGTGCCATCCCCAGGGGTTCTGGTGATGTGCTGCTCTGTTGGGATCTTTTAGCCCATCCATAGAGGAATCTCTCTCCTGAGGACCTGAGGGTCTCACTTTTCTCTTCAGGATCCCACTCCTGTCCATGAGAGCATGCATGCCTCCCTGCCCAGACAAACCCTAAAAGAGCAGGTTTTCCCCAGTGTGGCCCTGTTTGCACATCTCCACAACTTCACTCCTGCAGACTTTGTAGGATTCAAATCATATTCTGGTCCCTGTGTCTCCCAAGCCACGGGAAACACATGTCAACCTCTTGGATTATTCTTTAAAGGTCTTCCCTTTCCCAGGTGGAAAGCCCCACACTCTTCCCATAAGTGTGTGTGTGTGTGTGTGTGTGTGTGAATGCACAGTACATCAACTGCAACGCTCTCTATATAAGAAATTCACACCTCCAGTGAATTCTCCAGTGCTGGGTTGTGGCAGAACTTGTTTTTGCTCATTTCCTTTGTATGTCCTGCATGGATGGTCCAGCACCTTGTTCTGGCATATGGGAGCACATGGCCTATGTTAAAATGCCAATTTGTTTCAGTCAGGAAATGTATGGTTTTCAGATCTGGCACTATCAAACTGTGTGATTTTAGGAACGTCATTTAACCTCTCTGAGCTACAGTTGAGGGTATATGTATGTGTATGTGGGGAATCCTGATGATCTCTTCCAGCTAGAACATTCTCCTCTGTTTTATCCTTGCTCTGAGTCTTTACCCTTCTTACAAGGGGACACATATCTTCTGAGTCATAGCATCTCACTCTGGGGCCTGTGGCAGACTAAACAGCGGCCCTCCAAGATGTCCATATCCTAATCCTTGGCCCTGTGAATATGCTAATTTAGGTGGCAAAAACAAAGACTTTATAGATGTGATTAATTTAACAATTGTGAGATAGAGTCACCTGGATTATCCAGGTGAGCCCAGTGTCATTGGAAAGGTCCTTACAAGAGGGAGGCAGGGGCTTCCCTGGTGGCACAGTGGTTGAGAGTCTGCCTGCCGATGCAGGGGACACGGGTTCGTGCCCCGGTCCGGGAGGATCCCACGTGCTGCGGAGCGGCTGGGCCCGTGAGCCATGGCCGCTGAGCCTGCGCATCTGGAGCCTGTGCTCCGCAACGGGAGAGGCCACAACAGTGAGAGGCCCGCGTACCGCAAAAAAAAAAAGAAAAGAGGGAGGCAGGAGGGTCAAAGGAGAGAAGGAGATGGGATGAGGGAAGCGGGGGTCAGAGTGATGTGAGGAGGATGTCAGGAGCCAGGAAACACGGGAGGCCTCTAGATACTGGAAAAGGCAAGGAAACCAATTTCCCCTGAAGCTTCTAGAAGAAATGCAGTCCAGTTGACACCCTGATTTTAGACAAAGTCTGACTTCCAGAACTATTAAGATAATAAATGCATGTTTTAAGCCTCTAAGTTTGTAGTAATTTATTACTGGAGCGGTAGGCAACTAACTAATGCCGACCTGGATGAAGAAAGAGCCTATGGGTCTGTGTGTCTCTAGACTGACAGACCTCACAGGCTCGGGTTGCTCTGTTGATGTCACAGGTCCTGCTCCACTCATTCTTCTACTGAGTGACACTTTTCTCATCCAACTTCTTCTTTTAAATGTATGAGAGTCTGGTTTTGTTTTGAGGTGTTGTTTGAAGTATTTTACAGATGGACCCATGTGGGCACCAGAGGATATGGTGATGCCTTCCTAAAGTAGGTGATAAAACCATCACAGGGACACACAGGCATAATGGGGAATTCGTGTTGGTCAGGCCGTTCCCCCAAATTCTCCATGATCAGTTCTTCATGGGGCCTCATTAAGGACAAGTGTCATGTCCAAGAAGAGAGAGAAGGCAATGAAGGGATTGCTGGACTGACCTAGTTCTCACTAAAGACGGGGTTGCTGGTTAGGGAAATAGCTGGAAACCCGGGGGAAAAATGCCATTGTGAAGCCTGCAACTGCCAAGTTAGCTGTTGCTAACTGGACTGTTGGGTTAGCTCTGCGTATACTCCAGAATTTTAAAACACAGTGTTCGAGGGGCAAATAAAAATAAGCCCAAGGCTTGAGACTCTAAAACGGCAGTGGTTCAAGGTAAAAAAATTATTCTGGTGAAGATAAAAAAGGCTACCCAGGCAGCTCCCTGGTGAGTTTTGATGGAAAAATATACCCTCTTCACCCCCAAATGTATAAAATAGGGGGACAAATGACCACCAAAGGTAAATATAAAAAAATGGTGTGTGAGAAAAGTATCAGGAGGACTAATGAGGAAAATAAGTGGAGCCTGTGAAAAAAGCTGAGAATAAGGAAAATAGCTTATCGTTTGTGGAGCCTGATGAAGAATCAAGGCTGAACAGGTGTTGGGCCAGGTAACGTTATAATATCCAGTGTTGCCCAGATGTGGAGACTAGTGGCCAAATCAGAAAGGGATGGACAAATAGGATTATAAGAAAAGTGAAAGCCTAGTGAATTGAGAAAGTAGTAAGGACATCTTCTAGTAATTTTCAATTATATTCAAACCTCCAGAGCCAGGTGGGTTATATCCTCAAGTAGTGGTTCCCAAAGTGTGGTCCCCAGACCAGCAGCAGCAGAATTTCCTGGGAATTTCTCAGAATTGGAAATTCTTGGGTCTATCCTAGACCTACTGACTCAGGCACTCTGGGCCTGTGTTTTAATAAGCCTTCCAGGTGATTCTGACATGAGGGAATTCATAACCTGGACTCCACGGGTGGACTTCATTGGGTCCCTAAACCCTCTGGTATAAGACACAAATATTTTTTTCAATGTGCATTGGCCAGATGGTGGGAGGAAAATGGCTTTTATCAGATTTTCAAAAGGATTTGAGACCCCAAAAGTTTCAGGATCATTCTTCTAGCGTATTGAAAGAATTTATCGTTATCATTACAGACTACTGTTGGTGCTCCAAGAAACCGTAGAGAATCATATTTTGGCAAATAAAATCTAGTTTTTTTGTTTTTTTTTTTTTGCGGTACGTGGGCTTCTCACTGCTGTGGCCTCTCCCGTTGCGGAGCATAGGCTCCGGGCGCGCAGGCTCAGCGGCCATGGCTCACGGGCCCAGCCGCTCCGCGGCATGTGGGATCCTCCCGGACCGGGGCACGAACCCGCGTCCCCTGCATCGGCAGGCGGGCCCCCAACCACTGCACCACCAGGGAAGCCCATCTTTCTAGTTTTTTAAAAATCAGAATTAGATGGCTCCTGACAGCTACAGTTTGGTTAACTTTACATTGATTTCTGGCAAAAATCTAGAATGCTTTATTAGGTGAGTGGGGTGAGAACACTTAACAAGGAAAACAGCTGAGCTGTAAAGAGCCAGATTATACCAAATCATCTTTGTGCTGTTTCATTTCTGCTTTTAAAGAAAGCTCCTTATGTTTAAATACAGAAAAGTGTAAAAGAGAAAGCAAAGATGGCCCGTAATCCCACTGTAAGATAACTGAACTCCCCTCCCTCACCCATTGGCTTCCTTAAAGGTTTTGTGTATTCTTATGGAAAAGAAAATTTATTTTAATTTTTTTGCTTCTTAAAAAAATAATTAACTTTTAATTGAAGTATAGTTGATTTACAGTGTTGCATTAGTTCAGGTATACAGCCCAGTGATTCAGATATGTATATATATATGTGTGTATGTGTATGTGTGTGTGTGTATATATATATAGTTTTCCAGATTCCTTTCCCATATAGGTTATTACAATATATTGAATATAGTTCCCTGTGCTATACAGTAGGACCTTGTTGTTTATCTATTTTATACATAGTAGTTTGTATACGTTAATCCCAAACTCCTAATTTGTCCCTCTCCACCCTTTCCCCTTTGGTAACCATAAATCTGTTTTCTATGTTTGTGAGTCTATTTGTTTTGTGAATAAGTTCATTTGTATCATATTTTAGATTCCACATATAAGTGATATCATATGATATTTGTCTTCCTCTGTCTGACTTACTTCACTTAGTATGATAATCTCTAGGTCTATCCATGTTGCTGCAAATGGTATTATTTCATTCTTTTTTATGGTTGAGTAATATTCCATTGTATATATGTACCACATCTTTATCCATTCCTTTGTTGATGCACATTTAGGTTGCTTCCATGCCTTGACTATTGTAAATAGTGCTGCAGTGAACATTGGCGTGCATGTGTCTTCAAATTATGGTTTTCTTCGAATATATGCCTGGGAGTAGGATCATATGTAGCTCCATTTTTAGTTTTTTAAGGAACCTCCATACTGTTCTCCACAGTGGCTGTACCAGTTTACATTCCCCTCAACAGTGTAGGAGGTTCAATTTTTCTCACATCCATTTATTACTTGTAGACTTTTTTGATGATAACCATTCTGACTGGTGTGAGGTGATACTTCACTGTAGTTTTGATTTGCATTTCTCTCATAATTAGCGATGTTGAGCATCTTTGGAAAAGGAAATTTACATGTAAATGGATTGCTCTCTTTCTGCAGGTACACTATTCTGTACTTTGCCTTAAAAAAATTAATTGTATATCTTAGAGACCTTTCCATGGTAACACTCATAGCGTTACCTCATTATCTTTAATGGTTGTATAGCCTTCCTTCATATCTTTTACTGTTTAGAGATATTTTTTAAAAATTGATATTATTTATGTTTGTTTTTTAATGTATTGCTAGCAATGGTGCAATAAATAATGTACATATATTTTATATGTACTTCCAAGTATATCCATAAGATAAATTCCTATAAGGAGAGTTAATCAAAATGTACATGCATTTTAATATTTCAAAATGCCCTCCAATATGATTGTGTCACTTTATTCTCACTTGAACAGGACATGAGAATGCTTGTTTTTTCCCACATCATTGCCACTACTAGGTTTTAGCATTAAAAAAATTGACAATCTAATAGGGGAAAAAACCCATCATATTCTTGTGTTTTATTTGTATTTATTCATTAATAAGCTTAAGCATTGTTCCAAAATTCTGTTCACCATTCATACTTTTCTTTTAATGAACTCCTCTTCATAGCCTTTGTTCATTTTTAATATGTTGCTTAACCTTTTATTATTGATTTGAATGATATTTATAAGTTAAATTGTCCTTTGTTCATTGTATGTTGCAAATATTTTCCCAGTTTTTGATTTGTCCTCTAAATTTGCTTAATGGCTTTTTCTTTTGCCACATTGATTTAAAAAAAATACGTAGTCAAGTTTATTGTCCTTTTCTTTTATAGTCTCTGAGCTCATGGTTTTTAAAATGCAAATGGCGCTTCTATACCAGTAGGTTAGGGAAACTCTACAAAACCCCTTAAATAAGTACTTCATCCATGTTTTATAAAATTTGCCATGATATTTTTGTGGACAGAATGGAAAAACGAGAGTTGTACGTTGTATACATCAAAGTGCCTTTATAGTTTACTGAATGAAGAGTGCTGATTAATGGACCCATGTCAGCTTTGATGCCCTTGGCCTTGATGAAGACATAATTCTCATATTTCACACAGAAGAAAGGTCAAGATGGGATATTTAATTTCCTGAAAAACAAAGTCAAGATTCAAGAAGATCTTGACAGGCCAGAACAATGAGTTTAAAACTAACACAACAAATGTAAAAGAGATAAATCAAAGATTTGTATGTTTCTAAAAGTTCAACTATACAAGGACAGATGGGAAAGGCCGAGATAGCAGATACGTAAATAATATCACAACAGTGACACAGCTCAGTGTGAGTTAATGGTATACTAGGAATACCAAGAAGGTCAGGGAGGTCTTAGGTTCTTTCTGGACTATTCAACATTTTTTTGTTGTTGTTTTTGCAGCTTCCTTTATTTTGGGTTATATATATATATAAAACATCTTTATTGGAGTTCAATCGATTTACAATGGTGTGTTAGTTTCTGCTTTATAACAAAGTGAATCAGGCATACATATACATATATCCCTATATTTCTTCCCTCTTGTGTCTCCCTTCCTCCCACCCTCCCTATCCCACCCCTCTAGGTGGTCACAAAGCACCGAGCTGATCTCCCTGTGCTATGCGGCTGCTTCCCATTAGCTAGCTATTTTACATTTGGTAGTGTATATACGTCCATGCCACTCTCTCACTTTGTCCCAGCTTACCCTTCCCCCTCCCCGTGTCCTCAAGTCCATTCTCTTGTAGGTCTGCATCTTTATTCCCATCTTGCCCCTAGGCTCTTCATGACCACTTTTTAGTTTATTTATTTATGTTTAGATTCCATATATATGTGGTAGTGTATGGTATTTGTTTTTCTCTTTCTGACTTACTTCACTCTGTATGACACTCTAGGTCCATACAGCTCACTACAAATAACTCAATTTCATTTCTTTTTATGGCTGAGTAATATTCCATTGTATATATGTGCCACATCTTCTTTATCCATTCACCTGTTGATGGACACTTAGGTTGCTTCCATGTCCTGGCTACTGTAAATAGAGCTGCAGTGAACATTGTGGTACATGACTCTTTTTGAATTAAGGTTTTCTCAGGGTATATGCCCAGTAGTGGGATTGCTGGGTCGTATGGTAGTTCTATTTTTAGTTTTTTAAGGAACCTGCATACTGTTCTCCATAGTGGCTGTATCCATTTACATTCCCACCAACAGTACAAGAGGGTTCCCTTTTCTCCACACCCTCTCCAGCATTTATTGTTTGTCGATTTTTTGATGATGGCCATTGTGACTGGTGTGAGATTATGTCTCATTCTAGTTTTGATTTGCATTTCTCTAATGATAAATGATGTTGAGCATTCTTTCATGTGTTTGTTGGAAATCCGTATATCTTCTTTGGAGAAATGTCTATTTAGGTCTTCTGCCCATTTTTGGATTGGGTTTTTTGTATTTTTGATATTGAGCTGCATGAGCTGCTTGTAAATGTTGTAGATTAAGCCTTTGTCAGTTGCTTCATTTGCAAATATTTTCTCCTATGCTGAGGGCTGTGTTTTCGTCATATTTATGGTTTCCTTTGCTGTGCAAAAGCTTTTAAGGTTCATTAGGTCCCATTTGTTTATTTTTGTTTTTATTGCCACTTCTCTAGTAGGTGGATTAGAAAGGATCTTGCTATGATTTATGTCATGGAGTGTTCTGCCTATGTTTTCCCCTAAGAGTTTCATAGTGTCTGGCCTTACATTTAGGTCTTGAATCAATTTTGAGTTTATTTTTGTGTATGCTGTTAGGGAGAGTTCTAATTTCATTCTTTTACATGTACCTGTTCAATGTTCCCAGCACCACTTATTGAAGAGGCTGTCTTTTCTCCATTGTATATTCTTGCCTCCTTTATCAAAGATAAAGTGACCATAGGTGCGTGGGTTTATCTCTGGGCTTTCTATCCTGTTCCATTGATCTATATTTCTGTTTTTGTGCCAGTACCATACTGTCTTGATTTCTGTAGCTTTGTAGTATAGTCTGAAGTCAGGGAGCCTGATTCCTCCAGCTCTGTTTTTCATTCTCAAGATTGCTTTGGCTATTCAGGGTCTTTTGCGTTTCCATTCAAATTGTGAAATTTTTTATTCTAGTTCTGTGAAAAATGCCATTGGTAGTTTGATAGGGATTGCATGGAATCTGTAGATTGCTTTGGGTAGTATAGTCATTTTCACAATGTTGATTTTTCCAATCCAAGAACATGGTATATCTCTCCATCTGTTTGTATCATCTTTAATTTCTTTCATCAGTGTCTTATAATTTTCTGCATTCAGGTCTTTTGTCTCCTTAAGTGTTTATTCCTAGATATTTTATTCTTTTTGTTGCAATGGTAAATGGGAGTGTTTTCTTAATATCACTTTCAGATTTTTCATCATTAATGTATAGGAATGCAAGATATTTCTTTGCATTAATTTTTGTATCCTGCTGCTTTACCAAATTCATTGATTAGCTCTAGTAGTTTTCTGGTAGCATCTTTAGGGTTCTCTATGTATAGTATCATGTCATCTGCAAACAGTGACAGCTTTACTTCTTCTTTTCCAATTTGGATTCCTTTTATTTATTTTTCTTTTCTGATTGCTGTGGCTACAACTTCCAAAACTGTGTTGAATAATAGCGGTGAGAATGGGCAACCTTGTCTTGTTCTTGATCTTAGTGGAAATGGTTTTTGCTTTTCAGCATTGAAGACAATGTTGGCTGTGGGTTTGTCATATATGGCCTTTATTATGTTAAGTTCCCTCTATGCCTCCTTTCTGGAGGGTTTTTATCATAAATAGGTGTTGAATTTTGTCGAAAGCTTTCTCTGCATCTATTGAAATGATCATATGGTTTTTCTCCATCAGTTTGTTAATATGGTGTATCACATTGATTGATTTGCATATACTGAAGAATCCTTGCATTCCTGGGATAAACCCCAGTTGATCATGGTGTATGATCCTTTTAATGTGCTGTTGGATTCAGTTTGCTAGTATTTTGTTGAGGATTTTGCATCTATGTTCATCAGTGATATTGGCCTGTAGTTTTCTTTCTTTGTGACATCTTTTTCTGCTTTTGGTGGCCTCATAGAATATGTTTGGGTGTTTTCCTCCCTCTGCTATATTTTGGAAGAGTTTGAGAAGGATAGGTATTAATTCTTCTCTAAATGTTTGATAGAATTCACCTGTGAAGCCATCTGGTCCTGGGCTTTTGTTTATTGGAAGATTTTTAATCACAGCTTCAAGTTCAGTGCTTCTGATTGGTCTGTTCATATTTTCTGTTTTTTCCTTGTTCAGTCTTGGAAGGTTGTGCGTTTCTAAGAATGTGTCCTTTTCTTCCAGGTTGTCCATTTTATTTTCGTATAGTTGCTTGTAGTAATCTCTCATGATCCTTTGTATTTCTGCAGTGTCAGTTGTTACTTCTCCTTTTTCATTTCTAATTCTATTGATTTGAGTCTTCTCCCTTTTTTTCTTGATAAGTCTGGCTAATGGTTTATCAATTTTGTTTATCTTCTCAAAGAACCAGCTTTTAGTTTTATTGATCTTTGCTGTCATATCCTTCATTTGTTTTTCATTTATTTCTGATCTGATCTTTATGATTTCTTTCTTTCTGCCAATCTTGGGGTTTTTTTGCTTTTCTTTCTCTAATTGTTTTAGGTGTAAGGTTAGGTTGTTTATTTGAGATTTTTCTAGTTTCTTGATGTAAGATTGTATTGCTATAAACTTCTCTTTTAGAAGTGCTTTTACTGCATCCCATATGTTTTGGGTTGTCGTGTTTTCATTGTAATTTATTTCTAGGTATTTTTTGATTTCCTCTTTGATTTTTTCAGTGATCTCTTGGTTATTAAGTATTGTATTGTTTAGCCTTCATTTGTTTGTATTTTTTACAGATTTTTTCCCATAACTGATATCTGGTCTCATAGCATTGTGTTCGGAAAATATACTTGATAAGATTTCAATTTTCTTAAATTTACCAAGGCTTGATTTGTGACCCAAGATGTGGTCTATCCTGGAGAATGTTCCATGAGTACTTGAGAAGAAGGTGTATTGTTGTTTTTGGATGGAATGTCCTAAAAATATCAATTAAGTCCATCCAGTTTAATGTATCATTTAAAGCTTGTGTTTCCTTATTTATTTTCATTTTGGATGATCTGTCCATTGGTGAAAGCAGGGTGTTAAAGTCCCCTACTATGATTGTGTTACTCTTGATTTCCCCTTTTATGGCTGTTAGTATTTGCCTTATGTATTGAGGTGCTCCTATGTTGGGTGCATAAATATTTACAATTGTTATATCTTCTTCTTGGATTGTTCCCTTGATCAGTATAGAGTCCCTCTTTGTCTCTTGTAATAGTCTTTGTTTTAAAGTCTATTTTGTCTGATATATGAATTGCTACTTCAGCTTTCTTTTGGTTTCCATTTGCATGGAATATCTTTTTCTATCCCCTCACTTTCAGTCTGTATGTGTCCCTAGGTCTGAAGTGGGTTTCTTATAGACAGCATATATATGGGTCTTGTTTTTGTGTCCATTCAGCCAGTCTATGTCTTTTGGTTGGAGCATTTAATCCATTTACATTTAAGGTAATTATCGTTATGTATGTTCCTATTACCATTTTCTTAATTTTTTGCGGTTTGTTATTGTAGGTCTTTTCCTTCTCTTGTGTTTCCTGCCTCAAGAAGTTCCTTTTGCATTTGTTGTAAAGCTGGTTTGCTGGTGCTGAATTCTCTTAGCTTTTGCTTGTCTGTAAAGATTTAATTTCTGCATCAAATCTGAATGAGATCCTTGCTGGGTAGAGTAGTATTGGTTGTAGGTTTTTCCCCTTCATCACTTTTAATATGTCCTGCCACTTCCTTCTGGGTTGCAGAGTTTCTGTTGAAAGATCAGCTATTAACCTTATGGGGATTCCCTTGTATGTTATTTGTTGTTTTTCCCTTGCTGCTTTTAATATTTTTTCTTTGTATTTAATTTTTGATAGTGTGATTAATATATGTCTTGGCATGTTTCTCCTCTGATTTATCCTGTATGGGACTCTCTGTACTTCCTGGACTTGATTATTTCCTTTACTATACTAGTGAAGTTTTCAACTATAATTTCTTCAAATATTTTCTCAGTCTCTTTTCCTCTTCTTCTTCTGGGACCCCTATAATTCAAATGTTGAAGCATTTAATGTTGTCCCAGAGGTCCCTAAGACTGTCCTCAATTCTTTTCATTCTTTTTTCTTTATTCTGCTCTGCAGTAGTTATTTCCACTATTTTATCTTCGAGGTCACTTATCCGTTCTTCTGCCTCAGTTATTCTGCTATTGATCCCTTCTAGAGAATTTTAAATTTGATTTATTGTGTTGTTCATCATTGTTTGTTTGCTCTTTAGTTCTTCTAGGTCCTTGTTAAACGTTTTTTGTATTTTCTCCATTCTTTTTCCACGATTTTGGATCATCTTTACTACCATTGTTCTCAATTCTTTTTCAGGTAGACTGCCTATTTTGTCTTCATTTGTTAGGTCTGGTGGGTTTTTATCTTGCTCCTTCATCTGCTGTGTGTTCCTCTGTCTTCTCATTTTGCTTAGCTTACTGTGTTTGGGGTCTCCTTTTCGCAGGCTGCAGGTTCATAGTTCCCGTTGTTTTTGGTGTCTGTTCCCACTGGCTAAGGTTGGTTCCACGTGTTGTGTAGGCTTCCTGGTGGAGGGGACTAGTGCCTGTGTTCTGGTGGATGAGGCTGGATCTTGTTTTTCTAGTGGCCAGGTCCACGTCTGGTGCTGTGTTTTCGGGTGTCTGTGACCTTATTATGATTTAAGGCAGCCTCTCTGCTAATGGGTGGGGTTGTGTTTCTGTCTTGCTAGTTGTTTGGCATAGGGTGTCCAGCACTGTAGCTTGCTGGTCGTTAAGTGGAGCTGGGTCTTAGCGTTGAGATGGAGATCTCTGGGAGATTTTCACTGTTTGATATTACCTGGAGCTGGGAGGTCTCTTGCGGACCAGTGTCCTGAACTTGGCTCTCCCACCTCAGAGGCACAGCCCTGACGCCTGGCCGGAGTACCAAGAGCCTGTTATCCACACGGCTCAGAATAACAGGGAGAAAAAAGGAAAGAAAGAAAAAAAAGATAAAATAAAAGTTATTAAAATAGAAAATAATTATTAAAAAAATTAAAAAGTAATAGAAAGAAAGAAGAGAGCAACCAAACCAAAAAACAAGTCCACCAATGATAACAAGCTCTAAAAATTATGCTAAAAAACCCCCCAAAACGGACAGACAGAACCCGAGGACAAATGGTAACAGCAAAGCTATATAGACAAAATCACACAGAGAAGCATACACATACACACTCACTAAAGGGGAAAATGGGGGAAAAAAAAAAAAAAATATCGTTGCTCCCAAAGTCCACCTCCTCAATTTGGGATGACTTGTCGCTTCAGGTATTCCACAGATGCAGGTACATCAAGTTGATTGTGGAGCTTTAAGCCGCTGCTTCTGAGGCTGCTGGGAGAGATTTCCCTTTCTCTTCTTTTTTCTCACAGCTCCCAGGGGCTCAGCTTTGGATTTGGACCCGCCTCTGCGTGTAGGTCGCTGGAGGGCGTCTGTTCCTCACTCAGACGGGCCGGGGTTAAAGGAGCAGCTGCTTCGGGGGCTCTGGCGCACTCAGGCCGGGGAGAAGGAGGGGTACGGAGGCGGGGCGAGCCTGCGGCGGCAGAGGCCGGCGTGACGTTGCACCAGCCTGAGGCGCGCCATGCGTTCTTCCGGGGAAGTTTTCCCTGGGTCACGGGACCCTGGCAGTGGCGGGCTGCACAGGCTCCCCGGAAGGGGGTTGTGGAGAGTGACCTGTGCTCGCACACAGGCTTCTTGGTGGCGGCAGCAGCAGCCCTAGCGTCTCATACCCGTTTCGGGGGTCCGCACTGATAGCTGCGGCTCGCGCCCGTCTCTGGAGCTCCTTTAATCACCGCTCTTAATCCCGTCTCCTCGCGCACCAGGAAACAAAGAGGTAAGAAAAAGTCTTGTCTCTTCAGCAGCTCCAGACTTTCTCCTGGACTCCCTCCCAGCTAGCTGTGGCGCACTAGGCCCTTCAGGCTGTGTTCACGCCGCCAACCCCCGCCCTCTCCCTGCGCTCCGACCGAAGCCCGACCCTCAGCTCGCAGCCCCCCCGCCCCGGCGGGTGAGCAGACAAGCCTCTCGGACTGGTGAGTGCTGTGAGTGCTGGTCGGCACCGAACCTCTGTGTGGGAATCTCTCTGCTTTGCCCTCCGCACCCCTGTGGCTGCGCTCTCCGAAGCTTCCCCCTCCACCACCTGCAGTCTCTGCCCGCGAAGGGGCTTCCTAGTGTGTGGAAACATTTCCTCCTTCACGGCTCCCTCCCACTGGTGCAGGTCCCGTCCCTATTCTTTTGTCTCGGTTTTTCCTTTTTTCTTTTGTCCTATCCAGGTACTTGGGGAGTTTCTTGCCTTTTGGGAGGTCTGAGGTCTTCTGCCAGCGTTCAGTAGGTGTTCTGTAGGAGTTGTTCCACATGTAGATGTATTTCTGATGTATCTGTGGGGAGGAAGGTGATCTCCGTGTCTTACTCTTCTGCCATCTTGAATCCTCTCTCTATCAACATTTTTTTTTTTTTTTGCGTTATGTGGGCCTCTCACTGTCGTGGCCTCTCTCGTTGCGGAGCACAGGCTCCGGACATGCCGGCTCAGCGGCCATGGCTCATGGGCCCAGCCGCTCCGCGGCATGTGGGATCCTCCTGGACCAGGGCACGAACCCGTGTCCCCTGCATCGGCAGGAGGACTCTCAAACACTGCGCCACCAGGGAAGCCCTCAACATTTTTTTTTTAACTCTAAATTCTGAAATAATTATAGACTTACAGAAATTTTCAAAAAGATTACAGAGAGGTCCCATCTACATTTTCAACTAGGTTTTTCCAATGGTAACATCCTACATAACTACAGTACATACTGAAAGCAGAAAACTGACATTTGTATACTTTATATGCCTTATGTTTCACCAGTTTTAATATTCACTCATTTGTGTGTGTGTGTAATTCCATGAAATTTTATCAAGTGTATAGACTCATGTATTCCTAATGATTTTTAATTAGTATGTTAAGTACGAGTAGATTTATCTGTAGAAAAAATTTGTTCCTCTGTTTCAAACAAATCAAGTCCGTGATTTTGCAAAGGTGATGTACCTCAGACAGAAGCGTGCATGGGGTGAACTTGCACAAGGTACTCTAGTTGTACCTTGATCATACTATATGGTACATTCCTAAAGCTATATTTCAGCTGTATATTGACGCATTATAGAATTAAAGGGAAAAGGGACATCAAGCAATGATTTTCAAAGCTCCTGTGAAGACCTGTCACACAATAAAGGGGTTAGGTTTATTCCATGTCAGTAGAGTGGCTGTTAAGAGAGGTTGGAGACAGTTACAAGAAACAGCCTCCTTGAGACTTTGACTCAAGGAAATTTTTTCCAGGAAGGAAAGCTGTGAAACAGTGGAATTTGGCTGCCATGAGAGCAACAGGCAGGAGTTTTCAAACAAAGGCAGAGTGACCACATGTCAAGAGGGGCTTATAGGGGATTCTTAAAAGTCTGGATTAAAAGACCACTAAAGTTCTTCCCAACTCAGGCTCTGGGATTTTATATTATATTCTAGAGTATATTATATTCTAGACTATTCTGGAGCATTCTAGGATTCTAGAGTATATTCTATATACTCTTCCTGGAGGAGGCAAGGGAGAGAGAAGAGGTGGAAGGAAGTGCTAGTGGTCCTAGGGGCACTCATGTAGTAAAGAAATAACCGAAAGCAGTTATGAAGGTATATCTTCAAATGCTGTCTCTGTTGAACTCTTCCCATCAACTTTGTAAAGAGCATGATTGTATTCAGCTACCTATTTTCATAGTTATTTGATAGTTATTTAGAGGTTTCATAGTTATTTCTGTTACTCTTTATCATTCTCTCTTCTTTGCGTTTGTCTCTTTTCTATTGATAAATTGATGATACTTGTTTTACTCTAAAGAATGCTTGTCTACTAGGCTCCTGATACTGTTTTGACTGCTTTGTTTCTAATCTAACTTGAATAGACCGAGGTTATGGGCTGGTGAGTTTACAGTTCTTTAAGTCACAAATGTTTGTAGATGGTGAGGATCCAAGGAGCCTGGGAGGTACTGAGCAGTAGCTGCTGTCATGCTGTGAGACCTGGTGTAATTAGGAGCCTGTGTCAGAGTGGAAGCCGGCCCCATGGAGCTGTAAAGGAGAACATCTGCTCCAAAACCATTTACAGGGAAAGAAACGTCATGTATATCTGTTTGGGTTCCATCCAATTTAATAAAATGGGACACTCAAACACAGGGACTTAAGCAAATGGAGATCTATTTATTTTTCACATAACAAGAATTTGAGAGGTAGTGATTGCCAGCTTTAGTTCAGTGGCTCTATTATGTTAGGGCTGTGTGTCTGCAGGTTTCTTGCCTTTTTCCTCATGGTTACATGAGGGCTGCTGCAGCTCCAGTCAGCACATCCGTATTCAAGGAAGGAAGAAGGGAGAAGAGACAAGGGGAAAGGAGGAGAGGGAAATTGGAAGGGTTGACATAAATTTTGCAGGAAATTCAAATGCCCTCACAATGTCTTCCCTCATATCTTACAGACCAGAATTTTCTCTTCTACCCACAGTTTTGGGTTACACAATTTGACTGAGCCATTTGTACGATGCTTTAACAATAACATGAGAGGAACCAAGAGAGGGGGAATGGAGAGTTTTCTACAGTGTGCAGATGGTTCAAGGATATTAACCTGGGAAATGGACTATGGATCTCCATTATACTCCAGATGGAGTATAGCTCGCCGTTTATTTGTAGCATCCTCCTTATATACTCATTTATGTCTGGGATTAAGGGAAAGGATGTAGGGGGATACGGATTCTGATAACTCTCCACTGAACTGAAATGATCTGCAGTATAGGATAGGAAATTGGTCCTAAAAACTCTTCTTGTGATTTTGCTGCCGCCATTCTCTGGAAAATGATCAGTTTAGAGCAATTTCTTCATCCTCTCTCTGTTTTTTTTTTTTTTTTTTTTTTTGTAAACATGGTGAGATGACATTCTGGGCTGTTGCATTCTGGAGCCCAACTATGTTTCAGGAGATTGTTCTTCTCCATTTGAGAGTTGTATTTCAGTAATTGAGACCAGAGCTTGACTCTTTGGGTCCACAGTGTGACTAAATTAAATCAGGGATTTCATGGAAAGAACAATAAAAGCCCAAATTCTGTTACTACGCTATTTTCTTAATATGTCTGAGCATGCAGATCTTTTAAGTGGTGATATAAAACAGGCACTATATTCTTGGGCTCTAATATTTTAGAAAATGTGTTTGGCAACATAACTCTGATTGTTTAAGGGGACTTTGAGCATCTGATGAGGGAGGTTTGAATTAGCCCCTTTTTATAAATGAGGCAAACCAAGGGTCAGGATAGTTGACAAACTTGCCTGAAGTTTCTCGATTAGAGCTGAGATTCATGGACCTTCCTCTTCCTTAGGAGGATGCCCTATGCTACTGCCAAACTCCACAAAGTGAGTAAAATAGGGTGTACGTAGGTAAAGAAATGAGGCCCAGATTGAAAAATTATTCTGGAGGCCCGAGGTCACTGTGGTTTGGTGTTGGTGCTCTGCCCTTGTGACTTAGTGTATGTGTGTGATGGAGTGATTTAGACGAGAATCCTTGAGCTCAGTCTTCCAGTGGATGTCGGTGCTGCCTGTCTGCTACTGCATCCCAATGCAAAGGGGACACTGGCCTCACATGTTTGTCCTCCTGGATGTCCACCAGGTCTTGACAAGCCCTTGCCCTGTGACCACCATTACACATCTGGCTACTAGGGGCACACAGACCCCGCTGACCTGGCCTTGCAGAGGGAAGACACAGCCATGTTCTCTCTTAGCTCCCCAACCCCGAGAAGAGAGTGAACATTTCCAAACAAGCTTTCACTAAGGCGGCGGGGGGTGGGGTGAGGGTTTAAAAAGATGGAGAAGCTTAGAACGAGAGATGCCTTTAGCAGTAGCACTTCGGACCACAGATGGGCTTGGCTGGCCCAGCCTCATTTTTCTTCATTTCCATCCTGTCTAAGGGACTCTGTCCAAGGAAGTTTCTCCTTTCCCTTTTCCCTTGTGGGTGCCTGTCCTGTCCATTGTGGAGGTTCTGCAGATGGGATGGAGGAACATGGGCCAAGGCAAGTAAGTATGTGTTCACTTCACAATCAGAGGCTTTTCTTCATGGATGGCAAAAGCTGGATTTCCCATATTTTTAAAATGCCATGATTTTTTTTTTTTTTTTTTTTTTTTTTGTGATACACGGGCCTCTCACTGTTGTGGCCTCTCCCATTGCGGAGCACAGGCTCTGGACGCGCAGGCTCAGTGGCCATGGCTCACTGGCCCAGCCGCTCCGCAGCATGTGGGATCTTCCTGGACCGGGGCACGAATCCGTGTCCCCTGCATCGGCAGGCGGACTCTCAACCACTGCGCCACCAGGGAAGCCCTAAAATGCCATGATTTTGAGTGGATATTGATAAAATAAGAATAAAGAAATGTTTTTATTTACATTCTTGTTTTCATCTCCAACTCTCTAGTATCAAACTTGACACTGCTCAGAACATACTATTATATATTATGTATATGCATATACATGCGTATATATCCACACACATGCACACAAGTATTTTATGCATATACACACATATCTCTGTGTTTGGGATGTAGTTGTTTAGAATACTGGAGTAATGGATTGAGCATACTTTTATCCATTTGCTTTCAATTTAAGCAATTTAGCTTATAATAATAGGTTTTACCATGAGTCATAAAAACAGACAAACTCTTGGACACCGTCCTCCTTGGGAAATGATACCAAGGAAATCATTTACAAAGAAAAAGAAAGTTATAAAACATATTGCTGTGTTGTTTTGTTTAACATACAGGTTTTTTTTTTCACTTACAGTGTATAAGTCTTTTTCACACGTATTGTCTTATTTCATCTTCACAGCAACCCTCCAGGACAGGTAGTTTTATTTTTCCTCATTAGTTTAGAAATGAGGGAACAGGCTTAGAGAGATGGTGTGGTTTCTTTAAGGTTGCACAGTGAGAATGAGAGGGAGAGTTGGGAAAGTTTTGCTTAGTTTGGAAAGCAGGGAAAGCTAACCCAGAAAGATAGGACGCTGGTCAAAAAGGTCCACAACAAAGCACTTGGATGTGTGTGTGCTTTGGAAGAGGGAATGGGAAATCCAGGTCTTTAGCTCCAAGTTCAGTGTTTTCTTTACCACACCATCACCATTCCCCAGTGGAAGGACTTTTTAGTAACCTGTGGTTTGCCAATTTGATGAACATCGTGGAGGCTTTACACACTCTAACTACAGAAACTATGGAACAGGATAGAAAGTGTCTATGGCATAAGTTAAGTTACAAAATAAAACAAAAAGTTATATCCATAGTATAATATAGATGTGTAATATATATACAAGGATAAAACATGGGAAGGGAATATGGAGAACTAAAAACAGATGTTACTAAGGGGATTGTAAAACATTTTCATAGTATTTTGTCCTTAATATAGATAGAATTAACAGTAAAATTTAAAAATCCAATTACTAATAAAAATAAGCATTTATTGAGTGCAAGGATTGGGCCTAAGTACTTTTTCATGCCAAATTCTATGTAATCACAACTCCATGAGGTAAATATTATTATAATTTCTACTTTGTAGATGAGAACCTTATGTTTTTCGGATGATTGAATAACTTCTCCAAGGTTAAAAAGCTAGAAGTCATGACGGGGGCACTTGCATTTAAGCCCTGTTGCCTCCAACCCCAAATACCAACAGTCCTTCAGTGTGTGTCCCGCAAAGGGGACAGTCAGTCGTTAAATCATCCAATTCATCTTACTTGTTGATGTGTCTCCACGGACTCTTTTTTGTCTCATCATGGCTGAACTTTAGTTGATTGACAGGCACTAGTCATTCGCAGAGTGTCTAATTAGGAACTCTCTGTGGACCATCCACACATACTAGATGTAATGCATTGAGGAAGTAGAGATTTACAGCCTCCTTAGCAAAACAAGGGTTCAGAATAGCGGAGGCTGCTGTGAAGAGTGATTCTCAGCATCTGAGCGTGCTGCCAGCTCTGGGTCCTCTATAGGTTTATCTGCAGCCTTGAGCAGAATTTTAGCTTAGGTGGTAAAAATTTAGCTTAGGTGTTTGAAAATCCATGGGATGTGGAGGCGTGGGGAGCTGCATCTCCCATCCCAAGGAACAGCGCTAGCCCCAGGCTTTTTCCTAAATCTCCAGGAACAAAGCCAGTATTTTATTGCTTTTGGTCTGAATTCGTAGGATAAATACCTCAGTTCTCGGCTGTACTTTGGTCAGGCTTTAACTCTTTGCTGTGCAGAAAAGTCCTCTCTCGGCAGGAGGGGGCAACCTGAGTTTCTTGGTTTTAATTGGGCTAGGATTTTCTTCCCGAGACTTGAGTAATGAGTGCATTGTAGAAATATCCTTTTTAGTTGCAGTTTACAGTGTTGCTGGTCTGTGTTAGCAGATTGCTCCTTGAAGGAGAGATTTCCAGAAGGCTTTAGAGGATAGAACACAGAGCTGTTCTTTCCCATAGCCCCCATAAAAGAGCTGCCAGGTCTCTCTCCTTCGTATGATGGAGTTTTTAATCTGTAGGCTTCAGACACCTTACTCCTTACTTTTCCCATTTTCTCTTTCAAAGCACATGTACTTTCAAGTGCTTTGTTTTGGATCTTTGTGTCCTGTCTTTCCTGGTTGGGTTTCCCTGCTTTCCAAACTAAGCAAAATAGAATCGCCCGTCTCTGTCACGCCCTCCTTTCTTTTACTGCCCTCAGTTATTTTAAATCTTGCGATGTGTTCTTATTCTGGGACTTTTATTCTTTGGTGTGAAATTGGGCCAATATTAATGTTCCTTAACACTATGCATAGCATTTCTCATCTGCAAAGCACTTCACAAAGATTAATTATTGAATCCTGTCAACATCTCTTATCCTGTGGGGACAGTTAGTAGTTGGCTAACAATAGGAAAGAGAAGGAAAATGATTCTTCCTCTTTCCATAAGTGTCTTTGAGCTTCAAAGCCTATTTCCCACCATTAGCTAGGATACAGAACAGGGGAGAGAGAGGAGAGGAGAGATTTGGAGAGGAAATCCCTTTGTCATCTCATGAAATTCTCTATCAAGGACTTTGGTGCAGGTTTGTTACGGGATAAACTGTGACGAGCCAGCTTTGTTTAAGGACTTAAGTATGAGCTTAATTCTAATCCTAGTTTTCCTTCTGAGGGAGAACTGTAGAACGTTAGAGGATCTTGGAGATACAGTAATTCTATGAATTGACTTGACAGATGCAACAACTAAGGCAGAGAAATGTCAGATTATCTCAAGGTCACACAGGGCAAGACTGGTTTGTTCCCTGGACTGCCCTTGTCATCTCTATTAGGTAAGATGCCCAGTCACCCTGAAGGTCTTATGAGAGTGTATTAATTGATTGTGTTACTGGCTAGTGCTGGGCTTAGATTTGGGGCCGTGCTCAGCGTCTGTCTATTGTTCCTGAGTGAGGTGAAGTTACTTGCCGCAGCCCCAGCATAGCTGGTGTGTGGAAGAAAGATGGAAGAACCACTCTTGTGCAAAAAGGCTGTCTTAGTACATTTGGAGAAAATGGGATATAGAATACATCATTTATCTTTGAAGAGAGTCAACAGATATTTGATTTAAACAAACACTCCATTATGGTGTTCAGTGTAGCAATTCTATAATTATAAGTTTTATGGCAACTCCCATTACTAAGCCATTTTCATCCCTCTCTGAGCTGTCTGAAAAACTGTAAATTGGGTGGAAATTTTCACGGCTGCACCCTGCCTGGTAGAGAATGGATGGCTTCTGGGAGCACAGGGAAGGAAGGAAGATCTCACCAGCTGCCTCTAAGTTATTGGTGAATGGGGAAAAACGTAAGCGTATTCTTTTTCCACTTCGCAAAGGAGTTGAATGTTTCTCTTCTCTGTATTGTGAAAAACAAGGCAGAAAGACCTCATTTTCAAAGCTGTATAGTCACTGAGAAATGGGGGGAAAATGCTTTCCTGAGTCACTTCTAAGCATGCCGTGGGTGGGGCTGCTCGCGATTTCAGCATCTGTCTGCCTTGCCGTGTTTGCATTTTACCTCCTCCTCTGCTCTGGCTTGCTCATTGCGTTCTTGAAATCCTAGGCTTCTGGAGTTAGATAAAGGATTTGAAACCCTCACTTGGAGGAGAGAGGCTTGGCATGCATCCTAGTGTGTGGACCTGGCCTCAAAGGTTAAGTGGATCAAGCTGGTTTTGTACAAGGTTGATACAGTGCCACATGCCAACAGGTGACAAACACATTTTTAGGACACATAGTTCTAGAACGCTATTCTAGACATTTAAAAATCTGCCCTTACTGTGTCTTGAAATGTAACTTTTATTAATCATGAGCAAACTTCTTCCTCTCAACTCGGTCACATGACTGTCTTCTCCACATGTCGCGTTTTTGACTCTGAACCCCCTCACTCCATCCTCCCATGGATCTTGATTCCAAGTCATCTTTCAAGGCTTACCTCAGTTTCTTGGTTTCCTCTATTCCCTTGAGCCTCTCCTGATTATCTTAGGCTATAAGTAAGTCTCCATTCTCCAAATTACTTGCCATACTGCCAGATTAAAATAACTACTTAAAAATGTTTTATATGGTTTGCAAATTGTTTCATATGCATTGCCTGTCTCCCTACCTAGATTATATGTGCTTTGGGAGCAGCGATCATCTTCTGTTATGTAGCCAGCCTTAATATTCAGGAGAATTTTAAGACATAGTAACTGCTTAATCAAGAGGTGTTGAGCTGTAACATAGTATGTATGGTAATGTTTTCTTTCCCTTATAGGCTGTGAGGTCTTTAAGGATAAATCTTTTTTTTTTTTTTTTTTTTTTTTTGCGGTACGCGGGACTCTCACTGTTGTGGCCTCTCCCGTTGCGGAGCACAGGCTCCGGACGCGCAGGCTCAGCGGCCATGGCTCACGGGCCCAGCCGCTCCGCGGCATGTGGGATCTTCCCGGACCGGGGCACGAACCCGTGTCCCCTGCATCGGCAGGTGGACTGTCAACCACTGTGCCACCAGGGAAGCCCAAGGATAAATCTTTTAGTATTTCATCTTTCTGTGCCTTACACTCATTTGATGCTTAATAAGTATTTGTTAAATGAATAATTTGCCATTACCTGAGAGGCCATTTGTCTTTAGTTTCCCTCCAAATCTCCAGGTGCTCAACACTCTTAGAGACATTGATGACTTTAGTTCTTTTTTTTTTTTTTTTTTTAATACTTATCTATTTGGCTGCCCCGGGTCTTTGTGGTGTGTGCAGGATCTTTAGTTGTGGCATGCAGGATCTTCTTTTTTCAGTTGTAGCATACAGGATCTTTAGTTGTGGCTTGTGGGATCTAGTTCCCTGACCAGGGATCGAACCTGGGCTCCCTGCATTGGCAGCGTGGAGTCTTAACTGCTGGACCACCAGGGAAGTCTCGATGACTTTACTTCTGATGGATCATCTTCATCGCGCCTGCTAATTATTTGTAGTGATCATAGGTGCTTGGGATTATTTTTGGATGCCATTCTTTTCCTCTGATACCCATGTCTTGCCAAAAGTTGTTCCTGTGGAAGGTGCCCATTGTGCTATTTTTTCTTCATCCTTCATACACAAAGACACAAATTTGAAAAATAGTATTATTGCCCTACTATGCACCCTACTTCCTTGTGATATTACTTTTAGTGTCCTTAAACTTTATTGGGAAGGAAGTGGAGATAAAAACATTGAAGAAAATATTCTCAAAACACTGACCTGTATAACCTGAAGTTAAAATTCCCACAGTCATCCCCCGCCTCCATTCCTTCTCTGACGCTGTGGATCCCTGACTGTACAGCTGTGCGGTGCTGTCAGGGTGGCCTTCCTGCATTATTTTTCTTTATCATGAGGGATCATGGATCACTTTGCCAGAGAACCTCAAATCCCAGCTGCTCTGTTGGCCTAGTTAACCTTTCTTAAAAATTTATTTCCTTACTTAAACTCATTAGTATTATTTCCTAAAGTAATAATAAATTTATTTTTGAGTTGGATTCTTTTATCACCCTATAACTATCCTTCAGTAATGAAATTATTAAAATATGATAATTTACATAGTTCCTCAGACATACTAAGTATTCTGAAATATGCAAATTGGAAGAGATATTTCATTTATCTCTTCATTGAACAGACATGTACTCAACATTTCCTCTGTGATATTTTGTGAAACACTGAAAAAGGATGCATCTTATTTCTGCTTCCTGGAGACTTGAAATCTAGAGGGTGATCGGAATGATATCTAAGTTGAGGATCTAAGACCTGAAATAGAGGCAGAGGCTGCACTTCTGTGCAGCTTCTCAGAGACAAGAAACATTCGTTATGATTTTGAGTAATCTGAGAAGCCTTTCATAAGAGGAAGCTTTTAAATGACATCTTGTTGGTTGAGTAGATGAAGAAGGGGATGGGGTGGGAGTTGGGGAAGATTACTGTAGGCCAAGGAAAGAGCTGGAACAAAAACCAATGGATGTAAGTGCACGTGTAGTTGAAGGAGAGGAAGGCTGCAGCCTGGGGAGGGATGTTGGGGGCTGCTCTTTGGGTGTATGAGGGATAACAAAACAAAACAAAAGATGAAGACACTCTTTTCCAAAGTTAGAAGTGATACTCATTCCTCTATTTTATTTCTTTCTGCTGAAATGATTAATATGGCAATATAATTAACATTGTTCCTATAGATGGACCAAAAGTGCTGATGCCAATGCTAAGAGAAAGAAGGTGTTTGGAAATACAGCAGTGAATCACCGGTGATCCACTCTGATGGACTGGATGAGCCTGGGAGGCAGATACTCAGTTAATCACTGGAGTTTTTCTTGACAGACAGAAAAGTCTTCATGGAATAGCAAATATTGCAAAAACTCGAAGTTAGGGGTCCTGAGGTCTGAACTTGCTATGTGACTCTGGGGAAATCCTTTCATCTTTCTAGGTCTAACATCTTCATCTGAAAAATGAAAGAGTCGGACAAGAAAGCCTTTAAGTTTTTTTTGGCTCATCCTATGATGCTCTTGGCCAGTGTTTTTCAAGCTTCCTCTCACATCTGCTTCATTCAGGAGCCTCACCCCTGAGAGTCAGTATTAGGAGGTAATTGTACTTTCTACTAAGACTCTTATGCTGCCCCATTTCCTCCAAGGATTCTTCTGCAGGTAGTCCCTGCTGAGGAAGTTTGCAAAGTCTTTCCAGACTGATCCAGCCTGCACTGATCTCACTTTCCAACTCTAGAGTATTGATTCCTGGAGGACAAAGACCTATTTTTAAGGTTTTCTTATTTTTTCAGTACTGAACCCCATGGAATGTTGGACTTAACTCATTTCAAGAAATCTTTATTGAGACTTCCTGGGTGTCACATACTGGGGACACAGAGACCAAAATTTTCCCTTAAGGAGCACTGCCCATTTGGTAGGACATCCGTGCAAATGAAACAAATACCTGGCAATTTATCAATTGATGGAATGGACATTTCATAGTTTTTCAAACTTGATGCCCTAAATATTTACCAATTTTCCCTACTATCCCATTAAATAACAGTTCTCCAATCAATATCTTTGAAGGAATATAAGGTGAGGGATGAGCAAAGATCATACAAGTCATTGTCAATTTATTGAGCACCCACAAAGCAAAGGATAACTTGTGAAATCTTGGTATGAGTACCCTCCTGATGAATTGGCCATAGATCATATTCAGTTGGTTTCTATAACTTCAGGGTGGAGTGCCTTGTTTTACCTTTTTCCCCTCCTCTGGCTTCTGTAATTTTTGTCTGTTTTCTCTCCTTCCCTCCATTTCCCTCCTCTTTGACCAGTTACTTCCCTCATCCTCTTAAATGTACCTTTATTGAGGGTTAACTATGTGTCAGGCACAGATCATTATTTTACCTAGATCATTATATAATCCCAACAATAATATTTTTATGGAGAAGGAAACTGAGGCTCAGTGATGCTAAGTCATTAGGCCAAGGTCACATAATAAAGAGCAGTCTCTAAGAGGAATCTAGATCAGTGCGATATATCAAAATCCAGCCTATACAACTTCCTCGCCAAGCAGCTTTCTTTCATCAGTTAAGTGCGCCTAAAACTTTTCAGACAACCTCTAGAAAGTTAAGATGACTGTGTCTTCTTTTATAACAGATACAATTATTTGAGAAACCAGTGACTAAAACTTGCAAAGTCTGCAGGAAAGACCTTCTGGGCCCTTTGGAGAGTTTTGCCAAGTACCAAACATCTCTTCAAAGAAAAGAAACAACAATTATGATAAAAGAGACTGGAAAATAAGAGGAATAAACAATGTAGTGATTGAACTGGAAAAACCATAGCCCATCTTATATTTCCATTTTATAATGATCCCTAATCTTCCCAGGCTTTTGGAGCCTGTATGTTATCTTAAAACACTTTTTAAACTTTGGCATTTTCATCGCCTTTACAAGAACAGCCATAATGAAGGGAAGACTCTTAGCTGCCATGCGTGGAACAATTAATTGTGTTAACCTGCTGATGTTCCAGACCACTTCCTGCTTAGAAACAGAGGGGTGAACCACCTTTGTCGTAAGGATTTTTTTAAAATATTATTTTCCTGGAAGCTGCTTAGAATGTTGTACTTTTGATTTTTTTCTCAGTTGAGCTGAGCTTGAAAATAATAATGTCAATTCAGAGTGAAATATAATTCTTATTGTCACTTTAGTTTTATATTATCTACTTACCCAGTTGTGGTTTGGAATTAATCTTGGAATCATACCCAAGTTAAACTAGTTATTGGACCCCACTGAATTCGATATTAATGATTTGATTGGGAGACCTAGGGACCTAATTCATTGTCTTTTTCCTTATTTCATGAGGCTCTCACATCTGGCAGTAAAATTTCCCTTAAATCAGAGGAAAGAATGACTTGTCAGCTAGCTCCCTTTGAGACTTGATCTAGAACCCTTCTGATTTTAGAATTATATTGCTTAGTGTTTTCGTCATTTATCGCTGCACAATCTTAGTCCAGGGCAATAAAAAGAGGAACAGCTGTCTTCACAATCCTGATCCCAGACCTCTGCAGAGTGGTAACATCAACCACTATGGAAGATGCTGAGAGGTTCCAGTAGAGTCCCCAGAAAAGGATGAAGGGGAAACACACCTGTTATAAATTGTGCAAATGTTGTGATTTAAAGTAATATCATGTCCCTTGAAGGACCTAAAATTGTGCTGAATTATATCATGACCAACAAATATTTGTTTAGTATTTACTATGTGCCAGGCGTAAACTAGGTACTAAGGATCCAAAACTAAATAAGGCACAGACCCTTGTCTTCTAAGAGTTTCCTTATGCAACCAGAAACTGGGGAGCATAGAAGTTTTCTTCTTTTTTTAAAATAAATTTATTTATTTATTTTTGGCTGTGTTGGGTCTTTGTTGCTGCGCGTGGGCTTTCTCTAGCTGCGGTGAGCGGGGGCTACTCTTCGTTGTGGTGCACGGGCTTCTCATTGTCGTGGCTTCTCTTGTTGCGGAGCACGGGCTCTAGGTTCACGGGATTCAGTAGTTGTGGTGTGTAGGCTTCAGGAGTTGTGGCTCACAGGCTCTAGAGCGCAGGCTCAGTAGTTGTGGCGCACAGGCTCAGTAGTTGTGGCACACGGGCTTAGTTGCTCCGCGGCATGTGGGATCTTCCCAGACCAGGGCTCGAACCCATGTCCCCTGCATTGGCAGGCGGATTCTCAATCACTGCACCACCAGGGAAGCCCTAGAAGTTTTCTAATGAATTATAATTGTAAGGGAAAAGTGTTGATTGCATTTCTTTGTTAGTGGAAATAATAAATTCAGATTTGAAATAGTCAGTTGTCCACTATTCGTAGTTTTTCGGCTATTATGTAATACCTTGGAATGGAGTTGATAGTTCACATGATATGTATATTTTAAATTTATAAGGAACTGCCAAACTTTCCCCAAGTGGTTGTCTCGTTTCACACTCCCACCTGCAATGCGTGGGAAGTCTAGTTGCTCCAAGTTGTTGCCAACACTTGGTATTATTAGTATTTTTAATTTTAACCATTCTAGTGCCAGTAGGTGTGCAGAGGTATTTCATTGTGGTTTTATTTTACATTTCTAGATGACTTGATATTGAGCACCTTCTCATGTGGTCACTGACTATTTAAATCACTTATTTTGTAAAGTGTCATTTACCCATTCTAAATTTTATTGTTTGATTTATTATTTATCAAATTGAGAGTTTTGAAATATATTCTGGATACACGTCCTTTGGCATATATATGAATTGTATACATTTTCTCCCAGTCTGTGGCTTACTTTTTCATTTTATCAGTGGTGTCTTTCATCAAATGAAAGTGTTTAAATTTGGTAAAGTTCATTTTATCTTTTTTTTTCCTTTTATGCTTTATGCTTTTCATAACCTATCTGAGATGCCTTCAAGGTCACAGAGATTTCTACTATGTTTTCTTCTAGAAGTTTTACCTTTTATGTTTAGATGTATGGTACATTTTGAATTAACTTTTGTGTGTGGTGTGACATAAGGGTTAAGGTTAATTTTTATCCATATAAATATCCCATTGTTTCAGCACCAGTTGTTGAAAAGACTGTCCTTTCCTTCGCTGAATTTCCTTGGTGCCTTTGTGAAAATCAAGTGACCATATATGCATGCTTCTATTTTTTGGATTCTTTGTTCTGGTCTATGGATCTATATATCTGACTTTATGACAATACACACTATCTTGAGTACTGTGGATTTATAGTAAGTCTTGGTATCAGGTCATACAAATTCACTAATATTTAAAAATTTTTCCTTTAAAAAGATTGTTTTGATATTTATGGTTCTTTGCATTTTAGAATCAGCTTGGTCAATTTCTATAAAATGTCTGCTAGCATTTTGATTGGGATAACATTAAATCTGTATATTAATTTGTGGAGAATTTGCATCTTAACAGTATTGAATCTTACAATCCCTAAGTATGGCATCTCTCTCCACTTATTTAAATCTTTTTAGTTTCTTTCAGCAATGATTTATCAGTTTTAGCTATAGATCTTATACATATTTTGTTAAATTTATTCATAAATATTTTGTGTTTGGGGATGATACTATATATTATATTGTTTTTAAATTTCAATTTTCAATTGCTCATTGCTAGTGTATAGAATACATTGAATTTTGTATAGTGACCATATGTCCTGAGACCTTGCTAAATTCACCTTTTAGCACTTGTCACAGCTCATTTTACTACATTCCCTAAGAATTTCTATGTACATGATCATGCTGCTTGCAAATAGATACTTTTTTTTTTTTTTTTTTTTTTTTTGCGGTACACCGGCCTCTCACTGTTGTGGCCACTCCCGTTGCGGAGCACAGGCTCCGGACACACGGGCTCAGCGGCCATGGCTCACGGGCCCAGCCGCTCCGCAGCATGTGGGATCCTCCCGGACCGGGGCATGAACCCATGTCCCCTGCATCGGCAGGCGGATTCTCAACCACTGCGCCACCAGGGAAGCCCGCAAATAGATACTTTTAATTCCTCCTTTCCAATATGCTTATGTCTTTTTTTCTTTTCTTATTGTTGTGTCTAAGGTCTCCAGTACAGTGTTGGATAGAAGTGGTGAGAGTGGACATCCTTGCCTTTCTTGCTATTAGAGGGGAAAGCACTGAGTTTTCGACACTAAGTAAAATATTAGCTGTACATTTTTTTCAGATGTCATTTGTCAGGTTACTAATTTGCTGAGACAGATCTTTCTTTTCTTTTCTTCCTTCCTTCCTTCCTTCCTTCCTTCCTTCCTTCCTTCCTTCTTTCCTTCCCTCCCTCCCTCCCTCCCTCCTTCCTTCCTTCCTGCCTTCTTATGAGTGAGTGTTGAATTTTGCCAAATGCTTTAATTTCTTGATATGGTGATTTCACTGATTTTTGAACGTCATATGCCATTTGTGACATTACACACACACACACACACACACACACACACACATACACATCAGGCCTCTGCCCTTGATTCTTAACACAGAGCTCCTAAAATGCTTGTAATTTCCTGAGTGATAGGGATGCTAGGAGCATCTTTTTCTCTAATATTTAGTCTTTGATCCTAGTTCCTGACACAGAGCTCCAAAAACTCTTGTAATTTCCTGAGTGATAGGAGTATCTTACACGGAGCTCGTAAATCCCTTGGAATTTCCTAGGTGATAGGAGCGTCTTTGGTTCCAGTGAGGTAACTCTTGATGGGCTTCTGGATAGCTTTAGGATAGAGGCTGATCACAAAAATGACCAAGCCATGATTAGAAGCTTGGAACTTTTAGCTTCAAACCCCATCCTCCAGGGAGGGAAGAAGGGCTGGAGATTGAGTTGATAATTGATCATGCCTACATGTTGAAGCCTCCATTAAAAAAACTCTTAACTACAGGTTTGGAGAGCTTCTGGGTTGGTGAACATCCACATAACAAGAGGGTGGCACACCCCAGCTCCACAGGGACAGAAGCTCCTCTGCTCAGGACTCTTCTGGACCTCACCCTGTATACATCTTCATCTGGCTGTTTATTTGTATCCTTTATATTAAATACTGGTAAACATATGTTAAGTGTTTCTCTGAGTTCTGTGAGCTGTTATAGCAAGTTATCAAACCTGAGGAAGGGGTCATGGGAATCTTCAGTTTGTAGCCAAGTAGAACAGAAGTGTGGGTAATCTGGGAATCCACTGCTTGCAATGGGCATGTGAAGTGGGGGACAGTCTTGTGGGACTGAGCCCTAAACCTGTGAGGTCTGTACTAACTCTGAGTAGTTAGTATCAGAATTGAATGAAATTGTAGGACACCCAATTGATGTCTGCAAGAAACTGGAGAATAGCTTGGTGTGGGAAATCCACACATTTGGTATCAGTAATGCTATGAGTAGAGAGATAGTTTTCCTTTACAGTTTTTTCTTTGATAAATCCTACTTGGTATATTTGGTATATTATGCTTTAAAAATAATATATATTGTTTTTGATTGCTTGTTATATTTTGTTAAAAATTTTTGTCTCTGTTTATGAGTGATATTGCTCTATAGTTTCATTTTCACTGTAATGTCTTTCTTTGGTTTTAGTATCAGATCAATGCTTGTTTACACCCTGTTTTGTTGGTCTCCTCATCCCAGTCTATCTGCTTGGACACCTGCTCTAAGCTTTCTCTTCTTGACCCTTTGCTTATCTTATCCCTGATCCCTTCCTTCCCATTTTGTCTTATACCTGGTACTTATTTGCTACTAGTGAACTTCTGGTTGAACTTCTCAAGGTCTTTGGAACCATTACATCTTTATGAAGAGATTCCAGGTCCTAGTTTATCCTCTTTTTCTCCCTCCTAGATACCGATCAATTATAGCCTCCCAAGACCCAAAGGGGCAAATGTGTTGGCAGGTATTCTAATCAAACCAAACCAAATGAAACCCAGATGCAAACTAAATGTCCTTAGCAAGACAGCTCCATTAGTAAATTATAAACTTTCACTGTCAGCTCTAAGAACTTTGAGTCAAAGTCTCTCCAGTTTGCTCTCAAATCTTTTTTTTTTTTTTTTTAGTTTTTGGCCACACCCCGTGGCTTGTGGGATCTTAGTTCCCCAAGCAGGGACTGAACCCGAGCCTCTTACATTGGAAGGTAGAATCTTAACCACTGGACGGCCAAGGAAATCCCAGCTCTCAAATCTTGATTCTCCATAGGGTCCTTCCCTTCTTGTTTGATGTGCTTCTTTCAGCAATATCATTTAGTGTCATAGCTTTAACTGCCAACTATATCCTCCAACTGCCAGATGTACTTCTTCAGCCCAGGCTCCTCTCTGGAGTTCTGAACCCATATATTTCTATTGTCTATCAGATATCTCATCCTTGAAGTTCTATAAGGCTTCCACCCTTCTGTGTACAATCTTCTTTTTTCAGATATACTCCTCTGGTTGTATCCCATTTCAGTAAATGTTACCACTATTTAATCCCTTGTCCAAGCCAGAGAACCTGGCTTCAACTTTAAATCTTCCCTTGCCTTCATCTGATTCTGCCTATTTATTTGATCTATTTAAAGTTTTTCAAATCCACTTCCTTTTAAAAAATTGTGCTTTATTATGAAGTATACCATACATAGAGATATAGTATAAAAATGTATAATGAGTATGTATCTATGTATCTATATATCTATATCTAGTTTAAGGAATAATCCAACACTCAGGTTAAGAAGTACAGCATTACCACTGTCTTAGAGACTCCCCTTTATTATTGCATTCACCTTCCTTTCCCCCACTAGAGGTAACCACTGTCTTAATTTTTGTGTTAATCATTCCCTTGCTTTTCTTTATAATTATATCACCTAGTTAAGTATTATTAAACAACACATTATTTAGTTTGGACACACTGAGTAGCAAGAACAAACACAACTGTGCAAGGAAAAAGCAGCAGATGAAGGCTCTCAGTAGAAGACAGACTGAACAGTCTCAGATTCCCTAAGAAATCTGAGAGCTGATAGGTGCTCCTTTTGGGAGAGTGAGTGAGCAAAGTCGTGAGAGATTCCTTGAAACCCAAGGCTCACCCTAGTTGGGCTCTTGTGTGGTCAGGTACTAAATATCCAGCAGGAGTATAGGTATGGGAAGTGGACCGCTGTGTATTTTTGCTTCAAAGATCTCTAGAGTTTATCTTAAGCTCTCAGGCCTAGGTCAAAGCAGAACATTTCTGTGGAACAAAATGAGTGTCCTAAGATGGCCAGGCAGCAAGTATGGTGGGGAGAGCAAGGATTTCATCAGCTCGTTCGTGTTCAAGACAAGACAGGTACAGATTAGAATCTGGGCCAGACTCATTCAGGCATTCTGTTCTTAAGGGCATAGCACAATGGCAGTGGGCATCCTTCTGCTGTCAATCTCCTGAGTCACCCTTCTCTGATCTGCTCTTGTTGCCTTCTCTGTCTGATGCACAACAGTCATTCTGGGATCTCTCTTCATTGTCTTCTTGGGAATTCCCTTCACTTCTTTCTTTCTTGCATTTACTGCTCTCTTGATTTATTCTGTGGTACTCTATTGGTACCATCTAGTCACATCTTGAGAAAGAGAACATGGGAGGTAAAGTTTTTAAGCCATTTCTTCTAAGTTGGAGATAATTTTCCTTCATAATTTTGAAGGCTTTGCTACAGCATCTTCTTGTTGCTAGTGTTGCTGTTGAAAAGTCGGAAGCCATGCTCATCTCTTAGACATTGTATGTAACTTGCCTTTCTCTCTGGAGACTTGTAGAATCTTTCCCTCAATCACAGTGCCCTGGTCTAGTTTCACTATTGTGTTAGAAATTCAGTGGGCCTTTTGGATCAGGTAATTCAATGTATTTTCAATTCTGGAAAGTTTTCTTGAATTATTCTATTGATAAGTTTCTCCTCTGTATTTTCTCTCGTATTTTCCTTCATTTCATCTTTTCACTCTAATGTCTGGCACATGCTTGGAACATGATAGATATTCCATAAGTGTTTGTTACAGAATTAGCCATTAGTGTTATTGCTAACATTTTTGAAATATTCATTTTTGCTGGCTTTATATTGCTACCAAGAGATGAGACTCGAGTACATTTACTGAACCTTAACTGTGCACTTGGAGATCTATCTGTCTGTCTATCTCACAGATTACAGTCCCTGACCTCTCAGAGTTCATCATTTAACAGCAGAAACAAATTTTAACAGATAATTATTCCTTATTTACAAGAAAAGTTTAAACAAGAATTGGACATATGAATTGGGTAATGGATCTGTAGGCAGTAGACATTAGAATCTCTTGTTCTTTTTAGATTGATCATAGATAGCTGTAAGCCAGCTTTATATAAGGAAATGCTTCTTAAAATTTAAAGTACATTCAAACTGCCTGGACATATTTTCAGTATTCAAATTCTGAATCAGTAGGTCTAGAGTGGGACCTGAGATCCTGCATTTCTAAGGGTCTTGTAGGTGTTGCCAATGCTGTTGGTCAAAGCCCACACTGAGAATAACAAGGCTCTAAGACACATTTTTTTTTACCTTTAAAGTCATCTATGTTTAGTAGATAAGTTTTTTGTCTACCTTCTTGTTGATTTTTCCTGGGAGCACTTTCTTAATAAATCTTCATCTCAGAGTCAGCTTCTAGGTACTGAACCTAAGACATCAGCACCCCTCTGTCTTGTCACCCAAATACTAATTGGTTAAAGTAACTGGTGGCATTAGCCTTTGTCCCTCTCATACCATAAACAACTCTAATTCTCAATTTCTTCCAATAAAACTTTTGGTGAATTCATATCTTTAATCAATGAATATTATATTTACCATTTAATGTTCAGTGTTCTATAAATGAATTTAGTAATAATGAAATAAATCTATTGTTTCTTCCTTATACACGCTGCATGAATTTGTTTTAATTATTATAAGAATTTGTTAGTTATACAGTTATTGTCTATTCAGATACTAAACTTTTTCTGTCAGGATTTTGACTGTGACTGTGGTTTTTATGTCTAGGTCGCCATCAATGAAAGATCGATCTGACAGTGACGAAGCTCTTAGGGAGGGAAACAAGGATTATTGTTCATAGAGGTGGACGTGTTCTGATGTAGAGTCAGTATTAGTGATGGGCATCTAGCCTTGAGAAGAGTGTTGACTCTTCCCAAGCACCTTGGAGGAGGAGGATGCAAAACTATTGATTTCAGCCCTTACTGAGATTGCTTTCTCTCCTTGGTATGAAAAATGACCAAATGTGAGATACTCTAGCTCAAAATTGGGAAAAGCTACCAGTGAATTTATCTCCAGAAAAATTGTTTGCTCTGATTCCTAGTCCTTGAAGAACACCACCCAATCTAGGGTCAACTAAGTATTAGATGATTAAGGATATTATTTTTCTGAAACTGATTTTAATCTACTCTGTAGCAGAAAACCTATTTACTTAGATGCCTTTTGATTTGGAGGGCACAGCTACTTGGCTGAAGTCTTGGGAGTGAGAGGTAAGTGAGAAATGATGTGCAATCACTTTCAACAAGGCCAATGTCAGCATCATAGAGTATCTCAGCTGGTACAGGTATACATGTGGTGCAGAGCTAGGAGACATTTCCTAGTTCCGATGATCTGTTTACATTCACTGAGTAGCCCCTCGGATAAACAAAGACAATAGAAACTCTGTCCACAATTTGGGCTGAAGAGACACACAGACCCTTCTGTTGGATGTGGGAGAGGAATGGGGGTATAGAGGGTGAGGGGCATTGGGCAAACAAGATCAGAGAGGAAGAGCTGTTGGTTATGGTGGGTGGTTATTAAAGCTCTCCCTACCCAGGTACCCTCATGGTACCTGTGGGCGCAGGGACTCTCACTGTGTACAAGTTGAATGGAAAAAGTTGATAGCATTGTGGGGTTCCAGAAAGACAGGCTGTGCCTGTACCCCCACCTCCCATTTTAAGTACACATAAGTCAGAGCAAAGAGCATCATGGACTACGTCTGGGTTTGCGGAGATCAGACTGGTGGGAACATCATGGCTCCATGGCAGAGATGTGTCTGAAAGCCAGGAGAACCTTTTGCCTGCAGATTCCTGGCCCAGCTTATTTACACTCACAGGTGGAGGAAGCAGAGTACAAGGAGGAACAGTGACATGGGATCGGAAAGCCTAGATGGTGACTCTGGGGAGTCTCATTGTGAGCGAACCTGGACTTTCCAAGAATCCATGGGCTGAGAAGAGGGAAGGAGAGAGAAGGAGTGACAGGGGAATTCAGGAAATAGCTGGGTGAGACCGTCTGCTCAGGGGAGCGGGGAGGGGGCTGCTGTGAGCCATGAACAGCAGGAAGCCCAAGCAGGACATTTCTTTGATCAGAGTTCAAGTGCTTTTTGAAATGGAAGATGGAAGTGGGGTGACCTTGAAAGAAGAAAAACAACTCAAGTGTACAGGCTAGAGGAAAAAAAAAAAGCAGAGGGATAACTGAAGGGAGTATGAGAACAGCATAAGCTTTGGAAAACTAGCTATGCTTTAAACTCATGCCAAACTGACTTCATTAATATGAACATAGATGTGTGTAATTTATAAAATCCATATTGTACAACTCAAGATTCTGTCACACTGTCATAAAATGTATGTATACTGGAATGGCCTCAGCCAGCATGCAATGGATCTGTTTAGGGAGAAGAGAGAGGGGGAAAGCTGTGGTTCTAAGAGGTTCTAAAGACCTCAATTTAATGAACAAAAAATTCAATAAGTAGCACTTACCAGATGTCCGTCCCTGTGCAATATGTTGGAAATTCAAAGGTCTCTGCTCTCAAAAGATGTTGTCTGGTAGAGATTCATAGTTACCATGTGCCAGGATGATCAAAGGAGAGGGAGAAGGAATCCATGTCACAGGCTGGTGATACCTTGGAGATTAGGGACTATTGACAAGACATTTTCTTGGGCATATTCATTGGATATCTGGAAACATTTTTTTAAATTAATTTTTTTTTTGCGGTACGCGGGCCTCTCACTGTTGTGGCCTCTCCCGTTGTGGAGCACAGGCTCCGGATGCACAGGCTCAGCGGCCATGGCTCACGGGCCCAGCTGCTCCGCGGCATGTGGGATCTTCCCAGACCGGGGCACGAACCCGTGTCCCCTGCATCGGCAGGCGGACTCTCAACCACTGCACCACCAAGGAAGCCCTAAATTAATTTTTATTAGAGTATAATTGCTTTACAATGTTGTATTAGTTTCTGCTGTACAGCAAAGTGAATCAGTTATATATATACATATATCCCCTCTTTTTTTAGATTTCCTTCCCATTTAGGTCACCACAGAGCATTGAGTAGAGTTCCCTGTGCTATACAGTAGCTTCTCATTAGTTATCTATTTTATATATAGTAGTGTATATATGTCAATCCCAATCTCCCAATTCATCCCACCCTGCTGCTTCCCCCCTTGGTGTCCATATGTTTGTTCTCTACATCTGTGTCTCTATTGCTGATTTGCAAATAAGTTCATCTGTACCATTTTTCTAGATTCCACATATAAGTGATAGTATATGATATTTGGGAAGCATTATTTTTAATGAAATATTTCAGACATACAGGATAAAATAATGGATATTCATGTGCCCACCACCCAAATTAAGAAACAAAAATCAAAAACACAGATGAAGTCCCTTATGTTTGAAATTCCTGAGATATTTCAGTAAGTCTTTAAAATCCTAGCTAGGCAGGCTTCTTATAGGACCTGTCTTGGTTTGGGCTGCTATCACAAAATACCATAGACTGTGTGGCTTACAAACAACAGAAATTTATTTCTCACAGTTCTGGCGGAGGGGAAGGTGCCTGTAGATTCAGGGTCTAGTGAGGGCCTTCTTCCAGGTTCAAGGTGCCTGTCCCCTCTTCTCACTGTGTCCCCACATGGTGGAAGGGGTGAGGGAGCTCTTTGAGGTTTCTTTTAGAAGGGCACTAATCCCATTCTTGAGGGCTCCACCTTCATGACCTAATCACCTCCAAAGGCCCCACTTCCCAATACCATCTCATTAAAGATTCTTTTAACATATGACTTTTGGGGGGACACAGACATTCAGTCTGTATCAGGACTTTAACACTCGCAGGACCCTGGGATGAATGAGGACGGTGATGGGTGAGGCTGTGAAGTAAGGATTAGTCCCAAGAATACCCACCTGGAGAAACCTCCCTTTTAAAATGAAGTCTTGCTCTTTCGGCTCAGAACTTGGTGATCAGGAGACCTCCTGCTGAACGCCCAGGCTTGGGACTTGATTTCTGTCTGAATCTGAGGGCTTAGAATAATCCAGGGTAGAAATAAGAGCGTAAAGGAGCACTTAGTCACCCTATAAGCAGGTCTAAGCTGCTCATCTATGTTAGAACACAGGAAATACTGAAAGGAACAATGTCTCTCTTTGAAGAAACTGTCAGTGGAAAGCTTTTAAAAATAATTTCCTTGCAAAATGCATAATGCTCTTATGCAGAACTCTCTGACACTGCTGTTTAGCAGCCTCTTCCATTTGTATGAGCTCTAGGATATTAAACATCCCTTGTGCAGACTCAGAAAATAGCTTTCTTATCACACCGTGCCTGTCAGTTGCGTTTTAGGCACCTGTCCTGGCACAGTGGAGCTGCAGGCAAGGCCAGTTCAGTGTGATGGGTGTGTTGCTGAGATCAGGGCCTTTAGAAGTCCTGGGGCTTGAGAGTTTATAAAGGAGTGGATGGATTTGCAGGATCTTTCTCCCCAGCAATCTGTCTGCCTTTCCTTCTGGGAGTTCTGGTAGCTTAAAAGTTCTGTTAGGTCCTCAGGGCCTCAGAGATTCCAGTGGAGGGGAGCAATGATCCTGGATCATGTTCTCCCAGTTTTGGCTATTGTAATCTGCAGCAGGAATGCAGCTAGAAGCTTCCAGAAAGATCCAGGCACTCCGAGGACCAGCAGTTGGTTTGATCATTTGTCTAAATTCGACAAAACTATGGAGACAGTAACAGCAGCCTACCATCCTTGAGCACATACAATGGACTGAGCCATTTCTACACATGATTGTATTGATTCTCATAACAAAGCCAATGAAGAAGACTTTATTTTCCCCGTTTTAGAAATGAAGAAGAGGCTAAATAACTAGCTTAAAGTCATACAGTCCAGAACGAGCAGGGTTGGGTTTGAACCTAGGTCAGTCTGGTCTCAGCGTCTGTGCTCTTTTTACGTTCCAACGATTCCCAAATCGGTGTGGGTAAGAATCACCTACTGTGTGATTGAAATAATCGGATAATTGGTCCTTACCACCTTGGGATTGATTTATCTAGACCAGGGTGGGCTGCTTTTTTAACACATTATTTTTTAATATTTATTTTTTTATTTATTCATTTGGCTGCGTAAGTTCTTAGTTGTGGCACGTGGGATCTTCGTTGTGGTATGCGGGATCTTTCATTGCGGTGCACGGGCTTTTTGTTGCAGTGCACGGACTTCTCTCTAGTTGCAGCCACAGGCTCAGTAGTTGCAGCACGTGGACTTAGTTGCCCCGCAGCATGTGGGATCTTAGTCCCCCGACCAGGGATTGAACCTTTGTCCCCTGCATCGGAAGGCGGATTCTTAACCACTGAACCACCAGGGTAGTCCCTTTTAACACGCATTTTAAACACACTCCATGAGTGGCTTCGACGCAGGTGGTTAGGATGCCACATTGAGAAACACTGGAATGTAGGTCTTACAGTGGCCAAGCCAATTTCTGGACATCTGTAGCCATGCAGGAAGGGGAGAAACACAGAGAGTGGAATGTTAATTCAAATGAGTTAATTTCCTTGTTGTGGAGAACTGCGAGGGATGGACTTCAGCTCGCCCAGTGGTTTGGGCTCCAGGGTGAGGTCCACACAATTACATGACATCAGCCTGGGCCTCTGGGCCAGCTGAAGTAAACCTTGAAGACCCAGGTATTTCCTAGAATGTCTCTGTTGTCCACTTAGGGTCAGAAATTCTTCAGGCCAGTCAGTGGGGTCAAGGTCTCTTTGGCCTTCCTGTCTATTATAATGGTTAGAACTGAACTGATTTGGGGCAGGATATGTGACCCCATTTCTTGGCAAGACACTCCCAATGGCACATGATCCAGTCCTTACTGGGGAGCCATTGAGTCCAGTGCTGCTTTAGCACGAGTCCTGCAAAGGAGGTTGGTTCTAATCAATCCTACTGGGTCTGGCACAAAGTAAATTGTCGATCAATACTTACTGAATGATTGCTCCTTGAGAAACCATTCCAGCAGGTCACAGTCCCTACCAGCCTTCGTCACAAGCAGGTAGCAAGTCAAATTGGCAAGTGTCTCCCTCTTCCCTTCCTCTTTCCTCCTCTCTTTGCTGCCCCAGTTCTGGGGTTCACTGAGTTAGGATGAAAAAGCTCTCTTCAAATTGGCACACTTAAATTCAGCCAATTTCATCCTGGCATGTAGAAGATATGGCTGCAAAGCCATTTATTGAGAAGATCCCGGAGACACAGAAAACTTCCGGTCAAAGCCAGCTGACGTGTCAAATTACCCCAGGGCCTAAGGACAAAGGATTTGTTAGTTACTTCAAGATAAAAGGTTAGTGATTTACTGTGCTCTCCTGGGGAGGTTCACATTTTATAGGTAAGCGTGTGAGAAAAAGAGAAGATACTCTAACAAAAGCATTTCAGGAAGTCATGGCGACCAGGTAGCTGGCAGGAAATGACGGGGAAAAAAGCCCATGATTGAGCCATTCAGATTTGAGACCTCAGGGAGGATTAACCTGTAACTTATCCTGTCGTGGGCCTTGCTACAAATGCCCTGCAACTCTGGGCACACTTCGATGGCTCAGCATTCCTGAGTCTCCAGGTGAGCTGAGCTTGGATGTGTTTGAGCTGAGCTGAGTGTCTGGATGCTGGCTACATCCATCACTTATGCGGTCATCTTCCAAGGGAGATTCCTCGCTGCACTGGGCTCTCCTCCTCAGAGTGGCTTCTCCGTGGCACTCAGGTCATGTGGGTCCCCACTTGATACCTTGGAGGTCATCTGCGTAATTGTTTTTTTTTTTTTTTTAAATTTTGACGTTTTATTACTGTTTAGGACCATAGAAAGGGCAATTATAATAATATGTGACAATACGAACCAAAACATAGGCACCAATCCTCATCGTATTTTTTAATCATCTTTTTTTCTTCTTCTTCTTTCTTACCTTATTTTTTCAATTGAAATATAGTTGATTTATAATGTTGTGTTAGTTACTGCTGTACAGCAAAGTGATTCAGTTATACATATATATGCACATTCTTTTTTAAATTTCTTTTCCATTATGGTTTATCATAAGATATTGAATATAGTTCTCTGTGCTACACAGTAGGACCTTGTTGTTTATCCTTTCTATATATAAAGGCTTACACCTGCTAACCCCAGCCTCCCACTCCATCCCTCTCCAACCCTCTCATGCTTGGCAACTGCCGGTCTGCTCTCTATGTCTGTGATTCTGTTTCTGTTTCATAGATAGGTTCATTTGTGTCGTATTTTGGATTCCACATATAAGTGGTATCCCATGGTATTTGTCTTTCTCTGCCTGACTTACTTCACTTAGTATGATAATCTCTAGGTCCATTCATGTTGCTGCAAATGGCATTATTTCATTCTTTTTATGGCTGAGTAGTATTCCATTGTATATAAGTACCACATCTTCCTTATCCATTCATCTGTTGATGGACACTTAGGTTGTTTCCATGTCTTGGCTATTGTGAATACTGCTGCTGTGAACATAGGGGTGCATGTATCTTTCTGAATTATAGTTTTGTCCATCTGAGCAATTTTTAATGTACTAGAACAGGGGCCAATTTTGCCGCCCCAACCCTGAGGGAATATTTAGCGATGTCTGAAAGACATTTTTGGTGGTCATAAGTGGGATGGTGGCATTGTTGCTATTGGGATGCCAAGGGTAGAAGCCATAGATACTGCTAAATTTCCAACAGTGTACAGGGCAGCCCCACCCAGCAAAGAATTATCCAATCCAAACACCAATAGCTAAGGCTGAGAAGCCTTGTACCAGTGGAAGCCTATCGGGAGATAAGTACACATTTCATAAGGGCAGCGGGGACAGGTGAGTGGCTGCAATTAGGGCTGGTGTGGGATTCTGCCTCATCAGCTAGGGATTTCAGGAGTGGTTCCAAACCCTAGCTGTGATCCATAAATTCACTGATGGGGAGTGGCCTTGCTCAAGGAGAGGGAGGACAAACTAGAGTCCAACCCACCCTTTTCTCATTTTCCCCAGGCTCCCCGTCTCCTTCCCCCAATGCCCCACAAGGAAGAGATGTATGCCTGCCATGGGGCCCAAATTTTCCCAAACTAAGTGGAAGGGCTGTGGATAGGCTGTGCATGGGGCTGGGGACAGCCCCCTTCTGGTAGACGGAGGCTTTCCTGGAGCAGGTCCTTAGCCTGCAAGGTCCATGGAGAGTAAAGAGGGAGGGGTTCAGGGCCCAGCTCTGTTTTGTGTCCACAGCTTCTAGCACAGGTTGACACACATGGGGCACTCATTAAACCTCTCTTGAATGTATGAATGAAAGGGTGCCCTATTGAGCTTGAATAATTCTTAGACATTTCTTACCCCAGACTTGAGGGTGGTTCCTGGTTAGTGAGGATGCAGGTAGCTGATGGAACCAACAGGAAGCAGCCCTCATTTTCTCTCCTGTCTGGGCCTCCATTAGCACCGAGCCCCTCCCCTTGTTCAGTGTGATGTGGTGGTGACACACGGGCTTTGGGACTGGGTGGACTCGTGCCCGCATCCTGGCTCTGCTGTTTCCCGGTGGTATAAGGTTGCCCAAGTGGTGTAACCTTGGTGAGCTTGTTTCCTCATATGTAACATAGAGATAATAGCAGTTCGCCACTTAGTTCATAAAGTTTTAGAGGATTACATGAAATAATGCATGAGGAGTAGAGGTGGCCAAGAGATTTTCCCAAGAAGCTTGTAGTTGGAAGGTCAGATAGGAAAGTAAACAAGCAAAAATAGAATCATGTAAGTGTCATAGTAGAAATATACATGAGATAATATGTGAAAACACTTAGCATAATTCCTGGCCCTTGGGAGGTATTCAATAACAAGAATTCTGTTCTCCTTATGAAAAATGCCGTGGGACTTCAGAAGAGGGGCCACATGAGAGTAAAGCTGGGTGTACACTTTGAGTTCTAGAAGGAGGAGGTTAAACAAGTTTATATTTGATGACCTCTATTTACTCCACATAACAGAGATATATGTCATTTCCAGAGGGAGGAAAGGAAATGGGGACAAGGTTTGGACTGGAGAGGGTGGGAAGGGTTTGGGAAGCTGATGTGGGAAACAGGAAAATGTACCGAGTGGGAATGAGAATGCACAAGATAAGACACAGCTAAGACTGAATTTATTTACTAAAAGTAAATAGGCTAAGACTTTTTCTTTTTTTTTTTTTTTTTGGTTTTCTCCTGCAGTGTGGAGGAGTCAGACCTCCTTCAAGTGTGGGCTCATGGGCTGTCAGGAAGGCAGGGACGTTGATGGTATTGATGAGAGCACAGGTGAATCACTGGGGTCCAAGGTGGTGAAAAGGGATGTGTATCCAGGAGGTGGGCGCGGACTAGGAAGACGAACTGAGGGACTGGTGTTATGAGGAAAAAGGGAGAGAGAAGGCACAGCAGAAGGGCAAGAAACTGGGCTCGGACAAGAGCATCTGAGTTTGCTATTTTGCAGGAGCAGGGGTTCTGGGTGATGAGAAATTCTACAGTGAGCATGTGTTGATGGGTTACTAGGAGGGGTAGAGGTCCTTGGAGAAGAAGACTGACTTTGGGTGGTGGGGGGAGGTGAGGTGGGCTGGAAATGGAGTTGCGCGGAAAATTCTTGGCATTTGTTATGGTTTGAATTGTGTCCCCCCTGTGAAAGATATGTTGAAGTCCTGACCCCCAAGAACCTCAGCATGTGACCTTATTTGGAAATAGGGTCCCTGCAGATGTTCAGGTGAGATCACACTGGAGTAGGGTAGCCCCTTCGTCCATATGACTTATGTCCTTATAAGAGAGGGAAAACGACGTGTAAAAACAGAGACGCACAGGGAGAAAGAAGATGAAGCCACGTGATCACAGAGGCAGAGACTGGAGTGATGCATTTACAAACCAATGAACACCAAGATCGCCGGCCACCACCAGGAACGGGAAGAGGTGAGGAAGGATCCTCCCCTGCAGGTTTCAGAGGGAGCACGGGCCTGCCCACACCTTGATTTCCGATGTTGGCCTCCAGCACTGTGAGAGGGTAAATTTCTGTTGTTTTAAGCCACGGTGGTTTGTGGTGCTTTGTTATGACAGTCCTAGGGCGGTAATGTACACGCCTTTCTCCTGGTCCAAGGTTACCCGTCCTTTAAAGGTCCACTCAATTTCCAGGGCCTCCAGCAAGGCTTTCCACTCCTCTGGTCATACTGACCTCCCCTGCCTTCCTTCTCTGATTTCCAGCTACACTGGAAGTCTGGTACAATTATGCATGAAATCAGCATGTAATTCTGATATGTTTTATGATTTCCTTCACCTTGATTGAAGATTTATCTTTACCTAGTCTGTAAGCTCCTCACCTTTCTGAATTTCTGACGCAGCCTCAGGCAGTGCCGGGTTTCTGGTAGGTGCTCATCCATTACTCATGAATCTCTTGCCGGCAGAATAGTGTCTAAACTTGATCCTCATCTAGGTCACTTGCAGTGTGCTTTTCTGGGGCACCACTATCCTGCTGGAGTTTGGGTACTGATGGGCTCTCTCGACTCATTATGGAAAACTATAAAATGCACATCCTCCAAAAAGCCATAAGGCATTTTTTAAATCATGAGAACAGCTCAAACACAGGAATGCTCAACTGAAGGAAACCCCCAAGACCAAAGTACATACACAACTGATTAAATGATGGGAAGGTGAGGAAGAATATTTTATTAACCCAAAGTTTTTTTTTTTTTTTAATTACAGTTTTAAATTGTGTAATAAGGCTTGGAACATTTTTTCTTTTTAAATAACTTTTATAACTATTTTCCTGTTCACACCTGTCACAATAGAATTTAATTTATACAGCATTCTGGGGACATGTACACTGATTCAATTAGTTACACTGAGGCTGAACAAAACTTAGAAAAACAAAGAGGCAGCACCTTTCTATGAAAGGGGTGCTATGAATACGTAAGTGCCCGTCTGTGCAGAAAACACCTTTTGAAGTTTATTTAAGAGGTGAGAGAGTAGCATTGACATATATACACTACCAAATGTAAAATAGATAGCTAGTGGGAAGCAGCCGCATAGCACAGGGAGATCAGCTCAGTGCTTTGTGTCCACCTAGAGGGGTGGGATAGGGAGGGTGGAAGGGAGATGCAAGAGGGAGGGGATGTGGGGATATATGTATATGTATAGCTGATTCACTTTGCTATACAGCAGAAACTAACACACCATTGTAAAGCAATTACACCCCAGTAAAGATGTTAAAAAAAAAAAAAGATGGTAATAGTGACTGTTTCTGGGGAAGGGATCTCCAGAAGCAGGAGGCAGGGGGAGGGAAGAAAGGGAGACTTTTCACTTTGTACTATTTTATTCTGAGTTTTTTTTTTTAAAAATCATGTGTGCTTATCAAAGAGAGAGAAAGGGAGGGAGGAAGGAACAGAGGAAGAGAAGAGGAAGGAAGGAAACGGGAAGAAGACATAAAGGTAGCTCAGACTAGGGGACAATTAGAAAGCAAAGACAGGGTCCTTGGAAGGATGATCTGGGCTTGGATACGGGGTAGTAGCCTTCACTCAGATGTAGTCAGGGAGAAGGAAGCCCCCCCCCCCCCCCCACAGATACACACCTTTAATGATCAAGTCTGCTATCTTCAGAAGCCATATTCTCATAAAGCTTTTCCTGGGGTGAGATGATGCTGTCATTCTTGATGTCAGTCCAAGTACCCAGGCAGGGTTTCTCTGCTGGCTTAATTGCTCTTGTCTGCATCCCAATGCCTCTCCCTGGGGAGCCTCAGTTACCTTGGTTCCTCTGAGTACCACAGACCTCTCTTTGGCCCTCTTCCCCTATGAGAGTCGTTTCCTCAGTCATTCCCCCTGCTTGGAGATTTCAGACTCTGCTTTTCTTTCTTTTTGTAATGAATTGCATGCAGCAGATATTGGAGACACTGGAAGCAGTGGGCTCCAGGCTCCCCAGGTCACATAGCCACCCATAGCTATACCCAGGTCACAAAGGTGGCACTGCTGCGGCTAGATTGTAGGGCTCCTAACCCCTACCCAATGCTCTTTCCACAATCCCACAGCCTGACACTCAGATTACACACCTCCTGCTACATCAGAGTGATGGGCAGAACGGGGGACCTTGGCAGAAATGCCGTGGAGAGCGTGTTTGCGATTCACACAGCAGCAGAACTGACAAGAGTCCCTGGAGAAGATCATTACCTTGAATGTATTGGTTAACTCTGTTAAAGGAACAGTTTCTGAATGACTCACTCATCAGCGGTTTGGTCCTTAACACTCTCTAGACTGTGATTCATCGCTGCATTCATCCCAGCCAGCCCAGTGCCTGACACATGGTAGGCTTATCACCAATTTGTGTCAAGTGAGTGCACTGACTTACCATTTATATAGAAGGGAGACATCCAGTCCCTTACTGTAGTTTTACAACTAAACTGAATTCATTTGGAAGAAGAATCTCGATAAAAAGAAGTGTGTCAAGGGAAGAGGGAAGGCTGAAATAGAGGCTATGTGAACCCGTCTCCTGGTGCCTGTGTGTGTGCGTGCGTGCAGTGGAAGTGAGAGTAAGGGAACTAGGATGGGCTGCATGCTCTTTGGTCCTCAGGGACAGTGGGCTCACAGCCGCCTCCCCCCTGCCCCCAACCCCGGCCTGGGTGGCATGGCACTGCTGGCGGAAAGAATTCAACTTTGGGGGAAGTGGGTGGACAGACAGCAGGGCTGTGTGTTCTGAGCCAGCTTGTGGGAGAAAAGAACACCAGCTGGGACGTGAAACAGTCCAGGAACTGAGAACCTGTGCTAAAAGGCATGGAAATTGGCAGACAGGGAACGGGCACATGTTGGAGATACGCAGGGACACAGATGCACTGAGCTGCAAGACTGTGTGTGGGGTTAGCCACTTCCCTCCCTCCCGACTCCTCTCCGCCCCACGCCCTTTCACATACAGCTCAGAGCAGCTGAAGCAAAGATCGCCTTCTACTGCTGAAGAGTCTAGTACAGAACAGAGTCTCTGGACCAAATTCATAGCCTGAGTTCCTTGGCCGTCAAGACTCTTAGGTACGTAATCGTTTTCTTGACTCAGTGAGAATTTTAGAGAAAACCATTGTCCCCTCCCCCAGAGAAATAGAAACAAAGGACACCCAGCCTCCACGTGGGAGGGAAGCTGTTCTCTCTAGTCATATGCCCTCTCCAGGGACCCTTATAACCTGAGCCTGAAGAAAGCTTTGCGTCCACCTGGTCTAACCTTCATTTTTACAAACAAAGACATTGAGGGGCAAAGAAAGGACCATGACTTACTCAGGGTCACAAAACCGGCAAGAAGTGGAAACAGTACTCAAACTGGGTCTTCCTGTTTGAAATTGCATAAGCTTTCCAGTCCAGCAGTGATCTCACTATGGCTTCTGCAGGGATCTAGGGGTTCACTGTCAATCTAAACCCTCACTGACACCAATGCTGGGCTACAAAGGATGATCACCAGGGCCCTCAGCAGAGGAACAGATGGGGCTAAGGTTTCCTTTGGGCTCTTTCCCTTGCTTTTTTCCAATCCCTCTTTCATTCCTTGTTATCTGGCTTCCTCTCTCTCTCTTGCTGTCCCTGGTGTCTGAATACCCAGAGGCTGTGTCCACCTGGCCAGCCTTCCTTCTTTGAAGTGTTCAGAGGCCAAAGCACCATTTCTTCCTCTGCAACTTGGATCTTGGATCAGAACTTTTATTTCTCCCCAGCTGAGCAGCTCTCAGCTATGTGGTTGGGTGGATTCTGTGACTAGAGGAATTCACTGGGTGGCATGAGTGATGTGTACTTAACCCTATCAGAGTCAAGCCCATTAACCCAGCTGACTCACTCACGGGAACACAGTCTGCCTTGCTGATGTGTCCTTTCTAAGCAGCTCCACTCTTATGTCAGAAGAGCCGAGAGGGAGAAGACAGCTGCTTGGCAAAGTGATCCACTCCTGATGTGGTTGACGTTGACTCAGGAGTAGGGGAGCAAGCAGCTCTAGGTCCTTTAGCACCCACTGAGCCTCTAGTGTTCCCTAGTTATGCCCACCTACTTCATATGTATACACAGCTAACAGTCCTTCACTGAGCAGAGTAATGAGTGCTGCAGACACATTGCCTCATTCGGTTCTCAGCCTGGGGTACAGGCATTATCCCCCATCTTGCGGATAAGGGCAGAGACTTAGAAGAAGGATCAAGTTACTGTTAGTGAGGGGAGCCATGATTTATTTATTTATTTATTTGAAGTATAGTTAATTTACAATGTTGTGTTAATTTCTGCTGTACAGAAAGGGATTCAGTTATACATGTACATACATTCTTTTTTATATTCTTTTCCATTATGGTTTATCCCAGGATATTGAATATAGTTGCCCATGCTATACAGTAAGATCTTGTTGTGTATCCATTCTATATGTAATAGTTTGCATCTGCTAACCCCAAACTCCCAGTCCATCCCTCTCCCATCCCCTCTCTCGGCAACCACAAGTCTGTTCTCTATATCTGTGAGTCTATTTCTGTTTCATAGATAAGTTCATTCGTGTCATATTTTAGATTCCACATGTGATATCATATGGTATTTGTCTTTCTCTTTCTGTCTTACTTCACTTAGTGTGATAATCTCTAGGTCTATCCCTGTTGCTGCAAATGGCATTATCTCATTCTTTTTTTAAGAACTGAGTAGTATTCCATTGTATATATGTACCACATCTTTATGCGTTCCCGAATGTCGATGGACATCCAGGTTGTTTCCATGTCTCGGCCATTGTAAATAGTGCCGAGGAGCCAGGATTTCACCTGAGGTCTCTCTGCTCTGAAGTCTTCTATGCTTCCTAAGGCTCTGCCTTCCTATGTCTAGTGCTTTTTTGCCCTGCCTCTTCCTGGATTCCCATAAGTAATTCTACTTTTTAAAATCACCAGCTGTGACATTCACTCTCTGGGGATGAAATGACATAACCTTTCTTATTCTAACAGAAACATGAGCAAGGGAGAGGCCATCTGATCTCAGTGTGTGGGCAGCATTGATGCTTCATACTAAGTTATGGGATCATCATCATCTTGCCTGACCTCCCTGAAGTGCTGGAGGGGGAATTTGTGGGTTCATTAGGAAAATTGTTCTGGAAGTGTTCAGCATTATTCTCGTCTGTGGTGAAGAGAATGGCTGAGGGCAAATACCTACCCAGACTGGCCCTGGAAGGCAAGTTGCTGGGTCACCCTGACATGGATGTCTGGGACTGATGGAATTCAGACAAGAGGGTAGCTCTGCCTCACTCTCCATGGACAAGGCCCTGGGACACGCTCAGAAGCTCAACAGGACAAATTCCTTTGGAGCTTGTGGCACTGTGTGAAGAACACAGGCTGAGAATCCAGAGACCTGCATTCCTCCAGATCACTGGAAATGCCCCCTCTTGGGCCCCAGTTAGACTATATGGTCTTTCCATCTCTCACATGTCCAGGTTTCTGTGAGAAAGGTAGCTCTGGTCTTTCTTATCTGTGATATCACAGAAAAGAAAGATTAGATTAGATTCCACATATAAGACTGGTCTACCTTTCTTATCACAGATTTAAAAAGATATTGGAGTCAGCGTCTACCTCTCCTTGTAGGGTTCTCCTCAGTAGGTTAAACATTCTCACGTGCTATTCTTTCTAGACCCAGACCCTTTGCTCTCAAGTACCAGAATTGATCAAACCCTTCAGATAGGGGTTGGCTTGATGGAGAGATTAGAGTGGGACTTTCTTTGACCTGGGTGCTATTCTTCAATAACACCATCTTCTCTGCAGTGTCCCCCAGGTGACCTTCTGAATCATGGCCAAATTATTCTACTTAGGCCAGTTATAACACAAGATGATCCGTGATGCAGAGCACGTAGTTTTCATGGTGATATTTATTAAGGGGCCAGCTAAACTGGGCATGACTACTGTTCTGCTTGGGGACTGTTGGATAATTTGACAAATCCTCTATTCTCTTCAAAGGCTTTAAAAAACAAATCCTTTCTTTCAGTTACTGACAAGGAGCTAGTCCCCGTTCTAGCTTTGAGAGAAATGGAAAGAAAGTCTGAGAAACTGGAAAAGGGAAAGAAAGTCTGAGAAACAGTAGAAAGTGAAGCCATGTTTAGACAATCCAACCCCATGGAAACCCAGGGAATATCTATTAGGATCCACCTGGTAGGTCATCCTATTGCAGCCTGCCTCATATCAGTCCTAACTCTACCATCTGACAGGTACCAGAGGCCCCTGCACAGATAAAGGTAAACGTGTTTTTCAGTAGGGCAGTATTCTTAATTGTAGGGTTAGTGCCTTGAACACTCAGAAGCTGCCCTGGCTGACCAGCCACAGCTCCAGGACAAAAAGCCATCAGTTCAGGAAAACTTTGTTATGTCAGAATGGCATTCAGAGCCTCCATTTAATAAAACTTCATTTATGGGCACAGAAATTTGAATTCTATGTAATTTTGATACGTTATAAAATATTCATCTTTTGCTTTAAAAAGCTATTTAAAAATCTAAAAACTATACTTAGCTTTTGGGACATAGATGGTGGGTCGAATTTGGCCTGTGGTTCGCCAGTCCCTGATTTAACTAACAGTAATGGACACCTGGCTGATATCTCCAGGCACCACCACAGACTGTTAGCTTCTACCTTTCTGGAACTTCTCTCCTTCTTGAGCCAATTTAGATCAGGTCCAGGAGGCCCCACCAATGATAGGAGCTGGAGTTACTATTGTGGCTGTAGGCCTAGTTGTACCGTAGTTTCTCCCAGTTCCTCAGAGAACTTGTAGACTTTGTGGAATTACCTTTTTCCCCTCCAGAGCTGGCTGGGTGCATGGATTAATTTCCTATTGTTGCCATAATAAATGACCGAAGATTTAGCAGCTTAAAATAACACGAATTTATTATCTCATAGTTCTGTGTGTCAGAAGTCCAGATTTAGGCCATGTTGAGTTGGGTTTCTACCACTTGCAATGGAAAGAATTCTGGCTGATGTGGTGACGTATAACATAACTACCCTATATTCTGTTTGTAAGGCCTCTACCACTAGACTGTAAGTTCTTTAAGAGCAGGAATTGGGTCCCTTACATTTATCTCCCACAGTGATGGGCACTTCATAAGGGTATGAATTATGAGGCATTGTGGTACAGTGGCAAGAGAGCCTGCTGTGGGGGGAGGGAAGAGAGACCATCTGAGTACAAGAAGGAGATGGAGAAGCACAATGGGTGCCAAAGAACCAGTATAGGAATACATGTGCTCACAGATGGAGTCTGAGAAACAGAAAACTCAGGAGGAAGAGGAGGCAAATGTGGCTCTTGCTCCACTATTGCTCCCATTCCCATCCTTGTCTGTCTGTCTGACTGTCTCATCAACAGTAATGGACACTTGGCTATAATATCTAGGCACCCTTAGTTTTTTAGCTCCTACGTTCCTGGATCCTCTCTACTTACTGAGCCAATTCAGACCAGATTAGAGAGGCCCCACCAGCAATAGGAACTGTTCTAGGCCTAGTCAGTGTGCGCGCCCCACCCCCATGTCTACCTCATACACAGCAAGTCCCTGACTTCCCAAGACAGTCATCCTCACCCAGATCACTTCTTGCCCACCATTTTCCTCCCCCATCCCCGCTGGCGGCGGGGGCAGGAAGGTTTATGAAATAGTTTCTGTGGCTGAGGTGGGGAGGGTGGGAGGTAGGGGAGGAAATGTCTTCTTGGTTTGATACATTTGAGCAGATAAGGCTTCTCCGTTCATGCTCTGACATTGGCTCTGGTGCCCAGTGGTTAATAGCTGGACTCCGGGGTCAAGTCCTATTTTTGCCCTTAATCTCTGTGAGAACTGGGTCTCAACATCATTATTTGCATAATGAGTAAAATAATATTACTGATATCATAGGGTCACTTATGAAGATTAACTACTGTAAAACACCATTAAATACTGTAAAACATGAAATAATATAAAATATGTAAAGTTCTTATAACATACCTGGGACCCAGTGAGCACTCAATAAGTATAACCCATTCTTATTTTTTTTTACTGTTATATATTTTTATTATCCTTTTCCAAAATCAACCAAACTCTCCGGTGGGCCCAGCTCCCAAAATGTTCTGTTGTTGATCAGCTCTAAGGATATATTTGATAACAAGGTGAAGAATAAATCTAAAATTTCGGTTAACTGTCACAGACAATTCTGGTCTATGGGGGCAACTTTGGCACAGAGCCTGTGACTGTAAAGGGACAAGGCTGTCTTGTAGATGTGGCTCACATGGAGAACTCTGACAGTGGATTCTGAAAGATGGACTTCGAACTTCCAAAAGAAGGATAATTAAATCAGGGGTTTTATGGGAAATTATTACTGTCTTAGTTTCTGGGTGCCAAGAAAGAAGATCAAAAATAATTTTCCATGTGAATAGGAATTTTTGTCATCCATTTGAGAAAAAGGTTTTATCTTCTCTTGTATATAGTAGTCATTTTAAGATGAATTGTTAGCTTTTACACTTTAATGTGATGTCACATATTCCATCTTTATTGCTTTGATTTCATATTCTATCTTAGGCGTGTTTCCAGTGAGAAATAACAGAAGAAATACTGCTGGGGAGGAGATTTCAAGATTTCCAAAGGGTGAATATGAAGGAATTATAAAAAATGAATTTCGGATGGTTTTTTTTTTGAAGAATTTAGAATTTTTAGAGTTTTAGTCTTTTCTCTAGAGCAGGATAGATGCAGTGTTGGAAAGTTAGATCACTGGGCACAGCTCTTTGATCACATTAGTTGAAAGAAATTCCCATATCCTTGAATTCCTTCAAATACTATGCCAGTCTGACACATCCTGTGACTTCTCGCTATATTCTTTTTATATCTGTGTTTTATTTTTCTTTTTAGATTCTGAATTCTTTAAGAGAAGGAAATATATAAATATATATATATACATACACACACACACACACGTGCGCATCTTTCCCAATAGCTAACAGAGGATTTTGTATGTAACAAAAGCACTTGATAAATGGGTGGGTTTGTGGAAGTTAAGCATAGTGGAAAGAGTGATTCCAGAATTCTATACAAGATCATGGTCACCGTCCATGGTTTAGATCTCATGTCATCTGCTTACTAAGTGAATGACCTTGGGTCTCCGTTTTCTGATCATCCTGAAGCTGGGTGATATCACTGACTTTCTAGGAAAACTTAAAATTCCATACATGATAGAGCCTGTTACCTGGCATGAAATAAGCCCCAAGTTACACAAGACTTTAAAATAATGACCATTTACAGTAATATGGATTTTTAAAGAACTTACGAAGTATTTTCATTTTCTCCCCATTGCCCACCAACTGGGGAAATCATCTGTTTTTTTGAGAGTTTAAGGCTTCAATTGATCATACCTTCAAAGCAAAATTTATGTGTTCTTTGCACCATGGAATGTTAGAGTTGGAGAGGCTGTTTAAGGCTATTTTGCCTAAGCCCTGCTCCTAATGTGGAAACTGAATCTGATTTCATGGAAGGAGGCCAGTGGGCCTGGACCTTACAGGGAGAGTGGAATTGGCTAAGTGGAGAATGGGGAGGCGGAGATGGTGTTGGTTCTAGCAGGAGCATGGAGGCGATGGTGGGGAGGGGTATAGGGATGAGCTAAAGGGAAGAAGGAACTTACTAGGTGGGTTTTAGAAATAATGAGAAGACAAGGCTGACTTGTGAGCAAGGGGACCTGCATTTCATAAGCCAGGTACTATGCCGAGTGTTTTACTGAACGTTCACAATAATTCCATTATGTCCTTGATGCTGTTCATCCATTTTACAGATGAGGCAGCTGTTCATAAAAGTTAACTTGTCATTGCTATGTAGCCAGTGTGTTTCCCCATTTATTATTCTGTGAAGGCTCACAAAGGAGGACAAGTCAGTGACATTAGACAGGAAGGGATGTTGGGGCCATTTTATAAAGGCTTTGATGTCAGGCTAGGGAGGAGAGGCTCATCTTAGAGACAGTGGAAAGACATTCAAAGTTTTCAGTTTCAGACTTGGGGAAATGAGGTTTATGATACAATAAAAGAGGTGAGTTAGGAAGCTTTAACCCAACAGCTGTAAATTCCTCAGTTCATCTTTGAAATATGAGCTTTTCACTTCAGTTCCTGTCAATCCTAATTTGTTTATTAGGTGTACCCTTTCTCCAAGGGGAATGGAGAAAGGCAGAGTGTCTAAGACTCTACCCATCCACACTGGCACTTATTAAAGGAATTGTAATGAAGAGCAGGAAGTTTTCCCACTTTGCTGCTGGCAGAGTCCAGAGCAGAGGAGGGCATGCTAATGCTTTCTTAGCAACATGTAACAATTGTGCCCAAGATAGCATTAGAAGCACTCATTCTGAATTTTTCATATCTTCTCCATTCCAGTTTTATCCCCTCAAGTCATGGATTAGCCCTAGGACTGGAAAGTTTTTAGCTCACCATCAATTTCTTGGCTGTTGGGGAATAGGGGTGTCATTGATATTATTACATTATTGCCCATAATAAGTTTAATATGAAATGGAATTATGGGACAGGACTTGACAGCTGTCCGTTGCCTTGAAAATTAATACCTCACCTTCACCCTGGTGTTTTTATTTAATAAGTGCTTTACCTCATCATTTGTCTTTTCAGCAGCACTGTTATCCATCCCACCGTGCAATTAGAGCAGCTGACTGCTTCATTAGCCACGAATCCATCTTGGCACGGTCTCCCTTCCCCTTTCATACTGTGGGCCTGTTGAGTTCCAGATCTCCTGGCACTGCCCCCGAACAGCCAGGGTGACCCTCTTTCAAAGTCATTGGCAGTGGGCTTCTCTTTCTAATTCAATCATGCTGACCCTGGGCTGCCCAGAGATGCCCAACACAAAGACCCTGGAAGCATGGGTGTTGATAAATCGTTGGGACTTTCTTGGCTGCTTGCTGCTCTATTAAAACCCACGTTCCTTTTTTTATTTCTTTTGCTGTAGAGTGTTATTCTCATCCAGGTGACCAGAAGAGGGAAGAAATGACTCCAAAAAATTTTAATCTCCACTCATGAGTAGGTGAGTTAATGTATTAAACTTTCAAGGTAACACAATGCAAGCCCCCTTTTTTCATCTCTTCTTCCCATAGAGAATTTAGAGCCACGAGGAATGTCACAGACCATTGTGGTCCAAGCACGAGCATTTCTGATTCAGTAACTCTGGAGAGGGGTTAAGTACACGTGTCTTGAAAAAGATTCAGTTGATTCTCAGAGGTCACAAATACTACTCTTGTGAGAGAATGATTGAGGTTCTAAAGCCGCACTGTGGAATACCGTAGCCATTTGTCACATGGGGCAATTTAAACGTAAATGAATTAAAGTTGAATAAAATTGAAAATATAGTTCCTCAGTCATACTAGCCACATTTCAAAGCTCAAGCCACATGTGGTCAGTGGCTACCATATTCAACAACTTTTCATTATGGAAAGTTCTGTAGGACAGTGTTGCTATAAAACATGAATTCAGTATTGTTTGTTGTTTATTCTAAGTGGAGAAACAGTGCCTTGGGAAGCAGAGCAGGATGAAAAGTCAGACAGAGGTCTTAGGACCTACTGTCCCTGAGTGGGAAAGCATCAGTCAGTGGGTATTTCCCTGATGCCCAGAATATCAGTCCACTCAGGTTAGATTGTAACTTCTAGGCTGGCTGTGTTTTCATCAGGTTTTTAGCAATTAGAACACATGCCATCTTTTTTTAAAAACATCTTTTTTGGAGTAAAATTGCTTTACAGTGTTGTGTTAGTTTCTCCTGTATAACAAAGTGAATCAGCTATATGCATACGTATATCCCCATATGCCCTCCCTCTTGAGTCTCCCTCCCACCCTCCCTATCCCATCCCTCTAAGTGGTTGCAAAGCACCAAGCTGATCTCCCTGTGCCATGCAGCTGCTTCCCACTAGCTATCTATTTTACATTTGATAGTGTATATATGTCAATGTTACTCTCTCACTTTGTCCCAGTTTACCCTTCCCCCTCCCTGTGTTCTCAAGTCCATTCTCTATATCTGTGTCTTTATTCCTGTTCTGCCCCAGGTTCATCAGAACCTTTTTTTTTTAGATTTCATATATATGTGCTAGCATGCAGTATTTGTTTTTCCCTTTCTGACTTACTTCACTCTGTATGACAGACTCTAGGTCCATCCAGCTCACTACAAATAACTCAATTTCATTTATTTTTATGGCTGAGTAATATTCCATTGTATAAATGTGCCACATATTCTTTATCCATTCATCTGTTGATGGACACTTAGGTTGCTTCCATGTCCTGGCTATTGTAAATAATGCTGCAATGAACATTGTGGTACATGACTCTTTTTGAATTATGGTTTTCTCAGGGTATATGCCCAGTAGTGGAACTGCTAGGTCATATGGTAGTTCTATTTTTAGTTTTTAAGGAACCTCCATACTGTTCTCCATAATGGCTGTATCAATTTTACATGTAGGTTTCCCCCTCAGCCCAGTCTTGCCTTCCCCACTGCCTTACAGATGTCTCTCCTGAATACATTTGCAATAAACTTTCTGCATGAAACTCTGTCTCAAAGTTTATTTACAAGTACCGAATCTAAGATAGCTATGCTCACATGCAAAATCACATGACCTAAACAGACTACACTGGAACAAATAACGGGAGATGTTTCTTATCTTGGGTCCATCTCTTTAAGAAAGTTCTCCATTTAATCAAATCTACCTGCCCTCTTAAAATCTGGAGGAGTAATTCTCCCTCCATGTCTCATTCTGAATCTATGAGGCTGCACAGATTATTGAAAAAATCCACTGCATAATATCCTGCTTTATGTGATTTATGTATGTGGGTTTACCTCTGGGCTTCCTGTCCTGTTCCATTGATCTATATTTCGGTTTTTGTGCCAGTACCATATTGTCTTGATTACTGCAGCTTTGTAGTATAGTCTGAAGTCAGGGAGCCTGATTCCTCCAGCTCTGTTTTTTTCCCTCAAGGTTGTTTCCCTCAAGATTGGCTATTTGGGGTCTTTTGCGTCTCCATACAAATTTTAAGATTTTTTGTTCTAGTTCTGTAAAAAAATACCATTGGTAATTTGATAGGGATTGCATTGAATCTGTAGATTGCTTTGGGTAGTAGAGTCATTTTCACAATATTGATTCTTCAATCCAAGAACATGGTATATCTCTCCATCTGTTTGTGTCATCTTTGATTTCTTTCATCAGTGTCTTATAGTTTTCTGAGTACAGGTATTTTACCTCCTTAGGTAGGTCTATTCCTAGGTATTTTATTTTTTGTTGCAGTGGTGAATGGGATTGTTTCCTTAATTTCTATTTCTGATCTTTCATTTTTAGTGGATAGGAATGCAAGAGATTTCTGTGCATTAATTTTGTATCCTGCAACTTTACCAAATTCATTGATGAGCTCTAGTAGTTTTCTGGTGGCGTCTTTAGGATTATCTATGTATAGTATCATGTCACCTGCAAACAGTGACAGTTTTACTTCCTCTTTTCCAATTTGTATTCCTGTTATTTCTTTTTCTTCTCAGAATGCCATGGCTAGTACTTCCAAAACTATGTTGAATAATAGTGGCGTGAGTGGAAGTCCTTGTCTTGTTCCTGATCTTAGAGGAAATGCTTTCAGTATTTCATCGAGAATGATGTTTGCTGTGGGTTTGTCAGATATGGCATTTATTATGTTGAGGTAGGTTCCCTCTATGCCCACTTTCTGGAGAGGTTTTATCATGAATGGGTGTTGAATTTTGTCAAAAGCTTTTTCTGCCTCTATTGAAATGATCTTATGGTTTTTATTCTTCAATTTGTTAATATGGTGTATCACATTGACTGATTTGCATATATTGAAGAATCCTTGCATCCCTGGGATAATCTCCACTTGATCATGGTATATGATCCTTTTAATATGCTGTTGGATTCTGTTCACTAGTATTTTGTTGAGGATTTTTGCATCTATATTCATCAGTGATATTGGTCTGTAATTTTCTTTTTTTGTGGTATCATTGTCTGGTTTTGGTATCAGGATGATGGTGGCCTCATAGAATAAGTTTGGGAGTGTTCCTTCCTCTGCAATTTTTTGGAAGAGTTTGAGAAAGCTGGGTGTTAGCTCTTCTCTAAATGTTTGATAGAATTCACCTGTGAAGCCATCTGGTCCTGGACTTTTGTTTGTTGGAAAATTTTTAATCAGAGTTTCAATTTCATTACTTGTGATTGGTCTGTTCATATTTTCTTTTTCTTCTTGGTTCAGTCTCAGAAGGTTGTGCTTTTCTAAGAATTTGTCCATTTGTTCCAGGTTGTCCATTTTATTTTCGTATAGTTGCTTGTAGTAATCTCTCATGATCCTTTGTATTTCTGCAGTGTCAGTTGTTACTTCTCCTTTTTCATTTCTAATTCTATTGATTTGAGTCTTCTCCCTTTTTTTCTTGATGAATCTGGCTAAAGGTTTATCGATTCTGTTTACCTTCTCAAAGAACCGGCTTTTAGTTTTATTGATCTTTGCTATTGTTTCCTTCCTTTCTTTTTCATTTATTTCTGATCTGATCTTTATGATTTCTTTCCTTCTACCTTTGGGGGTTTTTCTGTTCTTCTTTCTCTAATTGCTTTAGGTGTAAGGTTAGGTTGTTTATTTGAGATTTTTCTTGTTTCTTGATGTAGGATTGTATTGCTATAAACTTCCGTCTTAGAACTGCTCTTGCTGCATCCCATAGGTTTTGGGTCATCGTGTTTTCATTGTCATTTGTTTCTAGGTAGTTTTTGATTTCTTCTTTGATTTCTTCAGTGATCTCTTGGTTATTTAGTAGTGTATTGTTTAGCCTCCATGTGTTTGTATTTTTTTTACAGCTTTTTTTCCTGTAATTGATATCTAGTCTCATACCCTTGTGGCTGGAAAAGATACTTGATACGATTTCAATTTTCTTAAATTTACCAAGGCTTGATTTGGACCCAAGTTTGGTCTGTCCTGAAGAATGTTCCATGAGCACTTGAGAACAAAGTGTATTCTGTTGTTTTTGGATGGAATGTCCTATAAATATCAATTAAGTCCATCTTGTTTAATGTGTCATTTAAAGCTCGTGTTTCGTTATTTATTTCATTTTGTTATTGATTCCTTCTAGAGTATTTTTAATTTCAGTAATTGTGTTGTTCATCACTATTTGTTTGCTCTTTAATTCTTCTAGATCCTTGTTAAATGTTTCTTGTATTTTCTCCATTCTGTTTCTGAGGTTTTGGATCATCTTTACTATCATTACTCTGAATTCTTTTTCAGGTAGGTTGCCTATTTCATCTTCATTTATTTGGTCTTGTAGGTTTTTACCTTGCTCCTTCATCTGTAACAGTTTTTTTTTTTTGTCATTTCTTTTTTTTATTTTGATGGGTGGTGCTGTATTCCTGTCTTACTGGTTGTTTGGCCTGAGATGTCCAACAGTGGAGTTTGCAGGCAGTTAGATAGAGCTGGGTCTTGTTGCTGAGATGACGACCTCTGGGAGGCCTCACTCTGATTGATAACCACAGGAGCTCAGGCCTGACCTCCAGCCTGGGAACCAAGATCCCGCAAGCCGGTCACTGGGGGTTCCTCCCATCCCCTTAGGTGTCCGTGGTCCCCCACTGGTGCCTGGTAGGTGCCCTAGTTGTGAGGAGACACGAATTCCGTGTCCTCCTAGTACTGCTTTGGATAGTTTTAAGGATAATTCTCAGAAGGTAAGGGTGGAGTATGGAGCTGAAAACAGGAATGGTGGGAAGTCTGTGTATCAGTCTCCTGTGTGTCCTCCTTCACCCTAAGCAGCCTGGAAACGATTGTTCCTTTACCTGCTGGTCTTGGAGAGTCTCCTGGAGGGGTGGAGGGTGGCACATACAGGGGAGCTCCTTCTACCACGTGAAGCCTGTGCTGGCGGCTGCCATCGTGGGGGCTCCTCCCTCTTGCCTCATACCGGTTTTTAAAACAGGTCACCTCTGCAAGGAAGTCTCTGGCTCCTTTCTCAGGAGAGCATTTACAGCGCCCACGGCAGTCTTGGCCCCCGCATGGATTTCCATAGGGCTTCTTCTCTCCCTTCTCTGTTTTATGATGATGATTATTACAAGCTGCATTTCTCCAAGGCCCCCCGCGTGATCTGACATGTGCTGACCCTCCCCAACCTCTTCTGCTCTCTCTCTCCCTGGCTCACTGTCAACTACATGCCATCTCATAGTGACATACTATTTCCAATAAAGCTTACATTCTACTACTCAGTTTTCTGGTTTACAGAGTAGCTTCATGTCCATTCACTTAAATGAATGGAGGAATGCCACCTCACTATGGTGACAACGGTGTCTCCCCTCCGTGGCTCTGGTCTCACTGGACAGCTTCGCCCTGGTGCCAGCTTCCACCAGGTGACCATAGCTGCTGGGATGGGGTAACACTGCCTCTTTCCTTTGCACCTACAGCCCAGAGCTGGTAGTGGTTCACTGCTCTTGCCAACCTCTAGGCTGCCTCACCATTCCCTGCCTGGCTTCTTAGCTCTCCCATGACCAGTGTGACCAGTATCCTGCATTAAATTCTCTCTGTCTGAACTATCTTAGAGTAGTAGTTTCTGTTTTCTTGATTGGGTCCTGAGTGAAACAAATATGATCTGTGTAAACAATGATAATCCGTGCAAAATAAGTGTGTGTGCAGTATATGTGTGTGCATGATTATGTGAGTATGGAGAATACCATGAAAGGGTACGTACTAGGTTGTTAACATGGACTATAAGTGTAGGGGTGAGGGCCTGTGAGGGTAGAGGGGATGGAGAGGGGAAGAATGAAATTAAGCTAAAAAGGAAAAAAGACTGCATTAAGAATGCATGATCTGGGACTTCCCTGGTGGCACAGTGGTTAAGAATCCGCCTGCTAATGCAGGGGACATGGGTTCTAGCCCTGGTCCGGGAAGATCCCACATGCTGCGGAGCAACGAAGCCTGTGCGCGACAACTACTGAGCCTGTGCTCTGCACCCCGCAAGCCACAACTACTGAGCCCACATGCCACAACTACTGAAGCCCACACACCTAGAGCCCGTGCTGTATAACAAGAGAAGCCACCGCAATGAGAAGCCCACACACCGCAACGAAGAGTAGCCCCCGCTCGCCGCAACTAGAGAAAGCTCGCACACAGCAACGAAAACCCAATGCAGCCAAATATAAATAAATGAATAAATAAATAAATTTATATTAAAAAAAGGAATGCATGATCTGGTAACACATATGCATTCATGTAAAGTCATGTGTGCATATGTTTGAAAAAGGGATAATATAACTAGTAGGAGTGATTTACTGACCTGTCCATAGGTCAGTGAGTGGTGGAGCTGGAACCCCAACCTAGATCTTCTGACTCCAAATTTGGGTTCAGCATACTGGTTGAGAATCCAGATTCTGGAGCCAGACCACCAGTGTCCATGACTGTGGCCCCCTCACTTACCACCTGTGTGCCCTTGGCAAGCTGTCCTCGTTGGCAAAACAGGGATGATGATAGTGACTACTTCTTAGAGCTATTGAAAGAATTAAATGAGTTACTATTTCCAAAACAGTTAGTTCTGTGTTTGGCACATGGTAGGTCCAACGTCAATGTCAAAGGGATGTTTTTCTTCTGTGGCACTTAGTTGTATTAAATGTATAAAGAAAGTGTGAATATTGCTTCCACTGTTTTGAGTTTTGCCTTTGCACGTTTGAGAAACAAGCAGTTGTAAAATCTGATCAAAGGACTCAACCCAACATAAGAAAAGTAATGTGTCTTTGCCAAGGGACTAAAAAAAAATGAAAGACATTAGAATAGAAATTTCACTTTGGGGAATCTATCTCAGTGAAATAAAGCTAAGTATGGAAACAGCTTTATGTATAAACGTGTTTATTGCTGCATTTTCATAACAGCAGAAGCTGGAGCCACTTAAATGTCTTACCGTGAGGGATTAGTTAAGATGACTGTTAAATAGCTTTTTGATGGAACATTGCTTAAGAAGGTAGGTAAAAACATGTTAGGTACTTGTACTATAATGTTATACATGTTAAATTATACACATAATGATTATATTAAAATAAATTTTTGCATGGAAAAGGCCTAGAACGACATGTACTTTGGTAATGAAGGGAAAAGATCATATACAATTTTATGTCAAGCCATCAGAGACTGATTTGAGATGAAACCTTTCCGGTTACTGGCTGTTTGATATCAGTCTCCAGGCCTCCCCTGATGTCTATGCCAGTCTTCACTTTGGGATAAAAATCCCAAAGTGCAGGGGGGCGTCTGTCTATTTAAGGGAAAGCTGTTTCTAGATTTGTGGAGTGACCAGCGGAAGAATGGAGGAGGGAGTGAAAAGAAAATTCTTCATTATCTTGCATCCCTTTTTCTTTCTCCCAAAATAAAGGTTTATCTCTGAGTCAGGCCTAGAGGGCCAATTAAATCAAGTCAGAAATCCCTCCTGGCATCAGCAGTCCAGATGACCCTGATTAAGCTGTGGGTCAGAGCATCCTGGAAAGACTTGGTGGTGCCTACTCTCCAAGCACTTACCATATTTTGCTTCGCATTGATGTAATATCTTTACTGCAGCTTTTGAGGGCAAGGCAAGGGCAGTTCTTTTTATTTTGTTAAGAACCTTTATTGGGATATAATTTATATACCATACAGTTCACTCGTTTAACATGTACATTTCAGTGGTATTTACTATATTCATAGAGTTGTGCAACCATCACCGCTAGTTAATTTCAGAACACTTTTATCACCCCAAAAGAAACCCTATTAGCAGTCATTCCCCGTTACCCTTTCTCCAGACCCTTACAACCATCCATCTGCTTTCTGTCTCTAGGGATTTTCCTATTCTGGAAATTTCAAATAAATGGAAACATACAGTCTGTGGGTATTTGCATGCTGTAGCATTCATCCCTGTTTTCTTGACGCTTACGGTCATTCAACAAGTAATCACATGAATAAATAAATAATGGTAAAGTATGGAACTTATATGAAGGAAAAATTAAGATCATGTTTAACTTGGGGGAGGAACGAAGTCTTCTTTTGGTGAGGGAGCAGTTAGGACTCGTCCTGAAGGATTCACGGACACTAGCCAGGGGAAGGATAGAGGGATATAGGGTTAGCATGTTAAGACATGCCAGTGGCAGGATTAGAAATGTGCATGGTAATTTTCAGGAAAGGAAAGAAGGCCACTGTGGCTGGGACATTGTGACAAGAGATGTGGATGACGTGTTTTGGCTGCTGAGTGAGGCAAGGGCCAGGTCATATAACATCTGATGGGGCTTGTTAAGGGTTTTTAAGTTTTATCTCAAGCACAATAGAAAGTGATTAAAGTGTTTTAAGTGGGGAAATGTTAAGATTCAATGTTTGTTGGTTAAAGAAACTTTCTGGAGACTGCAGAGAAGGAAGACCAGATAGGAGAGTTTCTAGGAATCCAGGCCCAGGGGAGAGCTGACGGCCGTCAGACTAGGGCAGCGGCAGTGCAGATCGATGCGCTGGAAATTTATATTGGAAGTAGAACCTGCAGGATTTGGTCATTGGTTGGATTTAAGCACTGAGGGAAAGGAAAGGGCCAAGATGACTCCCACTTTTCTGGCACGAGCCACTGCCTGGATGAAAGAGCCATTTACTGAGCTGGAAAAAGCCAGAAGAGGGACTGCTTGAGGGCTCGGGGCTGGGAGGACCAAGACTTCAGTTTTGGACATGATAAGTTTGAGATGCTCGTGAGACAGAGCATCTCATAACAGATAGCAGATAGGCAGTTGATGGTCCTATCTGAAGCCCAGAAGAGAGGCCTTGGCTGGAGATACATATTTGAGTCTCTGGCACATAAAGGGCTGTGGGACGTTTGAGATTGCCAAGGGAGAAAATGATGAGTGAGGAGTGAAGAGGGCCAGGTCCCAGCCCTGATTAACTCCACTCATGTTCACATAAAGAGAGGAGCCAGCAAAGCAGGTGGGGGAGGAAGAGCCAGAAAGGCAGAAGGGAAGCTGGGAAGGTGGGGTGTGGAGTCACCGAAGCCCCGGGAAGACAGCTTTTCGGAAAGGAGGACACGGCTGCTGTGGGGGCTGGGCTGTCAAGGGAAGTAGAGAAGTGGTGTAATCTCTGGGTCAAGGCAAGTTTTTCAGTTCTGTTGTTGGCTTCTTTGTTTTCATTTTAAGATTGGAGAGAATAGAGCCAGTATGAATGCCGATGGAAAGCAGGTTGAAGATACTTGAAGGAGTGAGAGGCAATTCAGATGCGATCAGTTCCCAACAAGGTGAGAAGGAGAGGGATCGGGAATACATGGTGCCGCCGCCAGCTGGGATTTTTTTTTTTTTGCTTTGTAAGAACAGGTTTCTTTTTTTTTTTAAACATCTTTATTGGAGTATAATTGCTTTACAATGGTGTGTTAGTTTCTGCTTTATAACAAAGTGAATTTTGAGGCTGGAGTGATTGTAACAGGAGGAAGCCAGGAGATGGTGGGTGGAGATGCAGACAGGTGAGGAGGTCCAGCAGTGATGGGGCAGGCGTTTCCTTCTGGTTGGTTTTCTTATGAAGGGAGAGGTGAGAGTCTCTGGAAGAGAAGAGCTGGGTAAATCTGTCAGGATTATGAGACGTGTGAAGAAGGGGTAAAACAGTCATTGCGGGGGATGGGAGAGCAGACTCACTACAGAGACAGTGTAGAAAAAATCCTAAGTCTTTTGCTTGTCATTCACTGGTACAAAGACTTCCTGTTATAGGCCAAGATGAGTAAGACATGTTTCCTGTCCTCAAGTTGCTCACTGGGAACACAGCCACAGACACTGTACATAATTTATTATTATTATTATTTGGCTATGCCATGTAACATGTGAGATCTTAGTTCCCCCACCAGGGGCGGAACCCATGCCCCCTGCATCGGGAGCATGGAGTCTTAACCACTGTACCGCCAGGGAAGTCCTACATACTTTAAATGTGATTAATGCCGAAACAGAAGAATGCAGAGTGGACTATGGAAGAAAGGAGAGGCATCTAGAGGCTGGGCAGGCTGGGCACAGGGAGGCACTGACGATGGTTATACGACGTTTTCTGGAGGAGCAGCTCTGAGTGAGCTGAGAATAGAACAGTAAGAGTTAGTCAGACAAAAGCCCGGGAAGGTGAGAGAGCAGGACGGCTTGAGAAACCCCAGAGGGTTCAGCAAGGGTGGGGTCTAACGTGAAGGTGGGCTGGGTGGTGGTAAGAGATGGGTCTGGGGGCTTGGACAGAGACCGGGTCATGGAGGCGGAGTACATATTAAGGAGCCTGGATTGCATTCTGTATGTGCAGGTGAGCCGTGCAGGGCTCTAGGGAGGGCAGCACCTGGATTTGCCTTCTCCCTACATCACTGGCTATTTGTGACAAGAGAGTTGAGGGAGTAGGGGGAGATCTGTCAGCAACCTGTGGGAACAGTCCAATGAGAGGTGGACCAGATGACCTCTACCCTCCCTCCTCCATTCCATTGCTCCCTTGAGATGAAACGGAAGCAAGCGGGAACTTCCTGTCGGTCAGACCCGAATCATTTCCTAGTGCTGGGGCTGGAGAGAAGGGGTACCTGCCCCTTTCAGTTTCGCAGTGGAAGGAGGAGCCTTGCCTCCCGAGTATCCCCCTAACGTAGAAAAGTCCACCCAGATAGGAAGTTTTTGTTGTTGTTACTGTTGAGCAGACAGAATAATGGCAGATACCCCTACGTTATCCATTCTAGAGCTCTCCTTTTTACTCACCTAAGTGCGTGCTTTGGAGATCTCTTCATATTAGTAGGTATAGATTTACCTCCTTCTTTTTGGCTGCTGCGTGGTTAAATTCTTAATCAGTGTACCTCAAAATACAATTTGTCTGGATCATCTGGAGCTACCCAGGCGTGCTTAACTGTGACTCTGACTCATTTATTTCCTAGATTTAGCCCAAAGTAAGGCAAATTCTAGTGTAAACAGTCTGGCTACAGAGTGAATTGTAGTTCACCAGACTACATTTTTCTGAGTTTGTCTTCCAGATGTACGTAGAAAAATTTGAGCCCGGGCTCAGCAATCCTGGGGCTTCACAGGATCGTATCAAAAGTGCATTTCATTTTAGACATAGAATAGAAATATCACCATATTCTAAATAATTGTTTTAAAAGGTTAAACACCAACAGATAAGGGGAAAAGGAACCATTATCTATTTTGCACTTGTTACATACCGGTAACTACTTAAGGAACTTTTCCATTTGTTATTTCGCTTCATTGAGAGAATCTGTTTTCAGAGTAGGAGAGTCTGCTCTGGCTTAACCCATGTTGCCCCCATTGGGTGGGTGGCATTGACTACAATGAATGTGTCACTTTGGCCACTTCCTGCAGGCTTTAGGAGTAATGAAGAACTTTCCAGTCAAGCAAGTGTGTCTGGAGGACCAGGTAGTAGTTTGGAGATGTTCAGTCACCACAGTTAAAGAAGGGGAGTTGGGAATCCAGGTGTTTAAGATAAAATATGCTGAGTAATACATAGTGACCAGAGGTGACAGGAAACTAGAAGTGCAGATGGGAAAGGTAGGCAGCAGGTCAGACCAATGAGCTGGGCCCAGTGTACATATGTCTTGGGGAGGCAAAATCAGTTAGGGCCCCGTCTTAAGAAAATGAAGCAAGGGCCCCAATCCAGTTCCCTGGCTTGAAGGTTCCAACACAGCGAGGTTGTACCAAGTTGGAGCAGGTTTGCAAGTGAATCACTGATCTTTCTTCCCACTCATGGATTAAGGACAGGCTTGCCATTTCTGTCTGGTTTGTGTTTTCTGGGGTTTATGGCAGAATTGGGTTCCTTAGTTCCCTGGTCTCCCTTTCTTTAGCACATCCACCCCAAATACTCCATAGCTGACTTGTGAGAGCCACAACTTCCACACCTTCCAAAGCTTCCGTAGTTCAGGTTCACCATGCTGTTCCTTTAGAGAAGTTACCCAAGAGGAGTGGGAGGGGGATGGGCTGAGTTGATACTGAATTCCTGGGAGAAACTCATCTGCTTTCCTGGGAGCTATGCTTTTTTTTTTTTTGCGGTACGTGGGCCTCTCACTGCTGTGGCCTCTCCCGTTGCGGACCACAGACTCCGGACGCGCAGGCTCAGCGGCCATGGCTCACGGGCCCAGCCGCTCCACGGCATGTGGGATCTTCCCGGACCGGGGCAGGAACCCGTGCCCCCTGCATCGGCAGGCGGACTCTCAACCACTGCGCCACCAGGGAAGCCCGGGAGCTATGCTTTTAATTCAGGCTTGTCCTCAAAACCAAGGCTGACCCAGGCAAAATCCTGGCAGAGGAACTCTGCAGTGGGTTCCCCACGTTCTTCAAGCAACGTTGTTACCTTGAAAACATCCTGGTCTTCACCTACAACCCCCAATGGAGCAAAACAGCAGCTGAAAAACTTTCTCTGGAGCACTGATCACCTCTCTATGAGATATCTATTTGGTTGCTTGTTTGTCTTCCCAGAGAGCTCTTGAGTCAGAAATAGTATGTCTTATTCCTTAAGACCTTGGATTCTGGAGTCAGACACATCTGCGTTGAATCTGATTGATCTTGGACAAGTTATTTAACTTCTCTAAGCATAAATTTGCTCATCTGTATAGCGAGAAAGGCATATGTACACTCACTGTACAGGAAAAGCTCAGGTTTAATGCCCACCATTTATTCCAGGAGTAGCTTCTACTTTGAATCTCTACTCTCTTATCCACTCTGTTGAGCCATGTTGTAAACCCTAGAAGGATTCTGACTGTTCTTTTGATCTTTCCTCCTTAACTCTAGAGTACTCTTCTGTCTTAAGCAGAGACCAGTTTCTTTACTTTCCTCTGGTCCCTACCTTGACTTTTCAAAGCCAAAGCCACCTCCCAAAGTAGGCAACTACAACCCAAAATAAGAGAGAAAGCAAAAATTTCCCGGACCCTGGAAGACCGCCAGCTTCCAATTCAGTGGAACAATTTGCTCTGTCCCAGGGTGGCAACATTTTCCCCGTGGGGGCTATTACTACTAAGCCAGCATCGATCAGAGCTATGGGAGAATACAGAGAGATGCCGCTGCCAAGTTCACGTTTTGGTTTCTAAACCTAGGTCTGCCTAGGTTTAGAGAAAAATGAGAGAAAGATCACCATTTATGGACTGCTAGCCACATGCTTTAGGACAGTACCTCATTCTTGCAAGGAATTGTCTCCAAGATGCTGTTCTAACTGTATTTTCAAAGGGCTAATCTTCTGTTTGATAAGATTGGTTGCTTCTGGAGATGATATGATAAGACCAGTACATTCTTATGTTTACTATAAATTAGTTCCTTGGTCAGAAGCAATGTTGAAGGATGTATTGATGGTGAATAGGCATTCAGTGAGTTCAAGGATGATGGTGTTGGCAGAAGCATGGTGAGCGGCACAGGATATATAAATCCAGAATAAATGTCTATTCCAGGGAGAATTCCCCTTCTTGATGGCAGAGGGTCAATGTGCTAAAACCGCCACTAGGTGGCAGTCTTGACCACTGGAGACATGGTACCATATTGGGGTCACAGGGTTGGGGACAGCTGCTGGCAAATTGGGCACTCAGGAACTGAACCACTAAAGAGCATTTATACTGGTATTTCTGTAACTGCTAAAAAAAAAGTTTGATAAAAATCTCATTATCACCCTGTACTGCTTTTTGGATTTACTCACCCTGACAGGGCATACTTTCAGTTGAGAATCATTGCATTTTTTATTATTCTCTATCTTCACTAGTCAGAATATTTTGGTGAAACTGTAGTTTCAAAACAAGTTTATTTTTTAATAGAAAATAGTATATTAGTAAAAACATTTATTTATTTATTTATGGAAGATTTTCCCCACTTACTGTCTCCTCCCTCCCCTACCCCACCCCCCTGATTTTTTAATGCTGCCAAAGGAGAGTATCTGTCCTCCTACGGTGTTTACTTTTGTTGGTTTTAGCTACTATTTAAGGCCTAATCTATGGAGTTTTTTTAAAAAGAACTGGTGACCATGTGTCCTGATTTTCAGTCCTTTGGGTTATAATTGGTAATCTAGGAGTTATCGTAAAGATATTTCAATGATTTGGGACAATGAGGAACACTGTCCTGAAAAATCCAGTATATATGATCACTGTGAGTATGAATCTAGTTGTGTGACTTTGGATAAGTCATTTTTCTCCCCAGACCTCAGGTGCCTTCACTGTGATTTATGGACGTTGGTCTATGCCAGTGGTTTCCAGTTCTAATAGATGGAACAACTCCTTTAAGTGTTGTTAATATTTTGAAGTTTTCCTTGATATGGTTGAGCTTCAATGTTATATTTGTTGTCCTGAAATAAAATTCCTATATAATGTAAGGCACCAATATATATAATCTTAAAACCTCTATATAAAATCCTAAGTGTGATATAAAGGAGAAATAAAAAAGAAGTAATCATAGAATGATGCGTTTTCAATATGTAAATGACTGGTCATTGGCTATAACAAAAAAGAAATAAAGTAATCAGATGTTTGCACCTATTTGGAGAATTACTGTGAATATAGCAGCTACAAATGCAGATGGATTAGTATGTGAAAATGTGACTCAAAAACGCTGTGAGAGTGTTGCTATTGACAATGTTATTTTGCAAAATGTCAACCATCTCATGATAAAGTTCTGAACTAATGTCCAAGTACAGTCTTCCTTTGATTTACATGGTCCTTGCATTCCTGACAACCAAGCATAAGTACTTTGTTTTTGTGTATATTAGAGTCTAGCTTCAGATAATTGTAGGCAAGTTTTAACTACATGACGTGAGTCTTAATTTTTTATCCAATCTGTCATTTCATTAGAGTTTTTAGATCATTTACATTGAATGTTATTATTAGTATGGTTGGGCTTAAACCTACCATTTTGCTATTTATGGTCTGTTTTTCCCATTTGTTATTTGTTCCCTCTTTCCTTTGTCTTTATTTGAGCTAACTGAGCACAATTTATGGTTCCATTTTGCCTCCTGTATTGTCTTGTTAGCTGTACCTCTTTTTTTGTTGTTTTTTTAATGGCAGTGTTTGGGTTTATGGCTTACATGAACCCTGTGAATGACTTCAGGGAATATTGTACAATGGCACATGTGACACAACAACCTTATTACAGCATATTTTCATTTCTCCCTCTTGACCATGCATTGTGTGTGTGTGTGTCTGTATACATATAAATACATATATGTTTATATATATAACACAAATTTATTTTGCTTAGCTTCTTAGGTATGTGGGTTTATTTTCTTCATCAAATTTTGAAAAATTTCAGCCATAATTTCTTCAAATATTTCCCTCTCCTTTAAGGACTTCAATTATATATATATTAGGCTGCTTACTGGTGCTCTGGTCATTTTCTTCTCAATCTTTGTTCTCCAGATGTTTTATTTTGGACAGTTTCTATTGCTGTGTCTTCAGGTTCACTAATCTTTTCTTCTTTAGTGTCTAAAATAGCATTCATTTCTTCCAGGGTATTTTTTCATCACAGTCATTATATTTTTCATCTCTAAAATTTCAAGTTGGGTCTTTTTTTTTAAAATCTTCTCTGTCTCTGCATACCATGCTTAATCTTTCCTCTGTATTCTTGAGCATATAGAATATAGTTACATGTTTCAATATTTTTGTTTACTAATTCTATAGTTCTGTGTAATTTATGAACCAGTTTCCATTGATAGATATTATGCCATATTATGGCCCATATTTACCCATATCTTTGCATGCTTAGTGACTTTTTATTTGATGTCATATATTCAGAATTTTACCTTTACAGGGTACTGGAAGTTTTTATATTATTATAAGAATATTTAAACTTTGTTCTAGGATGCAAATGAGTTACTTGGAAACAGTTTCTTCCTTTTGAGGCTTTGCTTTTAACTTTTGTTAGGCAGGGCTAGAAAAGCTTTTCGTCTAGGGCTGATTTTAGCCCAGCACTGAAACAATACAAGTTCTTAGTACTATGTACTGTCCTGAAATGTCCAGTGCCTTACAAAGACTTTCACTCTGGCTGGTGGGAATAAGTGCTATTTCTGGACTTGTGTGAGCTTCGAGAATTGTTCCTTCTGCTTCTTTGGATAGTTCTTTCCCCAGCAGTAGGTAACTTCCTCATATACATGAGGAAAATTTTACATGAGTACTACATACTCAACTGAAGTCTTCACAGGAACCCTCTGCCAATCTCTTGAGTTCTCTCTCTGTGTACCTTTATCTTATCTGGTACTTTTCCAGGTGAAGTCTAGTCTCTCAGACTACCAGCTCTGTCTCCTCAACTTAAGGAGATCACTAGACTCCAACAGTGTTCTTCCTTTTTACACAGCAGTCTAGAACTTACCTCCAGGTAATAATCTGGGGCAATCACAGGGTTTATGTTGTTTGTTTCCTCTCTCTCGTGGATCACTGTCCTTTGTTGCCTGGTGCCCAATGTGTAAAAGCTATTGTCTTTATTCTTTTTAAAAAATTGTTTCAGGTGGGTAGGTTAAATCCAGTCCCTTTCACTTCATCTTGGTTGGAAGCAGAAGTCTCTTGTGCTTTCTGGGTTTTGTATCAACTCTTTGGAAAATCTGGGCAACTTTGTTGTCTTTTTCCATTGTCCACGTAAATTATATATTTATAATGTGTAAAATATCTATTCCTTGAAAATATGGTAAACACCTTTAAAACCATCCAGGCATGGGTCTTTTAATTTTTGTTGTTTTATTTCCTCTTTTCTGCTTTTTGTATTATGGGAGAGAAATAATTTTATTTATCATTCTATTTTTAAATTATTTTCCTTTTCAAATATTCTATTTCTTATTGTGCTGATTTGTGCATTTTACATTTTTCTAGTAATTCAGTCTTTCCATCTAGGTTTTCAAAAAGATGGGCATGTAGTTATTTATATATGCTTTTATGGCCTTTATTACTTCTGTATCTGCAGTGTATCCCCTGTATCCCCATATTCCCTACAGTTTGTTCATTTGTATCTTTTATTAGTCCTTCCAGAAAATTATCTGTGTTATTAGACTTTTCACAGGAAAAAAAATCTTTTTTAATCAGTATTATTATTTTTTGGTGTTCTTTCAATTTTTCTCCATTTTTCTTTCAATCTTGTCTTAGATTGATTTCATTACTCTTTATCAAATATAGCTTTCATTGTTTTTCATTTCTAGTATTTCACAACTCCTTTACAGTATCCATTTTATCTAATGGCTGATCTAAAAATAATTATTTCAGTTTCCATACATATGAAATAATCCATCTATATTTTTATTAGTTGTCTGTAATTTTTTACAAAAGTCTGAGAACATAGTCTGTCTTATAGTGATGATTTGGAATTAATTTATATTTCCTTTGTCACTTAATACATGTTTTAAAAAAATATTTCATACCTACTCTAGAAGGATCATATACTGTATTTTTGTGAGGTGACTGTTCCAATATCTATTCATGTTTCGTTTTTGTCTGCCCAATCTATAATTTTTGGATATGAATGTGTTAAAATCTTCAACTATAACGTACTATAGACTTAGCCACTTTCTTCTGTAATTCTATCCATTGTTGCATTGATATGTTATATAATTATAATAGAAAAAGAAGAAAAGAGAATATATTTGTTTATGATTGCATACCTTCTTATAATATTTTTCCTTTTACCATTTGAAAACTTACTTTGAGTTATTTTAGAATTTTTACTTCAAATACTGCCACTCAGTTTTTTTAGGTTATTGTTTGTTTCATATTTGTCTTGTGTATCTTTTAAAAACTCTTTTCATTTTCAACTTCTCTCTGCCACCTCCCCCTCTTTGTCTTCTGTAGACAACAGTGATGCATCTTTTTGAAAGATAAAATCTGATAATCTTATTTTAGTTACTGAGTTTAATTATTCTACTTATTATAGTTATTAACGTATTAAAACTTATTTCTGACATTTATGAACATGAGAGTGCATTTTCTATTTTCTGTGCTTACTTATTTTTCTTTTCCTGTGCTGACTTTTCTATTTTGCTGTCACCTATTTGAAAGAACAAGAATTTCTGTTAGTTTTTTCTCTTTTTTCTACTGGTGAGAAGCATACATTCTATTTTTATTTTTTCTGCTACTCTTTCCTACTCACTAAGAGCCATTCATACACTCGTTTTCCCCTGTCAGTGTCTTAGGCTTATCACTAACAATGTCTTCACCTCAGACAGAATAAGAACCTTCCTAGACTTTCAGCTCTTTTGGTATCTTCTCCTACTCTAGATCTCTTGTAGGTATTATTTAAGATTTTATTTCCAGGTAATCAATATATATTTGTATTTATTTATTTAGATACTTCTTTTAATATACTTATTTATATATCTCATTGCTTCCCTTTGGGTTAATTTTTATTTTTGCTTGAATACTTTTAAGTCCTGTTTTGACTGAAAATATCTTTATTCCCCTACAGGTAAAGTGAAAATGTAAGTTATCCTTTATTTTCCACTGAAAGTAATCTGTTGAGAAGATAGATGTTTATCTGATTCTTGTTTTGCATTTTCCCCTTCTGTAAACTTCTGGACTTTTCTGGTTTTGGTGTAAATTCTGATATACCTAGGTGTGGGTTTGTATATTTATTTATTTATATTTATTAAAAACATTATTGTATATCTTTGCTAGGAATTCTATGATCCCTTTCAATCTGTATTATAATTATTTTTAATTACTAGGGAATTTCTCGGTTATTAGTCTTCAATTATTTCCTCTCCTACAGCCTCTTTTTCCTGTCCTTTTGGGATTTTTATTAAGTTGCTATTGGCACCACTTCTGACCTTGTAACTCTTAACACTGTTTGTATACCTTTCATCTCTTTATTTGTTCCATTTTGTTTGTTTCTTTGTTTCTTTGTCTGTCTCTTGGCTTATAAATTTAATCTTTGGCTTTTGTAAGTCTGTCTTTCATTATGTACATCGAGTTGTTTACTTTGACAAATACATTTCATGGCCACTGTATGAGTTTTCTATTATTATTATAGCAACTTACCACAATTTAGTGACACAAGTTTATTATCTTGCAATTATGTAGGTTAGAAGTCTGACTCAGGTCTCAATGGGTTAGAACCAAGGTGTGGGCGGAGCTGTGTTCCTTACTGGAGTCTCTGGGGGAGACTCTGTCCCCAGATTCATATAGGCTTCCTGGCAGAATTCAGGTTCATGTGGTTGTTGGACTGAGGTTTCCGTTACCTTGCTAGTTGTCATCTGGGTAGAGTTCTCAGGTTCTAGCAGCTGCTCACATGCCTTGTCTCATGAGTACGTTTGTCTATAAAGCTAGCAATATATATTGAGTCCTTGTCATGCCTCATCTCTCTCTCTCACAGACTTTTTAAGGGCTGATTTTTAAGAGCTAATGTGGTTAGATTGGACCCACTTACATAATCCAGGATTACCTCGCAATCTCAAAATATGTAATCTTAATCATATCCACAAAGTCCCTTCTGCCAGGTAACATAACATAGTCAGTGATCAGAGCGACAGAAACCAGACAGAAAAGCAGTTGACTCTGGACCTGAGAGCCTAGCCTGAGGGCGCTGCTGAGGTTTTAGGGAGTTCTCCACCTTACTTTATACATTGCTTGGCCTTTTTCAAGGTCCTGTTCCTCTAGTAGCTTTCGGAGGCTGGTTGGCTGGTTGTGAGTGCCCTGAGGTCTGTGTCCAGAGCCAGTTCCTCCAGTATTACTGCTCCTTCATCTGAGATATAATAACACCACTAGCACCAATACCTTGCTTTTACATTCAGAGCTCTTCATACATGTAAGGAGCTCCTAGTTTGCACAGTACTGAATCTTTGTTGTTAATAATAGTGCACACATTGCATTGCATTTCAAATTAAGTTACATGCTGTTCCTCATAAGGCAGGCCGGCAGTTTTCTCTGGATTTTCTTTTTCACGTAATTATTCATTCAGTCAGTAAATCTTGTCACTTCCTTCCCATCATCCCATCGCATTCCATTCCATTTAATTCCATCCCATCTTACAAACATTTATTGGGTACCTCTTAAGTGCCAGGCCCTGTATGGGCTGCTGAGGCTACAAGAGAAAACTCCTATGTCTAGTGTTTTTTGGTATCTTTGTGTTGAGACATCATAAAGTTGCTGAGAGCAGGGACAAAGGACTGGTTTCAAGGGTAGCAGGAGGGACGTCTGGGGCATTCCTCCATTCTCAGCTCGTTAAACTCATCAGCCAGGCCCAAACCTTCCTTGCTTGGTCTTTTGTGGGCCTGATTGTCTACTCCTCTCTGCTTCCACTGCCCTGTACTCCATTTACCCTACAGGTGCCAGACTAACATTTCCAAGACAACATGTATGTCACAGCTCCCTGCTGTCTTCTTTGCTGATGTCCTGCTGCTTCAAAAAAGCCATTTCAAACATTTCTGCCCAAGTGCTTCTCTCTGAAGAAAAGAATAAACGCAAAATTCCATGGCCTGAGGATAGAGCTCAAGTAGACGAATTTTGCAAAGTTGCAAAACAAACAGACATTTAAAAAATGAATCCTTGTGTTGTGCCTTTAAAAGACATAAGGCTTTTGCATTTCATAATGTACTTTTGAATGTTTTAATGTAATCATCCTAAAATAATTTTTGGTGAAAATGTTCAATCTCTGCACATACGCCACCATGACTAAAAAATTTGACCCATTAGAAATAAGCATCTAGTTTATTCTGTGGCTTCTCATATCCTCTGGCCCCTCAGTATGTATTCCCAGGGACCTGGGAACTCTGAGAAGCTGAACTTAAAGAATTAAAACCAAAATTCTTAGCCTAGCTGTCAGGGCCTCCAGAAGGCTGCCCTCCTGGCTATTCAACTGTCTTCTCCGAACCCATCTGCTTCTCAGAAATGCCCAGTCATGGTGGTCAAGTCACACGCCCTGTGAGGGCAGTTCCTTGACCTTCAAGGGTGTGGTTTGCTACCCCCAAAGACCCATCAGTTTGGGCAAATAAAGCTGTTTCCCCACAGTTTAATCCCATTATAGATGTAGGTTAGGGCACCAGTGCTTTTTCTTCCTTTCTTTTTTCCCCTCCCCTTCCCTTCCCTTCCCTTCCCTTTTCGTCCTTCCTTTCCCAGCTTCCTCATTTTTGCTCTGTCTTCTCTTCCTCCCTCTCTCCCTCTTCCTTCTCCTCCTCCTCTTTACAAAAAACTAGGTATAAATATTTATTTCTTGATCAATTATGCAATTATTCGTACTCTTTCTTCCTATCCTCTATTTGTACACAAGTGTAGGGGGACCATGTCTCCCAGGTTCCCAGGTACACCCGTTATCCTTGCATTATTATTACTACTATTCCTTTCACTCGATGTCTGGGTTTGGAAGATGAATTATATCACAACCCTACTGTCATGTGAATCTGTTGTTCCTACTAAATACGTTGGTGGAGTTGGGAAATGTAGATGAATTTGGGTGGGTGTGCAGGACACTTTATGGGTAATGACCTTCTACCCCCTCCAAGCACCCAGGACTACATCCCACAGGGTTACAAAGACTGTATGAATCAGTTCAAAATGATCCTTTTTCCATATGGCCTACTGCTGAGGTTTTAAAATTGTGAATATAGATACATGCAATCCCAATGTTAATAGTTTAAAATATAGTAACATTGTGGATCTGCTATTGTGGATGAACTAATAAAACCTTTCCTGTGGACAAATTGTGCATAGTCCTCATCATATTTTTCAGTTCTTGATGGTAGGAAGGGGGTTTTGCTAGCCTGAACAATCATCTAACAAACCACCACATTTTATAATAATTCATAATTTTTTAAACAGTTTTTCTCCCACTATCTCACTCTCACCACTTATTGCTACCCATTCTGTGTATGAAGAAACTGAGGCTTAAAGAGTTTTGCTGAATTGCCTCTGGTCTCAAGGTAGGCTAGAAGCAAATAGGGCTGCTGACATTGTGCTTCTTTTCAACGAGGCTAGGCTATGCTGAGATAAAAGATAAACTCCCCAGTTTTAGTAGCTTGAGAAGGTAAAGACTTCTCACATAAAATCTGCTGTAAAGTGGCAGCCTCCTTCCATCCTGTATCGATGTCACTTGGAACATCAGAATTCCAAGGTCACTGAGACAGGAGGATAGAGCCATGGAGGAGGCCCCTAGCTCTTAACGCCTCAAGCTGGAAGGATGCCAGTTACTGCTACCCTTAGCTATTGGCCAGGACAAGTCCCATGGCCCTGACCCAGGTATAAAGACTGGGAATCATAGAGGAGCCCGTGGTGGATACTGTGACCCCCAACTGTTTCTGTCTCATCCACCTGCATATCAGTCATCTGGGAAATCTTTAATAAATACACATATCACGAAAAAAATCATATTTTCTGAAACTTACTTTAATACACTATAAAGAGAAAGAAGTGGGGAGGACTGAAAGATGAAAGAAAATTGGCAAAATGTTAAATGTTGAAGGTGAGGGATGAATACATGAGAATTCATGGTATTATTCTACTTTGGGGTATCTTTGAAATTTTTCTTGCAAAATTTTTTTAAAAAATAAAAGAAGAAGGACTTCCCCGGTGGCACAGTGGTTAAGAATCCGCCTGCCAATGCAGGGGACATAGGTTTGAGCCCTGGTCCAGGAAGATCCCACATGCCACGGAGCAACTAAGCCCGTGCACCACAACTACTGAGCCTGCACTCTAGAACCCACAAGCTACAACTACTGAAGCCCATACACCTAGAGACCGTGCTTCACAACAAGAGAAGCCACTGCAGTGAGAAGCCTGTGCACCGCAACAAAGAGTAACCCCTGCTCACCACAATTAGAGAAAGCCTATGTGCAGCAACGAAGACACAACGCAGCCAAAAATTAATTAATTAATTAAAAAAGTAAGTAAATAAAAGAAGAAGCACTGATCCAGCGAGCCCTTGTTCTGTATATCTGAGGTGAGACTTGACATGAATATTTAGCAAAATTTTTCCAGGTTCTTCTGATGGTCAAGATATAAATATATCCTCTTACGTGCATATATATGTGTATATATACACACATATATATGTATTTATAGCTGTTGGACTTTTAGTTCATGAATAATTGATTTTCATTATTTTCTGATTCCATGTTGAGTATTCCTTAACCTTGAGTCTTTTAAAAACTGATAATCCTGACGTTGTCAGAAAGTAAATGTTCCTTTCCTGTGAAGAAATGAAGAAAAGTAAATAAAACTCTGCCTGAGGTCAGAATATTCGGTCCCCTCCATCTCTGTGCTGTGGAAATCAGATGGTGTGGTTGATTTAAAAGGGCCGCAGATCCTTTGCGGTTTCTGATATCGAGAATGGGCTCTATTTCCCTACCCTTGGATTTGGATGGGCCTTGTGGCTGCTTTGACCAATAGAATGTAGCAGGAGGGGTGCTGTGAGAGTTCTAAGCTTAGGCACAGGCTTTTGTTCTCATCCCCTAGTAATCAGCTGCCCTGTGAAGAAGCCCACACTAGCCTGCTGGAGGCCTGTAACTCAGCCCACAGCACACCAACCACAGGACATGTGAGTGAGATGTCCTGTGGTCCCATAGGACATGTGAGTGAGATGTCCTGTGGTCCCATAGACCCAACAGCTGCAGTTAAGCCTCCAGACACCTGCAGGTACGTGAGTGACCCTAAGTGAGATCAACACAAGAACCATCCTGCTGAGCCCAGCTCCAGTTGTTTACACACAGAATCATGAGCAAGTAAAATGGCTGTTATTTTAAGCCACTGAGTTTTGGAATGGTTTGTTATGCAGCAAAAGACAACAGATCAGATAAGATAGTGTTCTACCCACAGGCCCTCAAGGCAATGGTTAAGATTTTAAAATGTGTTTTCTATTTTTGGGAAGCATTTTTCTGTTCTTTTTCCCCCCAAATTCTTGTAAATCTCTAGGCTGCACATCTTAAGAGATGATAAGAACTGAGTCTCAGAAGTCTCCGAGCTAAAAAAAAAATATCAAACTGTATTTCCCTCCAAGGGGAACTGGTGTCCTTTATTCACTCAGCTTTCATTTTATCTGCTTTTATGACATCTGAATTGCACAAGGATGTGATTTAATTTTGAGCTTGGAACAGAGTTTAAATTGGCATTGGGGGAGTTTTCCTGAGAGAGAAACTTTCAAGGAAACACATATTGTAATTCGAGGGAAAGTGTGAGTTTCAAACCAGTGTAATTTCAGAAGCAACAGAGTTTAGGCCCAGAAGCATTAATTTATTCCCCAGATGCTGTGGATGATATTTACCTCTTCTGGGATTAACCCAAGAGCTCCATGTGTCAGGGATAATATTAGACGTTAGCTACAGAGGTGATGAAAGTAAGATTGAATAAAAAAAACGATTTGACTTGTGGTAGTTTCTTGCTATCACAGTTGGGAGAGGTATAATGTTCTGCAAGATTACACAGAGGACCTAGATGTTCACGAAGCAAACCTTCCCTTTCCTCGTATCAATCCTCAGTGGATTAGACAGAGAGAACCACAGTTTCCCAACCACTCTGTTCTGAGTCTCTTTGCGTTAAGAGACGTTTGAGTGAGAAAATTGCATTCCAGATAAAGCTCTGTATATGTCCTGAAGCAGAGTAAGGCTGTCATGAATTCCTGAACTATACCAGTGAGTTTGAGCGTCTTTGGGAATGATTTGCTATACTGCTGCTTTTAAAGTTAAAGTGCCTTTGCTACAGATTGAATCTTGTCTGTGAGAGTCAGTCTAAAAAGAATCATGAATTAAAATGTATCACTTTGGGGAATGCCTTTCGTCTTCAGAATACTCACTGTATCCATCAGAGTTTACAATCCAGAATCTTTGACCTTTGGTAATCATTTTCAAAATATATCGGAGCCAAGAATAACTGTTTTTTTTCCTGTCGCCAAGTGGCTATATTAGATTTATTTTTAAGTGATGTAGTTCACATCTTTTCTACTAAAAAAAGTCATGAATGGGAAGAAAGAAATTTACCAGGAGAGAAGCCTGAGCAGTGTATGAGGGGTTGAACGGTTAAGACAGGCGATTTATTCAAGCCTGGAAGCTTACTGACAAAGAGAATGCTTGAAGCAGCAGAGAAATGCAACAAGAGGATTTTGACAGGCTGCTTCTTTGTCCAGGGCCCTGAACCCAGGGCTGTGATGACTCCACAAATAATGAGACATAGCTTGTCCATCCTCAGGAACTTACAGCCTATGTAGGAATGGAAAATATAATGCATCTTAAAAGATAAGAGCAAAGCAACGGGGAAATAAAAACAGAGCAGACTGAGACATCACAGTAGTGCATGATAAACAGGAAATGAGTATATAGTGCGTGCTACAAGAACTCAGACGGAGCAGAGATTGTTGAAGGCTGGGCCTGAGGGAAGATCATACATGCTATGCAGCTGGGACATTTCTTGGATCCTGAAAAATGGACAGGATTTGGAAAAGCTGAAAGGGATGGGGGAGGTAATTCTGTTTGGAACAGGATAGAGAAATTGGTACATGGGATGACAAAGGAAAGAGACAAGACAGCATATGACATGAAGCCCATTTTGTAGACTGTGAGTAGAAGAGTTTAATTAGAATTGAGTGAAGGTTGGGACTTCCCTGGCGGTCCAGTGGTTAAGACTTCACCTTCCAATGCAGGGGGTGCGGATTCGATCTCTGGTCGGGGAGCTAAGATCCCACATGCCTCATGGCCAAAAAAACTAAGACATAAAACAGAAGCAGTATTGTAACAAATTCAATAAAGACTTTAAAAAAATGGTCCACATCAAAAAAAAATCTTTAAAAAAAAAGAATAGAATAAAGGTGTATGTTGCTGGATTGCTAGATTGCTGGGTGATAAACTGTATTTGAACCTGACTGTGGAGGCTCTTAGTGGTTAAGGAGTTTGATCTATATTCTCTTGGTAATTGGAATCTTATATAAATCTTTGGATGTCTTCAAACATTTGTTAAGTTGCCCCAAAGACTAAGGACTATTTGGGGTCATGATGAACGGATGGATTCTTTCTGAAGAGGTTATAAACTGAAATAAGATACACCACTCTTCCCATCTTTGGATTAAAAAAGTGATCAGACCCCCAGCCAATCAATTAGGATCTGGTTGAGAACCTCTCTATACCAAAATATAAACTTGGTTCTATAATCTAAAGTCAGGTTTCTCTTACATAAAACGGGGCAAAAAGAAATTGAACACTAATCTTCATCATGCTTCTCCCCCTAAACACACTTGTATGTGCACAAGCACACAGGTGTGCACTCAAAGGTGATATTCAAAATATTTAGCATTCAGTAATAGAATACATGTATGTTACATATAATATATGTATAAAGCTTATGTGTTATAGCACTGCTTATTGAGTGATTTACAGTGGGGTGCAAATTGTTCATCCAGTCATTCGAATAATTTCCAAATAATTTGTTGATAATCAGGGATGGTGATTGTAATATTCGTTTGAAGTGACTGTCATCCAAAAAATAATGACCTGGTCTGAACCTTGGTTTGATGAAGGAAACCGCATCAAACCGCATCAGACTGTTTCAAACGACTTCATTGAATTGTGAGGCTGTAGGTCCTTGGTGACCAGATGCTTTGTGGTGACCAGAGGAGACAGGATGCCCAGCCTGTGCTTTGTGGCACACACTCAGGTGCCAGTGCTTTTCATGGAGCCTGGACCTGGAGATCCTGCTGTGCCTCCGTCTTCCCCCACCACCCTCCAAAGGTGGCCCTCGGAGCAGGAAGCAGAGATGTGTACATCCCTTGTTTCCTCACGTGTGCCAGCCATTATGAGCCTCATTACCATGAGGGTTGTGTTTAATGATGCTGCACAAAAAGTGACCGTAGCAGGGCTTTCATTTTCTGAGCAATGAGGGCTCCCACTTCTGCCTTGATTTCAGTAGGAAGGATCTGTGCCTGTAACAGTGAGTTAAAAAGCTTTTCCAGTTGCAGTAAGAGAGGACTTGGGCATAGGCAGATCTCTACTTTCTTAGGTCAAGTGTTGGCAAAAGTGTGCCCAAAGGTGAATGTAGGCAATTCCCGAAGTAGAGAGAACATCTGTGTCCCAAGAGAAAAGAATGCAGACTCAATGAGCTCTGGCCTCTTTCAGAGGCACTCACCATTTTTTCAATTAGGAGACTATGTTCAAAACTCACTTACCTGCAAGTGTGTATAGAAAATGGAATATGGTTTTCTGTATAGAATAGCTTGAACTGATCTGTCATCTTTATAAAATCCCGAGTGAAATACAGTATCTTTGGATATCGTCTAATATAAATATTTGGACTAGGTAGAGCCTTCTTGCTATAAATGTCAAGATCAGATAAAACAGGTAAGCAGCTCCTATTTCAGCATTCTATAACCATGAAGTCTACTACAATCTGGGCACACTAACTATGCTAATTTCTGAATAGGATAGCCAAGGATTATCTTGGTTCAAGGTATAGAGGTTCAATTCTTACAGTGCATCGTGACCACCAAAGGAGGTTGTAAAAGTACAGATCTTGGGTCCCACACCAGAGATTCTGATTCAGCTGGGAATGGCTCTGGAATCTTCAGTTTTAGCAAATGCCTAAGACATTCAGCTGCCAGTGTGGCGCTGTGTACTATACCTTAAGAAACACTGAACTAAAGCTTTTTGTTTCAGGAGATTGTAATTGCACATCTTTTGCATGAAGGAGGGAGTGATTAATGGTGTAGATAGAGGGAAGATAAAGAGAGTATGCTTGATATCTATGCCAGTCTTGAATCTTTGCCATGTTATACATATGACTCTCAAGTTTTCCTGGGGGTCTTTTCCATTCCAGCCAGCTGGAAGGGGAAAAGAGGATGGAAGACCATGTTTGGAGAGTTTTGATGGACCCAGGTTGGAGGAAGCATTACTGAAGTGAAAATATCAGTAAGTAGCGTGCGTCTGTCTTCCCAAGAACTGCTCTAACAGCCACAGTTTTCTAGAAGCCGTACAAAACAGGAAGGTTCTTCTGTTCATTTCTCAGAAATTTACAATCTGATTATAACAGAGGTCATTATGACAGAGACAGCAGGCAGGGAGAGGGGGTGTCATTCTGCCATTCTCTTTACTTCCAAAACTATTACCATTTATGAATGAAATGAACACACTGACAATTCTGATTCTAGATCATTAACCAAGTATTTAAATTTAATAAAATCCCAGACTAATCCAAACAATTGGTGGCCAACTAGAAACTTTCTCATCAAATTCTTACATTATATTTACTTTTATAACACTGATGGATTCCAAGTCAATTATCATGCTAGAGAATACCACGCATGAATCAGAAGAAATAAGCTTGATTTACATGTAACAACATGGATGGATCTCAAAAACAAAAGACCGAATTTAAAAAGTAAGGTACAGACAGAGATTGATAGTGAAATGCCCCTTATGTATATAACATGCACACACAAAAGCAGTGCTGCCTATTTTTCTAGCCTGAGTACATCTAAAAGAAAATACGAATGATGGAATGGAAATATGTGCATTAAATAGACTAAAATGATTGCCTATGCTGGGAAAAGGGAAATTGAAATTGGAGATAGAGGATAAAGAGGAAAAACAATAAACCAAACCAAACCAGACCAAACCAGTACCTTGTCACAGGTCAATGATGATTGTGAATCATGAGTTGAGGAGTACGATGGACTCAATTTTGAGCCTCTGAGAGACAAAAGGAAAAATGTTAAAGACTTTGTCCCTGCACTTAATGGAATTGCAATTTAAAGTTAGATACATGGAATAAACATACGATCACATGTTAGATAGGTAGTACTAATGAATACTATAATAGCTCAGAGAATAGGAAAAAAAGAAAGAAAAATTACAGAAAATTACAGGCAGAAGGAAAGGAAAGGAAAAAGCATACATTCTTTGATGTCTGATAGTGGTCCTCAGATGCATTTCACTGTGTGACAATCTTTGAAGTCTCTTATTTTTACCATTTTCTCAATGGTCTGCAGGAATTAACACCAGTGTAGATCCTCCAGGCCTATCCCAGTTCCAAAAAACTATTTTGCTTGCTTTGTTCTTTTCCATGTGCATAGGAGATATGATTGAACTTTGCTTGCATGAGGAAAATGTTATTTTAACCTAATTTCACTTACTTCTTCTTATTCCTTTTTCACATTGATTTTTTTCAGTGCTCAGGTTCTGTGAGGTTAAGTAATATATTCACAAATTTTCCAATATTAAAGTGTGCTCTTCTGCCTCACATTACTTAAGGTAATGCTAACTGCTATAGTAGATACACCTCCAATATCAGAGGCTGAAAACTCGTATCGCAGTACAATGATGGTTCTTCTGGACTGCCAGCTCTCCTCCACACAGTGATTCAGGAATCCAGTTTCCTTCAATCTTGAATCTTTGCTGTGTTATACATATGACTCTCAAGTTTCCCTGGAGACCTTTTCCATTCCAGCCAGCTGGAAGGGGAAAAGAGGATGGGAGACCATGTTTGGAGAGTTTTGATGGACCCAGATTGGAAGAAGCATCCCATTACTTCTTATTTCCGTCCCATTGGCTAGAGCTCAGACAGAGGGCTGACTGGAAGGCTGTGAAAGATAATTTATCTGTATGCTCAGGTACTTGGGGAGATAGGTCTGCCATGTAATTCCTATTATTTATTTACATTACTCTCTTATTCATAAGAGGTGTAGAAATGGAGAATGAGAAAGGTAATAGGAAATATACCTTTGACTTAACTTGATATATTTAATCCGAAGTTGGATAAAAGAACCTGGTTGTGCCTTTTTAAAGTCTTCTTCATTAAGATTCATTGATCATAAAATAAAGAAAGCCACATGACTAGAACAACTGTATGAATTGGAAAGGCTAGCAAGCCTTCACCTGAAAAATATTCTGGTATGTGGCCAACAGGGCCACTAATCAGCTTTGCACCTCTCCTCCATCAGCTGCCTTTTCTGACTTCTCTGAGCCAATAAATATCTAGATGTCTAAATCTTCCAGTCTTGATTAAATTTTATAGATTTTACCCCTGACCTGCCCCCAGGGAATTGCCTGACCCTTTATGCCTTAGCTGATTTCCTTGGACTCCATGTCTTGACAGCCTGAATTTAGCTGCCTAATTGCTTCAGCCCTGGCTGTGCCTGTATAGACTTTCCTTCCGACTCCTTTGAGTTGAGAATCAGCTGCTTCCTAAGTAGCTAAATTCTGGGTAGTAGTATATCCTGGTTAGTATTATTTTGCTGCTCTCTTCATCTCATTGTGACTATGGCATATTAAGAGTTGGGATTTCTATGTGAAATCCCCACAAAAGAGCTTACTATTTTATCCCATATATATTTGTCCTTGATGAGAAGACTGCTGAGTCATCCGAATATTTCAAATAGAAATTTAAATTTGAATCATGTAAGGAAGTTCTCCTGGGGACATCTGCTCCAGTGTCTCTGCCATGTGTTTGGGAATTTGCTCATCCTCTTTGGTAACTGTTCAAAATGTTGTGGAGGGAATGGAGGCAAGTTTCAGCTCAGGCCTAGGAAGGTCAATGTGAGTGAATTTAAACTTTGTTCCTTAGGGTAACATGGGGTCTAAAATGTGTGCAGTTGGGTGATCAATTCATGATGCAAATATTGATAATTTATCTTTGTCTCACATTTTTACATAAACCGATTAATAACACATAGTGCAATAATTTCTTTGCCTTTGACTTGTAAAGGCCAGGCATTGGCAAATTATAGCCTGAGGGTCAAATTTGGCTTGCTGCCTGCTTTGGCAAATAAAGTTTTATTGGAACTTTACTCATTCCTTCATATATAGTCTCTGGCTGCTTTCATGCTGCAACAGCAGAGACTGTATGGCCCTCAATGCCTATAATATTTATTATCTGGCCCAGAAAAAGTTTGCCTCCCCTGCTTCAGGAGGATACCCTGAAAGCACTTCTATGATTCCTAACACAGAATATGGCCAGTAAATGTGAGTTTTCGATCCCAATCTTCCTTTGCTTAGGTTGTTCCTTCTTAGAATTCTTCGACTCTCCAGTCCCTTATTCATTTATACGCCAAGCTCTGCTCTTGGTGCTGGGTCAGTGAGTATCACTCACAGACTAGGTCCTCATGGGACTCCTGTTCTCCTGGGGTGGGGAGACGAGAGCCAGGTAAACTAGTAGTTGTGTAACATCATGTCTTCTTGTGATTAGCATCCTGAAGGCAAATGAAGCAGGGCACAGGGCTTCTGCCTGTTTAATTCCTGCTCATTCTCCAAAGTCCCATTTGATCTTTGCCTCTTTCCCTCCCTGTTAACTCACAGCTCCTTTTATTTTGTGCTTTTAAGGCATTTGTGTCATTCCACTTTGAACTGGAGTCTTTGTGGATGGTTTTCTTCTCCACCACAGATTGTGAGCCATAATAACAAGAGCAATGTGACAACTTTTTGTTTCTCAACAGCAACTAACACAGTGCCTGAAAGTAGATAGGAAATTGGTAAATAGCCCCAATTAAGCCAGTTCTTGGTTCTAATAATGGAGGTTTTCAGTACACCACGACTTAATGCATCCCCCTCACAGTCTGTGTTCTTCCTGAGTTTGTGACCATCACCGTGGCCCATCAATCACTTACACAGAGAGAAGGAGAAAATTTCCCACATTTTTAGGAGCTGGGATCCTGTCAGGAATTAACTACACCCATAGGCCCATCAGGACCATAAGTTTTATCTTCTCTTTTGATATAGAAATCAGATAAAATCTGAATTGATTATACCCTGAATTTCCCCCAGTCAGGGGAAACAAGTTCAACCAATCAACCAAATAAAAGGGAGAAAGGGAAGAAGTTGGATAAGCAGTTACAAATGGGTGACATAAATGAGAAACTCTTGGCTTTTTGTTGCTGTATTAAATCACACGCAAACCCCTCTGAGTTCATGGGCTAGTCTGTTGAGAGGAAAACAGGTTACTTTGTTGGAAAGAAACTAGAGTTGGAGGTTGCATTAATCAGTGCTTATGGACCAGCCAATTTCTCCCGTGCGTGGGATGAATGGGGTTATTCATGAGAGGGCATCTGGACAGGAAGTGGGGGAGTTGTGACTAGCTGAGCTGGCTAGTCCCTGAGAGTAGAAGGGAAATCTGTCATCAGAACATATGAGCTTCAGCAAGGTGAGGGCAAAGGCCAAAGGTGCTTGTAGAAGGTGAGTGAGAAGGCGATGAAGAGCTGTGAACTGTTAACAATTAACACAGTTCTTCAGGCAAAGCTATAGACAGAGCTGGGCTGCAGGTTATGCCCATCCTGTATTACAGTCATCACTGAGGACTCCGTGGAAAAGACCCGACTCTGTGACCCTTGGCCTGGAAGAGATTAATTTTGTTATTGCCTCATTCTCTTCAGCATGATCACCAATGTTTCCCACTCTTTCTCAGCACTGGGAGGAAAGAAGCAGTAGGGAAGTCCTATAATGCCTAATAAAATCATAAAACACCTGGATGCTTGTAACTTCTATCTCAGGACACGCTAGTGCTACTGAACTGGAAAGTCTGGAAATTTCTGTTGACTCTGAGAGTGTTTGTAAATTGGAGGCACGGCAGCAGTCCACCTGCTGTGGGACCTTGGGTAAGATCCTTTCCTCAGTCCACAGTGTAAGCCTTCCCTTTGAACTTGACCCAAACTTGTTCCCACTCTGTTACAGCCACACATCCTTGAAAAAAGCAATCAAGGGCTCGGGTCTCTTGGAATTCAGGCTGTGTTCTTGAGGAACAACCTGTTTTCTGGGACAACCTGCAGGCACCTGGGCTAGGAGCAGCCCCTGGGACAGATAATGTAGCAGGTGGTCAGGCAGTGGGTTTGCTTGCCCTGTAGTTTTCTACCACTGTGGATTTAAAGTCTTTCTCAGGAGGGCTGTACCTTCTAGATCCTCATGTTTTGCATATTTATAAATTGAGAGTAATTCCATTCCTAGGATCCTGTGTCCATGTTTCTAGTAAAGTCTATAAATTGCCAAGCTGAGCCAGTAGAGAAAAAAGTGTGATCTTTGGAAGGTGGAGACAATCTATCCATCACTGTGAACTTGTGCTATCTATTACGACAATCACAGTATTTTCTCTGTAGTAAATATAAGTACATTTATATAATGATATCGATACTACTATTATAATAATAGCTATCATTAATCGAGCACTTACTATACACCTGACACCCTGCTAAACACTTAAAAAATTATTTGATACACTAATATATCGCAAAATGATTACCACCATAGAGTTAGCTAACACCACCATCATCTTACATACTTACCATTTTTTTATGATGAGAACATCAAAAATCTACTCTCTTAGCAACTTTCAAGTATATAATATGATATTATTATCTATAACCACCACTATACTGTACATTAGATTCCCAGAATTTATTTGTCTTATTACTTTGACCAACTTTTCACATCTCCCTCATTTCTCCAACCTCCCAACTCCTGGCAAGTACCATTCTATTCCGTCTCTGTCTTCAGCTTTTTTACATTCCATGTATAGAAAATGATACACAGTATTAGTCTTTCTCTGCCTGACTAATTTTACTTATTATTATTTACTAACTTATTAACTTAGCGTAATGCCCTCAAGGTCCATCCTTGTTGTTGCAAATGGCAGAATTTCCTTCTTTCTCATTTTATATATAAAAAATACAAATATATATAATACGTATCATATTTTCTTTGTCCTTTTATCTGTGGATGGACAAAGACACTTGGGTTGTTTCTATATACTGATTACTGTGAATAATGCTGCAATAAATGTAACATCTGCAATAACACTATGCGGTAAGTACTAATATTATTCCCATTTTATAGATGGGGAAAGTGAGGCTCAGGTTAAATATCTTTGCCAAAGACTCCTAGCCAGCAGGAGACAGAATCTGCAAAACTAATTCCAAAACCAAAGCTCTTAGCTTCTATATTATATTGCTCCAGTTCACACAGCTAAAAAGTGAGAGAATAATGGAGGTTCAAACCCAGGCAGCCTGACTCAGAGGCAACACTCTTTTTCAGTGCACTATGTTTATATTTGTGTCTGTGTTTGTACATGTTTTCACCAGATGTGCTGAATTGAGTGGTAGCTCCTTTTCTCCTTGGGGACAGGTGGAAGTCAGGAGAACTCATAGCCTGTTGCTTAGCAACTGTGGACTTTACAGTGTAGATTAGTTCTATGCATTTATGGGAGAATGAGACATTGTATTGAGATGTAGAAATAGTCATAGGCACTTTTTAAAATTTGCACTTATTGTAAACTGTGGTAGGGAGATTGCAGTTATATCTATTTCAAACACTGTCAAGTTGCACTGGCCATTTTTAGACCTCGTGTAGCAATGGACTCAGATCTAGGTGGAAAAAGAAAAATGCAGTCAGTGGAGTGAGATCATTGTCAATTCTGTTTCACCTGAAGTGATGAACTTATTACCGTTAGGTATAATTTATGAACCACTTCAGGTTACCTTCTATGACTTTCCAGTTATCTGAAATGTTTCATATTTCAGGCTGGTTCAGCCAGATCTGTGCTAAAAGAATTTAACAGTAAGAGAAATAATGAATTGGTAATAATGAATGAATTAGCCAGCAGATAGGTTTTCTGTTTAGCTAACAAAGAAAAAGGGGTTTATAATACAGTATCATAGTATCTGGAATTTGAGATCCAAGTGACCTGCTTCATGATTTTCCTTTAATATAAGCACAACAAACCCATTCTCTGATTTAATAGTTTTGACTCTCAAAGAGGTGACTTATTCTATTTCCACAGCATTTGCCAGAGGTTTATTTAACCCATGTCTTAATTTGAACCTAAAATTGCACAATGTAAATGACCAAGTAGACCCTGAGCAACATGATGGAGTGGAATTCTTTAGATTCTGAATTCAGGCTCTTGACCCTCGGCCCCCTGTTTCTATCTGTACCATCTATAAACCTGTGGGAAGATGGCTGAGGCCTTTGAGGTAATGTTGCAGGTGGTAGTGATTAGTTCAACAAATGTTTTTGGCTGCCTTCCAGAGACATGGTCGATAGCGCTTCCTGGCTTCCTTGGAGTTTGGTGGGGCCCCCATGACCAATTCTGGCCACTGAGTTATGTTTGGAAGTGTGTGTATCATTTCTTATTAGGGCATTCCATTGGCAGGGCACCAGCCTCCAGAGCTCTTTTTCCATCTGCCGTGGACCAGCAATGAGCCTTCTATAGCTGTTCTGTTAGCCTGATTCCTAGAATGGGGGCCTTCATGGAAAACTGCTGACACAAAGGATATATAACATAAGCAAGAAATCAACTTTTTTTTTTAACTACTGAAATATGGGGGTTGTTTGTTACTAGAACATAAGCCAGCCCATTGTGAGGCCAATGTTATCTGTTATAATATTGCATGGAATAGCTAAGCCTGAGAATCACCAAGATAGTCCTGAAGAACCAGGTGGGAGGATGGGGAGACTCTCCTTTCATATTAAGATAAAGCATACTACTATAAAGCTGTAGTAATTAAACCAGTACAGTATTGTTAATATGATAAATAAAATGGCCAGTGAAAGAAAACTGAGAGTTCAGAGCAGCCTCAAGCACGTTGGGGAATTGTATATTTGGTATAGCAGTGTTGCAGATTGTTAAGGAAAAATAGAAGAGTCAAGAAATGGTGCTGGGAAAGTTGGCGTTCCATATGGAAAAAGATACGAATTTAGCTTTTTATCCTGTACACAAAAATCAATTCCCAAGTAGATTAATTAGCTAGATGTGAAAGTAAAATTTTTAAACTTCTTATGAAGCTTTGAGTAGAGAAGGAATTTTTAAAAGAGAAAAAAAGATCGATAAATTAGATTACATTAAAATTTAAAAATCAAAAGCCTTTATCAAAAAAAAAAAATGAAAAGAGAAGCCTCCACAGCAAATGAACGTAATTTTCAAAGGATTACATATCAGAGAGAAAAGGATAACTGTATAATAATTCAGTTCATAGGAAAAAGCTTAAAGCCATTTCACAGAAAAGGAAACACAAATGGCTAATAGATACAAGAAAAGACATTTACATCATTAGTTATCAGGAGGATGCAAATTAGGTACATATAAACACTCAAAAATTTAGAAGTCTGCTAATACCAAGTGTAGGTGAGGATGTGGATCTATAGGAATTCTCACGTGCTCCTTATAGGAGTGTAAGTAGTTAATACAACTATTTTGGAAAACAAGTTTTCATCTCCGTAAAGCTGAACATTTCCTTTCTCTACAAAGAGCAGTTTTACTCATAGATGTCATGAAGAAATACTCTAAATATGTATACTAAAACACATTCAATGGTATAGCCATTAGCGAAAACAGTTTGGAAGTGCCTCCCAGAATTAAAAGCGGAATTACCATATGATTCAGCAATTCCACTTGCGGGTATATATCCAAAAGAAATGAAGTCAGTATCTCAAAGACGCATCTGCATTCCCATGTTCATTTCAGTATTATTCACAATAGCCAATACATGGAATCACCCTGTGTCCATTGACAAATGAATGGATTAAGAAATGGAACTCTCCCTCTCTCTCCATATATATTATAATTCAGCCTGTCATTTGTGACAACATGGATGAAACTGGTGGACAGTATGCCAAGTGAAATAAGCCAGGCACAGGAAGACAAATAATGCATGATCTCACTTATATATGGAATCTGAAAAAAATGAACTCATAGAAGCAGAGAGTAGAATTGTGGTTGTCAGGGGCTAGGGGATGGAACAAATGGGGAGATGCTGGTAAAAGAGTACAAGCTTTCAGTTATGCAGGATGAATACGTTCTGGAGAGCTAATGTATAGCATGTCAATTGTACTTAATACTGTATTTTATACCTGAAATTTTCTTAGAGAGTAAATCTTAAGTGTTCTCACAACCTACACACATAAAATGGTAGCTGTGTGAGGTGGTGGGTATGTTAATTAGCTTTATTGTGGTCATCATTTTACAATGTATAGGAACATCAAAATGTCACAGTGTATACCATAAATACATACAGTTTTTATTTGTCAATTATACTTCAGTAAACCTTGGGGGAGTGGAAAGATACATGCAAGCCTATTTACAGCAACATTGCTTGGAAGAGCAAAAATACTAAAACAATCAAAATGCCCACTGACAGGAATATGATTAATTGTGGAATGTCTTTTAAATGGAATATTATACATCAGTGAATAATAAATGTATCATCCGTGTATCATATATGTTTAATTCATGTATAATTTTGAATGAATATTTGAATGAGGAAAATAAGTCATAGAGTAATACATACCAAATGAAACCATTTTTAAAATGCTTAAAAACAAGAACAGCTAAACAGTATATTGAGAAGGAAGCTGGGGAATGAAGGAGCGAGGGTAAGAGCACATGTAGATACAATAATTCTGATAATACTCCAACCATTAAGTGGGTGATAGATCCATATGTGTTTATTTTATTATAATATTTTCTCCTTTATGTATGTGCCCCAGATGTAACAGATCTTATTATATATTTTTCCCAAAGATCTTATATGTGTCCAGTAAAGTGTTTAAATAAGGGTCCAGTGAATTGTGAACAAAAGATACGTCTTTACTGGAAACCTCTTTCCAGCGACATGGAACTTATTCATTCTCTAAGCACCTCTGAAGGGTGTTCACAGTTAAGAGTTGTCTTTCCCAACATTTTTCATTTCTGATTTTGACATTCATGAAATCCCCAGGTAGTGAATAACAGAAGACCCTTTCTCTAGCAACATATTATTTTACTCCTTTTCTTTCTTTCTCTTCCTCCTGTCTCTTTTTCTTTCTGTTTTTTAAAAAAGTTCAACTAAATTATTGATAATTTTTTGCCTTATAGTTATTGATTTTTCTTCCTTAGACGTGCATCATTTCTAAGACATTTGCCTCTAAAGTACTTCTTTTCTTGTCAACATGAAACACCTTTCTCAAATGATAGCATGACTTTTCAATGTTTTCATTTAACTCTTCAGGTAATTATTCTGTTCCTCTGTGTCAGTGCTTGCGATTTCTCTGGAACTCCAATAACTGCAATAGCTCACATTCAAATAGCACATACTATGCTCTAGCTTCTAATCTTAGTGTTACCTCATTCAATCCTCACAAAATCCCTCTAGTATTATCCCCATTGCAGATGAGAAAGCTGAGGCATGGAGAGGTTAAAAAGCACCAGTGGCAAAGCTGGAATTCAAACCAAGCAGTCTAGTTACGGTTTCCATGTTCCTAACTAACTACCACATCATCACAATACCCTTTCTCTTTTATATCAACCAGTTTTCTGTCTGAAGCAATAAAATTATCTATTGCTTTCAATAAAAAAATTTTCCACTGGGCATCTTCCAACACACCTGTATTGAATTTATCTCTGGATGAGATGCACGCCTTTACCAAGAGTGTTGCCTGGTGTGCAAGTATTGGATTGGCTCTATCTGATCCTGAAACATGCAAGGATAGCTAGTGTAGACTGCCAGACTAGTTTCGGTACAAATAAAGTTCTGGTTCTTTTTCGAAAACTCATCAAACTCAATTTTCATTGCATTTGTAATAAACTTACCTGATTCAAAATTCTGAAAATACAAAAAAGACTGTGCAGCTTGAAATATTTCCCTCCTGCACCCTTTACCCAGCCACCCTTTCATGCAATAAACTTTTATCACTTTCTTGGACCCTGCAGAGAGAATATTTTATACACCAGTAAATATGCATTTATTTTATATACAAGTAAATATGTATATTTTAAAAATCCTTTTGAATAGTAAACATTCATTTTGCACTTAGCTTCACATCAGGTGCTATGCTAAGCCCTTTTATTTAATCCTTCCAGTAGCTCAACAAGGTAGATTTTACTGTATCCCATTTTGCAGATGAGGAAACTGAGGCACAGAATCATACAACTGTACAAAACACAGCTAATATTTGAACCCAGACAGTCTGACTCCAGAGCCCATGCTGTTAATTGCTACAATATATTGCCCATCCCTACTGAATCTTTTTATAAGAAAAAATGAGATAAGCAGATTCTTTAAAGTTTATATAGTTCACATTGGAGACAATATCTCCATTCCTTCAGAGAGAAGAAAATACTGTACTTGTACATTTCTCTTTTACAACATCTCTCAGTGAGAGAGAATTTGTATACCATAAAATTTACCCACCCATAAAATTTACCCATTTCAAATGTACAATTTAATGATTTATAGTATATTCACAGAGCTGCATAACCATCACCACAGTATAAGTATAGAACATTTTTATCATCTGTAAGAGAAACCCTGTGCCCATTACCAGTCACTCTATCCCCGCTCCACAGCACTAGGCAACCACTAATATACTTCCTGTCTCCATGGATTTATCTGTTCTGGACTTGCACATAAATGGAATCATACAGTGTGTAACCTTTTGTCCTGAGTTCTTTCACTTAGTATAATGCTCTCTAATTAATTGTTCACTCCCTGACATGACCTTTTAGCAGGGAGTTAACATTTCTATTCTGTGGACTTTTCCCTGTCTCCAACTTCCCAATCAGTTCAAAATTCTGGTGCAATAACTGGAGAAACAGGTCAGCCCTGCTGGTGCTTCTGTGGCTCTGCTATATGATATCTCATCTGAAGACTACTCTTGCATGTTTCAGTGGACCCTTCTAGACCATGGGATGATGCATTTACTCACCCAGATTCTGCTTGGAGTGCCACATGCGTGATCTCTGGGGGCCTTTTGTTGTTGATGATCACATTTACAAGCGTACCCATTTCTTTTTCAAAGTAGGAATCATGGTGTCAGCTGGCCAAGTTTAGAAGTGCTTCTAGTTCCAGCGTGAACCAGAACATTTAGATTCTTCTGTTAGAATGGGACACCAGCACAGTCCTGTTGGTGAGTTTACCTTTAGGGTCCTTGGAGGCTCCTCTGGCTAGTAGAACTTGGATCAGACAGCCCTAGTATACTCTAAATAGTCTTCCTTAACTTTGAATTTTAGGGAGCAGGTGTTGGGCATCTTTGTCCCCATCTTCCCAAAAAGCCTTGAGGAAAATCATTCAACGTGGTATTCCCTCTGCTGGCACCAGTTCTACACTTCAAAAGTGTGTCTTGTTACAGCATAAAAATATCTGTTATACCTACTTCTAGACCAGTGACTGCCTATCAGATAAGGGAGCCCCCCTTAAAATTCTTCCTTGACTAAGGAAGATCCTTTCTAAGGTTACTTGCTCTATCCAACTAAGCAAAGAAGTGTGGAGCATGCCTTCAGCAAGCCATTACAAAACGCAAGAGTTTTCCATCTGATAAGTAATTCCTTTTCATTTTTTTTAAAGACCATCTATTGCATCCACTCAGCACTCTTCATAGTCTCCAGATACGTTTCCTTGAACTTCAGAATTGTGTTTGTGCCTGAGTGTGACAGTCTGGGCTTGACAGTTTGCTCATTTGCTTTCATTTCTTGTACCATTAAGTTAAATTCTCTTGTGTAGCTTTCAAAGAGATGGACTGTCTTGCCTTTTTGGGGAAGTAGATTTGAAATTCTGTGTATTCCATCAAATTTTCTTTTTCTTTGACACAGTAAAGAGCAAGGAATTTAAAAGTTTAAAGAAAATTTGCAAGGATAAAGTAGAGAGCAGTTTGCAACAGACTCGCTTTCTTTAAATGCACCTGCAGATGATGTCAGCCGAGTTACTGCCAACTGTGGTGAGCACCTCAGGCTGCTGATGGGAATGCTGAAGCATTGCTTGCAGAAATTAGAAATCATCAGTATGGGGTTTGGTCCTGACTGTGATGTAAAAGTAGGGAGTATGACAAGTTCAGCAGATTTAAATCCAGGGTCACCTGTATTAGAATTCTGTGATGTGTATTTTCAATTGGAGAAGGTTTCTGGTACTAATTTGTTGAGTTTTTTCCCTTCTAGTTGCCTGAAAGGCATTGCTTTTATTATAATGAATCCTAGCTAGTTTATGAGAGCAAAGAGAAACCAGGTGAGTGGAAAGGCAAGAAGTTACTTATTTTTTTCTTTAGGAGGCAAGGAGATATTCCACATGTATGATTTATGATGGCTTATCATGAAAGATTACTGACTATGTTGACCCCAAACAAGCCTCCATTTTCTGGTTCAGATTTAGAAAGAGCCATACAGCATACAGAGAATCACTCGGGAGGACTTAGATGGTCGGACTTCCTCTGCCAGCTTTCGCAGGGTGAGGGAGCACAGAGACCAGACAGGAAGCAGAGCCATCCCTCCATTGCCTGTGCCTGAGCCCCTTCTCCAGGCCACATGCTATGCTAGTACTTTCCATATGTGGAAAAAGAAAATTACAAGCCGTATTTTTCTTTCTTTCTACTTTATTTGTTTATTTAACTAGAAGTATAGTTAGATTTACAATGTTGTATTAGTTTCAGGTGTACAGCTAAGTAATTCAGTTGTGTATGTGTGTGTCTGTGTGTGTGTATATATATATATATTTTTTTTTTTTTTTTAAAGATTCCTTTCCTTTATAGGTTATTACAAAATATTGAGTATAGTTCCCTGTGCTATACAGTAGGTCCATGTTAGTTATCTATTTTATATATAGTAGTGTGTTTCTTTTAATCCCAAACTTGTAATTTATCCCTCCCCACCTTTCCCCTTTGGTAACCATGTTTGTTTTCTTTTTTTTTTTTTTACATCTTTATTGGCATATAATTGCTTTACAATGGTGTGTTAGTTTCTGCTTTATAACAAAGTGAATCAGTTATACATATACATATGCTCACATATCTCTTCCTTCTTGCGTCTCCCTCCCTCCCACCCTCCCTATCCCACCCCTCCAGGCGGTCACAAAGCATCGAGCTGATCTCCCTGTGCTATGTGGTTGCTTCCCACTAGCTATCTAGCTTATGTTTGGTAGTGTATATATGTCCATGCCTTTCTCTCGCTTTGTCACAGCTTACCCTTTCCCCTCCCCATATCCTCAGGTCCATTCTCTAGTAGGTCTGTGTCTTTATTCCTGTCTTACCCCTAGGTTCTTCATGACATTTTTTTTCTTAAATTCCATATATATGTGTTAGCATACGGTATTTGTCTTTCTCTTTCTGACTTACTTCACTCAGTATGACAGACTCTAGGTCCATCCACCTCATTACAAATAGCTCAATTTCATTTCTTTTCATGGCTGAGTAATATTCCACTGTATATATGTGCCACATCTTCTTTATCCATTCATCCGATGATGGACACTTAGATTGTTTTCATCTCCAGGCTATTGTAAATAGAGCTGCAATGAACATTTTGGTACATGACTCTTTCTGAATTATGGTTTTCTCAGGGTATATGCCCAGTAGTGGGATTGCTGGGTCATATGGTAGTTCTATTTGTAGTTTTTTAAGGAAACTCCATACTGTTTTCTATGTCTGTGGGTCTATTTCTGTTTTGTATATAAGTTCATTTGTATCATTTTTTAAAAAAATTCTGTATATAAGCAATATTATATGATATTTGTCCTTCTCTGTCTGACTTACTTCACTTGGTATGATAATCTCTAGGTCCATCCATGTTACTGCAGTTGTCATTATTTCATTCTTATGGCTGAGTAATATTCCACTGCATAAGTATACCACATCTTAAAAGCCATATTTTTCTATTCACAATTTTTCTTAGTCACAATTGTGGCTGAACTATTGCTATAAATCTCAACAGATTTAAAGCAAATAGGAGCTAAATAGAAGACTTAACCCAAGTGACCATGGGAATAGAAAGCCTTGGGCTAGTTCATTATCCTTTGTCTTAAAGATAAGAGGTTAAAGACTATATACAAGTCAATTACCCTAAAATGACAAGCAAGAAAGAACTTTAGCCACGGGGGACAGATGTTCTTTTGAAATCATATCTGTAGGTATTCTGAATTATTAAATTAAATTTCTCACTATGTTATTTGCTGAAAAAAATAAACTCTCCTTTGATGATCTGCCATTTAAGTACAAATATTTATTGCTATCTCCTATGGAATGTAACGCTTAACCACATGACTGTGACTATTGCAAAAATTTATTTATTTTTTGGTAAGAAATTCTATTTGTTCATTATAAGTTCAAGAAGAAAATGTGTTTTGTTAGAAAATGTTATAGAAATTGAGTGAATTCACCTCAATTTTAATGTACACACTGATTATGGACTTGTTAATGACATTTTAACTTCGTTCTGTAACCTCAGTATGTAAATGGCAAGAACTCACTTGTTAGTAAAAAGCATGAATATCCCATACTTTGGCTTTTGTTCCTATGTCCCCTTTAGCAAAACAAATGAGTGATTCAAACATTCATTTCTAACCACATTTGAAGTTTGTTTTGTTGTCCCATGTGTTATTATTTTTAGTCCTCACAAAGCCCCTGAGAGAGAAATGACATTATTGCCAAGGAAATATCTCCTGGGAAAACTGGGGCTTAGAGACTTAGAGATCTCCTGGTCCAAGGAAACATAGGAGGTGTCAGAAACAGGAATCAAACCCAGCTCTGTCTGCCCTCATGGCTCAGTTCTCACGTGCCATGCTCTGTCCTGAGAGTACTAGGTGTTAGATTCTATTGGTTGGTTAAAAGACTTACAGGAAAAGTTTTTGTACTCATAATTCCATTTCCAAGGCCCTGGGCTTAAAGTGTCCTTTATAGATCACAAAACTAGCAGCTTCAACTTAAGGCTTGTAGGTGGTAGGGATCCAGTTACTATTGCTTCTGCTACTCTGGGAGACTAGCAGGATTTGGGTCCCATTTCCATGGACACTTTTGGTTCATTGCTGTGTTGATGGTCCCATTGGGGCAGCCATGAAAGTTGTTGAGCATCAGTGAACAGCTTGGACAATCTAATCCCCAGTAAGGATTCAGACTTTCTTTTATGAATCCTGCCTCCTTAGCATCAATCCTCTCCTTCGCTTCATCACCAGTCCAACTGCCACTGCTTTTTTCTCTTGCCTGAGCAATTGTCAGTTTCCATACTGATTTTTCTCCTTCTAACCTTTCTTGCATATCTACCCTAAGACTGTGTCTTCTCAAAATTAGAACTCATCATATTACCTCCCTGCTTAAAATCCTTCCACGACTCACCATTGCTTTCAGGATAAAGTACCAGCTCCTTAGGTTGTCACACAAAGTTCTCCAGGACCTTCAGTGTCAGATCTCAACCCACTTGCCATACACATCCTGTTCCCCAGACATATCTAAAATACTTGCAGATTTCTGGATGCATTGTGTTATTTAACATCTTCATGCCTCTCTTCATGTTTCATCTTCTTGGAACAGCTCTTTACTCTCTACTTGATGGTCTACCTCTGTCACAACAGGTGAATGTATGGGTATCTTTTTATCTGCCAAGCATCCATCCACTTCCTTTCCTACTACAATAATGGCGTTCTGGTGATACTGCCAACCATAGCATCTGTTTTATTGAGCACAGGAGTGGGTATGTGGTATGGGCACAGGTATGGGCAATCATAGAACCTCTTCAACATAACTGCTGGTCCAGGGGTGGGCATGTGAACCAAGTTAGGCCAATCAGAATCTTCCCTGGAATTTTTCATATGCAAACTAGAGACTTTTTCTCTTGGATTCCACTGCTATTGCTTTTGTTATAATATTGTTAAGGATATTAAAATATTTAAGGTAGTATAAATTAACTGTATGACTGTGGCCCCAGAACCACTTTTGCCCATGTTTCCTGACACAGAGGGGAGGCTGAAGAATAAAGTTGATGTTCAGAATGAAACAGAAATGAGAGGTGCAGAGAAAGGCCCGGAGCATTGGATGTCTGAGATTTGTCTTTTGTTAGCCAGTAGACCCGGTTAAGTTAATTAATTTCCCTAAGCTCTGTATTTTTTAATCTACAAATTAGGGAAAATAAAAGTAATACTATCTGCCACATAGGGTTCTTATGAAGCTCATGTAAAACAGAGCATATAAACTCCTTAACAGTGCCTAGCTAAAGTAAATGCTCAATAAACATTAGTAGTGACTCTTGTTATAGCTAAAGGTAGGTGAGAGCTGCTTCTTCTTTCTCATCCATAGTGATTGGGGTTTCTCTGTTAGTATTTAGGCCTATTTATCACTAGCTGTGGGCTAATTGTGGGACCATTTCCCTTTCCCTAGTATCCTCTTGGCCCATCCATCAGGCTAATTACCATACTTCAACGTCTCACCTTTACTTCTTTGAGACATTTAAATAAATTAAATCTTAATAAACATGCTTTAAGAACATTTTCATTTACTTGCAATAGTATTAAAATATTTAAGGTACTAAAATGCATAAGGAGATAGGACCAGTGAAGATGTTTTCTTCCATTACTGGAAATATAATGCATTGTAACACAAAATAATTTTGATTGTTTCAAGCACCACATTACCAAGTGGGTACATTATAGGGAGGATGTATGTGACAGGGGCATTCTGTAGGCAATTCAGCCGGCTCAGCACAATTGCTCCTCTTGAGGCTGCAATATTTTTCTCTTATTAACAGACTGACCTCATGTTTTCTTGTTTTGTTTTGTATTTTATTTATTTATTTTTGGCTGCATTGGGTCTTCATTGCTGTGCATGGGCTTTCTCTAGTTGCAATGAGAGGGGGCTACTCTTTGCTGCAGTGGGCGGGCTTCTCATTGCGGTGGCCTCTCTTGTTGCAGAGCACGGGCTCTAGGCACATGGGCTTCAGTAGTTGTGGCTCGCGGGCTCTAGAGCTTAGGCTCAGTAGTTGTGGTGCACGGGTTTAGTTGCTCCATGGCATGTGGGATCTTCCCGGACCAGGGCTCAAACCCGTGTCCCCTGCATTGGCAGGTGGATTCCTAACCACTGAGCCACCAGGGAAGCCCTGACCTCTTGTTTTTATGGGAAAATTGATAAACTTTCCTTCATAGTTTTCTCTTAAGATGCATATGAATTGTATTTTAAAGTGGGCAGCCAGTAACCTCATTGCATGTCTCTCTTCTGTGTCTCTGACCCAGCTCTTTTAAGAAATGCAGCATCAGCACCACTCTCGTCTTTTCCTTTAGCTGCCTGACATATAAGCAACATTCCCCCCAAATCCATTGGTGAGATTGGAGGAGAGACACTGATGATCTCTGCTATTTCTCTTTAACATTGACCTATTTGCCTGCCCCAGCAGACATAGTCATTGGAAAGAGCAGAGTCAATGACGGCAAAGTACTAGAAGAACCCTGGACAATATGAGGGCACCCAGGTCCTAGTCTTGGTTCCGTCAATTGCTGTGTACTTGGGTATCTTTTCCTTCTTTCGGGATATCTTTTTCCTCATCTATAAAATAAGAAGCTTTAGGATCCATAACACAAGTATACTTTATGGCCTAAAGGTAACCTTCAGTACTTCAGAATCAGTGTGAATCTGAATTGATACCCCTTATCCCCTGTTTAACTTTAAAAATATTGGGTATTGTTTTATTCAGGCCTTGCTAATTGCAAGAACAGAAACCCATCAGACTAGTCCAGATATAAAGGGAGATTATTGAAGGACTACAAGGGACTGCCCTGAAGGCTTCCCAGGATAGGAAATGAAGTTCTGCCAGGCCACAGGGGACCTAGGGAACGTCAGGAATGGAGCCACCCCACTCCAGTCTCAGGGGACTGCAAAGTTTCTTAGTGCTCTTTGGGCATTTGGTCCATTCCTGTGCTTCCTACTGCAGACAGGTCAGTTTCTTCTCATTAATTTTGAATTTTCCGCTCCCTCGTAATTCTGAGTTATCTCGGCACAATGCCAATGCTGATTAAATTCTGTGGCCTTTTTAAAAAATTTTTTAAATTTTATATCGGAGTATAGCTGATTTAAAGTGTTCTGATTCAGTTATACATATACATATATCTATTCTTTTTCAAATTCTTTTCCCATTTAGGTTATTACAGAATATTGAGTAGAGTTCTCTGTGCTATACAGTAGGTACTTGTTGGTTACCTATTTTATTTATATCAATAGTAGTGTGTATATGTTAATCCGAAACTTCTAATTTATCTCTCTCCCCCACCTTTCCCCTTTGCTAACCATAAGTTTGTTTTCTAAGTCTGTGTAAACTCTGACCTTTAACTAAAAGGTCTGACACCTCCCATGATCCAGCTTCCTCAGACCCTTAGAGATTGCTTTCTTCCACAGGCTAAGAAGAGAGGGCCCAGTCTGGGTCAAGCATCCATCGCTGGTCCAACCAGTAGTGGCCAGGGGTCATGCAGTGCTCAGAGCCACTCCTGCCAGGGGCTGTGGATAGGGAATGGAGGCAGTGAGACACTGATGGGCATGAGTACTAGAGGCCTAAGGAAGTCCAATCTAGGGGCTCTGGGGGCTTGAGCTAGACCTTCGTATCATTTATCAAAATTCACTGGAGAGATTGGGGGTGGGCAGACACTAATGAGCCTCCTAGTCAATCAAATACTCAGCAGTGCTCACTAAACTCCCTCCCAGAGGGATGACATCGGTGTACTTGGTAATCGATGCAGAATGCCTGGCAGGAGAGCCTACCCCTGAGCACAGTGCCCCATAACTTATTCCCCACCTCCCCACCCCGCAAAGAGTTTCAATCAGGTTATAGAAATAAAATATCCATTTATCCAGTGAAATATAGGGAAGATGAGATGGATCATTGGATTCCAAAGAATGGAGAGCTCTTTAGGAGTTGAAGTTGAGGGTTGGAAAAATCTCAGGTGTCTGTCGAGCTTTGGGTGGTGGATAGAATTCCGATAGGATATGGAGAGGGAGGAGGGAAGAATGCATTCAGATTTCAGGAGGAGAACGAGGAACAGAGGCCAGACGCTGAGATTTGTGGAGAAGAGAGCAGACCATTTCTGGTTGGGGTAGAGAGTTTGCCAAATAGATAGCAAAAGCCCTAACCCTTCAAGATGGAAGAACCTCCCAGGGACTGCTCATCAGTTGGATAAAAGATAGAGCAGCTCCTTGTTAGGCGGACTCCTAGATGTTCACCGAGCATGACTTGACTCAGAAATACAGTCAGTGACCCAGTTTTCCATGAGGTCTAGCACATAAGCCTCTTTAAGAACTGATGCTTAGATGATTTAGAGGCTCATTAGGTAAGCACCGAAAAGGTATCTCAAGTACTACTTCTCAGAAGGAAGACACCTTGAAGGCAAGTAGATGCCCTGATAGTAGATGAGAGCTGGCTAGTGGGCATATTTATGACCTAGAAAGTGGCCGTTAAAGGGCAGGGATGGTTCCGGCTTGAGAGTATTCTGTTGAGATCAAATAGATAATATTGCCAAAAAGCTTCTAAGAAAGAAAAAGTGCATTATAAAGGGAAAAGTGTGTTCTGTATTGCCAGATGCAAAACGTATTTTTTCCTCTAAGTTTCTCCATCACCTAAAAGTCTAATGTGTCTTGAGTTTAAAAGATGCTTATATTTCTTACTGAATATAGGATTTCTCACCTTGGGGATGATAGAGACGGATACAGTATCACTGTGGAGCATTTGTAGCCCTGTGTATCAGTTATCCATTGCTGTGTAACAGATTACCCTGAAACTTCGCAGCTTAACACAATGAACATTTATTATGGCCCAGTTACTGAGAGTAAAGAATCCAGGAATGGCTTAGCTGAGTGGTTTTGTTTCAGGGTCTGTAATGAGGTTGCAGTTAAACTATTGGCCAGGACTACAGTTATCTGAAGGCTTGACTGGGGCTGAAGGATCCACTTCCAAGCTCATTCACATGGTTTTTCACAGGTCTCAGTTCCTTGCTGGCTTTTGGCTGGAGACTTCAGTTCCTAACCATGTGGGCCTCTCGCAGGTGGCCTGAGAATCCTCCTGATACAACTTGAGTAGTGAGAGAGGGAGATGGAGAGAGAGAGGATCCTGAAGACTGAAGCCATAGACTTTTTATCATCTAGTCTTACAAATGACATGCCATTATTTCTGCTGACTTCTATTGCTCACACAGCCTAATCCTGATACAATATGATTGGTCCGGGGACCAATCGGGTCAGCTTGGAGGCCGGCTATCACACCCTGAACCTTTGGGAAGACAGCTAACTTCTCTAAGTCTCATCTTCCCCTCAAACAGGAATAAAAATGCCAGCTAGAGGTGCCGACTTCATTTGGTTTTACTGAGGATCTGGTGTGGTAATGGATGAGAAAGCCCTTTGTAACTGTAAAATCTATTGGATGAAAAAGTTGATGTCACTGATCTGGAAGTGAGAACTAAAAGTCAAAGACAGTGGAGAATTCCAATCCAGTAAAGGGAGAGCCATGGGCTATCTTAGGCTACAACACCCTGCCCCTTCCCACAGACACCTAGGCCCCTCTAGGGCTTGGCAGTTTTTTTTGTTTTGTTTTGTTTTTTGCGGTACGCGGGCCTCTCACTGTTGTGGCCTCTCCCGTTGCGGAGCACAGGCTCCAGACACGCAGGCTCAGCGGCCATGGCTCACGGGCCCAGCCGCTCCGTGGCATGTGGGATCTTCGCGGACCGGGGCATGAACCCGTGTCCCCTGCATCGGCAGGCGGACTCTCAACCACTGCGCCACCAGGGAAGCCCGGGCTTGGCAGTTTGAAACCATGTAGAGTTTGCGGTTAGCGTGCATGACTTTTTTCTTGGCATAATAAACTTCATGTTTCTAAGGAAAATAACTGGAGAAGAAACAAGCCTTCCTGCAAGGTTTGAAAGGTTCAAGGCCATCAGCTGGTTCTCACCATACAATTTGTTAACACGTCAGTTGTCTGTGAATTAAAAACATGTGGCTTCAATTTTACTGAAATGATTAATTGCTTGGAAAAATATATTTGGAGATTGCACTGAATGTAAGGACATTGATAAGTGTGATCTAATTAAAATGCCCATGTCCTGAGCTCACATGCCCTTCTCCAGGCCAGCACCACGGGCAAAATGTTCTTGCCCACAAACTGGCTGGGATTATTTCTCATTTGCTTGTGGGGGATCTATCTCTTGACATGATCAGAACTGAATTTAGGTAGAATTAATTTGACAGAAATGTGAAAGATCAATTCAAAAGTGGACGAGGTGGGTAATGGTAAACTGGATAATTTCACCGAAATAACCATTCTGTTCAAGCAACTACGATAGCTGGGACAAATCTAAAAATCATTTTCTTTGAAGTGTCAAAGAATGAAAAAGAAAGTAGGAGCTACCAGCTAAGATCTTGGTAGAAATGGGAAACTAGAAAGATCGTTTTTCAAGAACACTTTTTTTCTTGAGGGCATTTGCCGAACTTGAAGAGACATGTTCTGGGGATTGATGTTCCTTTTGGTTCTCAAGTTCATTTCAAGGGGCACAAAGCCTGAAAATGACACATCCTAGACTTCCCTGCCAGCTGCCTTCCAGTTAGGTTCTGGCAATGCGAAACACTAGTTGAAAACTGAAAGTAGAAGAAAGGAATAAGAATCTAAAAATTAATGCCTACTGAGAAAGTAAAATCTGTCCTGCCATTCATCAGGTGGACATGACAACCACAGATGAAGCCAGCTGCAAAGTGAGCAGGAAACGATAAAACGATAAAAGTGTTATAATGACTTTTTTTTTTAACATCTTTATTGGAGTATAATTGCTTTACAATGGTGTGTTAGTTTCTGCTGTATAACAAAGTGAATCAGCTATACGTATGCATATATCCCCATATCCCCTCCCTCTTGCGTCTCCCTCCCACCCTCCCTATCCCACCCCTCTAGGTGGTCACAAAGCACCGAGCTGATCTCCCTGTGCTATGCGGCTGCTTCCCACTAGCTATCTATTTTACATTTGGTAGTGTATATATGTCCATGCCACTCTCTCACTTCATCCCAGCTTCCCCTTCCCCCTCCCCATGTTCTCAAGTCCATTCTCCATGTCTGCATCTTTATTCCTGTCCTGGCCATAGAACCATTTTTTTTCTTTTTTAGATTCCATATATATGTGTTAGCATACGGTATTTGTTTTTCTCTTTATGACTTACTTCACTCTGTATGACAGACTCTAGATGACTTTTTTCTTTAAGTGACTCCTGCTTTCTTACCTGTGAAAAATCTTTTGTTACTTGAAATTATATCAGTAAGAATGAAATATCTCACTTTTGCCCAAAGGATCTGAGCCACTGTGATACAGAGAAGGAACCTCGAGTTTCAATCCATTTGTGGAGTGTCAGATAATTCATTGCTAGACACAGCATTCCATATCTATCTAAACTTTTTTAGTTTCTAAGGAAACAGAACCCTGAATCCACTTTGCAGTCTAGACCTGAAGATGATCCCTTACTTGCAGCCCTGTTTTGCTTTGAGGCTGTCCAAGCACCGCTTCTTTTAAAGTTCACCTAAACTCCACCATTCCCCCAAATTCTTCACTTTTTTTTTTTTTTTAGCGGTAGGCGGGCCTCTCACTGTTGTGGCCTCTCCCGTTGCGGAGCACAGGCTCCGGACGCGCAGTCTCAGCTGCCATGGCTCACGGGCCCAGCTGCTCCGCGGCATGTGGGATCTTCCCGGACCGGGTCACGAACCCGTGTCCCCTGCATCGGCAGGCGGACTCCCAACCACTGCGCCACCAGGGAAGCCCCCCCCCCCAAATTCTTTAACTCTGTCATTTCTGTTGTTTGGTGAGATGTCCCGTGGTTCCTCTGGTGTTTCTCTTGTTGCAACGGCAAATAAATCTGACTTTATAGAACTATGGGTGTGCCCCTGGTGGTCTTAAGCTGATGGGCTTGTAGAGGAAGAAGCTATTTTCCCACTTCTGACAGTGACTGCAGGCCCCAGCTTTGGTGTTGGTTTCTGGAGCATCAATGGGGTTAACTCCTAAGCTTCTGATTAGATGCAGTGAGTGAGTTTCACAGCAATGGCAGGAGCAGCGGCAATCACGTGGGTTAGTGGGTTCCAAACTGGGGCATGAAGCAGATTCCTGATCTCTGGGTGACCTACTCTTTTCCTTTTGTTCCTCTGGTTCTTCTGACATTTTACAACCAATTCTCTGGTGATAAACAACTAAATTTCTCCCTGCTAGAAATATGTAGAGTGGTTCCTGTTTTCCTGTTGGTTACTAGTTGATACATTATCTGAGTTTCTGAGCTGTACTTTCATAGCCTTCTGGGACTAGAGAGAAAAACAGTAGGAATCTAGCATCTGTGAAGGATTTCACCCTGGGAAGGAGAGCTAATCAGAAATAAAAGAGCTCTCCCAGCTTGACTTCCAGTCCTCTGGGTAGACCAAAAACCTCAAGTCTTGAAATTGGATTAAGATGGGCCTGGACTATTTAAGCCCCCCTACGCTTCTTAAATTAATCAGTTCTGGAAATACCTCAAATACTGCTTTTGTTTCTCTTTGAGACATAGCAATTAATTATGTGTTACATATTCTCACTACATCTTCTATGTCTCTTACTTACTCTTGTGCTTTTTCCATCCTTTTGTCTGTCCATTTTTAATCTTGATAGATTCTTTTAACCTAATTTTCAGTTCAGTAATTCTTTAGCTGTGTCTAATTTGGGATTAAAGCCATCCATTAAAGGAATTTTTGTTGTTGCTTTATTTTTCAATACTAGAATTTCTAGGTTTTTTTTTCTCTTTTCAAATCTATTGTTACATTTTTAGTCTCCATTTCCTTGCTGAATTTTTGGCCTTATCTTTATTTTTAATTTGTATGCTCTTAATAACATACCTCCACCTCCTTTCTCTCTCTCTCTCTATGTATCTGATAGAACTACTAAGAGAAACAAACAAATCTGCAGTCATAATGAAAAATGATAAAATCTCTCTCTCAGTAACTGATAGAAGAAACAGACAAAACTCATTAATAATATAAATGGTTTGAAGTGCACAACTAACAAAACTACTTAATTCCCATGTATAGAACACTGCACTCAACAACAGTAGAATGTATAGTATTTTAAAATTCCACATAGAATATTTACAGAAATTCACTACAGATCTATAGATCTATACATTCATTAGGGGAGATACATATATCAAAGATGTCAGTTCTTCTAAATGGATCTATAGATTCAATGCAATCTGAATGACAATACCAGCAAAGTATTTTCCAGAACCTGACAAGCTTATTCTAAAATTTGTTCTAAAATTAAAAGACTGAGAAGAGACACTCTTGAAGAAAAAAAAAATTGGCCTACTCACTGTTAAGATTTGTAAATTTATAGGAATCAAGGTTAGTGTAGTATTGGCAAAAGGTTTAAAAAATCAACCAGTGCAATAGAAGAGATGACCCAGATATTCATTGACATATGTATGGACTTGAGTTGTGACAAAGGAAACCATAGACTACCAGGAAAAGAATATTTTTTAAATAAATTAAATTATGGTAAGTGGAGAGTCATATAGACAAAAATGAAATAAGACCTTTTCTCAAACCTACATATAAAAAACAATTCCAGGCATATATAAACCTATGTGTGAATGGCAAAACATAGACGCTTTTAGAAGGTAACACAGGTGAATAATCTTTAAGACCTCAGGATAAATAAAGAATTGATATATCTGGTGACATTAAAATTAAGACATTTTGCTCACCAAAAGACAATGAGAGACAAAAGGCAAACCACAGGGTGGGAGAATAGTTTCATAACATATCTAACAAATGAAAGGTTTATATCTAGAATCTATTTTAAAACTCCTTTGGATTAATAATAAAAATACACATTATCTAATAGAAAAAATGGGGAAACACTTGAACAATGGTTTATTGTCTAGCTTCTATCACTAGATTGTAATCTCAGCAAGGACATTGGGTATTACCAGAGCAGAGGCACGGACCCACCTAGATAGTTAGCTGTCAAACAATGTGACCACCATCCAAAGTAGAATAGCTTAAAGCTTGATCTTCCTGGCATTGCCATCGGCAAGTACTGATCTGTTTGGTGGGGTCATGGCCAGTCATCTCTGAACTGTAGTGGTTCTTCTAGAGAGGTGGCTGCCACTGTCTTAGTTTCCAGGGTCCATCCAAGTTGAATATACAGGCATAAAGCACTGCATGAGAGCTTTCAAGAACTAGTGGTTATGTCAAAGTACCAAATGTTGTGGGTTGAATGGTGGATCCAAAAGATATGTCTGTGTCTATGTTCTAAGCCACAGACCCTAGGAAAGTTAAAAAAAAAAAAAAAAAAGCCTTATTTGGAAAAAAGTCCTTTGTAGATGTAATTAAGTTAAGGATCTTGAGATAAGGTCACCCTGGATTATCCAGGTAGGCCCTAAATCCAATGAGAAGTGTCCTTACAAGAGACAGAGGAAAAGACACAGAGAGGAGGAAGCTGTGTGAAGACAGGCAGAGATTGGACGGATGAAGCCACAGGCCCAGTGATGCATGCCTACAACTACCAGAAGCTGGAGGAGCCAACAGAATCTCTCCCAGAGCCTCTGCAGGAAGTGTGGCCTTGCTGACACCTTGATTTCAGATTTCTGGCTTCCGGAACTGTGAGAGAATGAATTTATGTTGTTTTCCGTCACCCAGTTTGTGGTAATTTGTTACAGAAACCCTAGGAAACTGATCCACCAGGCCACGGGGCTCAGACTCAGGCCAGGTTACAGGCCCATTAGGGACTAGGTAAAACTGGTAACCAGGACTGAAAGGGGCCCAGTTGTAAGGATGAGACCTTCAAAAGGGGACCAGTTGTAAAGGAGAGGCTGCAGATCAATGAATGCCTGGTTGGCCAGGGGCTCATCTAGGCCATAAGACTAATTCCAAACATCCCACTGATGGGAATATGGTTTGTGTGACAACCACAAGTTCAGTTATTTTTGATGAAAACAAGTTTTATTCCCCAAACTATAGGTCACTACCCACTAGTTGATTGTGAAATCAATTGAGTGAGAGACAGTAGTTTTTTTGTGTGTGTGTTTTTTAACATCTTTATTGGAGTATAATTGCCTTACAATGGTGTGTTAGTTTCTGCTGTATAACAAAGTGAATCAGCTATACATATACATATATCTGTTTGTTTTTAACAATAGAATCAAGGACACCAGATTGCATCACACCTGGTCAGGGTAAGGATCTGTATCAGTGAGATACCTTCAGGAAACAGATGACACTCAAACTGAATAACTGGAGTTAGTTTAAACTTGAGGAGAGTTTAATAAGTAGCAGCAAGAGGTGGTACAGCGTCTGGGCCTCATGTTAGCAGGGAGACCTTACCATTCTGAGGCCTGAAGAGGTAAAGAGAAAGAGAGCTTCCAGAACACCATAAGGAGAGGGCTGCCTGACAGGAGCCGTGATCTTCCAAGGAGGCAGGCAGGCATCCCACAACAAGCTGGCGAGAGAGAGCCAGTATAAAAAATGCCCAGTCTACTCCCCTCCTGCCATCCTCATCTCCTGCTGGTGCCTCTCATTGGCCAAACCCACCTTTGGGCAGAGAGCAAAGGAGTCGTCTATGGATCCAGTCCATATGCATCAGCTGGAGAACGGTGGATTGTGGTCCAGAAGAACAGAAGGAACACATCCAGAGTAGCACTGTTTCTTGATGTTTTTGTGAGTACCGAGTATTTTCCTTACTGCGTGTTGTGGTTAAAACGTTGAGAAAAACTGGAATAATGGTTGGAATTGTTCTGGAGCTGCAAGTTGAAGGTTTCGGAAACTGTAGTCAGGCCAAGCCAGGGTGGACAGGACTGACTCCATGGAGGGTCTTCCCTGTAGCCCCACACAATATCCATCCCTCCTTGTGTGGACTGCCTGTGGCTTCTGCTGCACATTGTAGGCCTTGATTATATTTTATTTAGCACTGCATGTTATGCTATCATTTAAAATTCTTTGTTTTGGATATATAAGTCAGGTCTTGCCATGATAGTCTAAAGTCCTTGAGGGAAGAAGCAGGGACATGGGCTTCTTATGTAACCTCCACAGTGCTTAGGGGAGAGTGATGCTCGCCACCCCATAGATATTTAATTACACATGAACTGGAAGAGACCAAACAGCCTCCTCATCTTTCAGTCAGACCTGGTGCTTCAGACATTGGTTCACACTGAGGAAACTATAATGAATTGAACTCAAAATATGATTCGTCCTAAGAAAAGTTTCATTTAATGGTCAGTAAGGATATAAGTGAAAGCCAGAACTCGTTGAGGGTCACTAGACTCGTTGCAAACCTCACAGGATCCATCTTTGAATTTTTTCTCCTTAGACTTTGACATTCTTACTTCAACTCCAAACCTAGAGACCATCTAGACTCTACCTTTCCAATTATATTTCTGAGAATCTCAGTTCTCTAGAACTGAAGCATGTCTGAATCTGAAAAATGAAAGTTCTACACCCTACCGAGCCCTGGTTGTTGCCAGTCACTATTTGGGTAATCCTGAGCAGGTGCGGTGGCCCCTGCATCCCAGCCGTCTCATCATCAAAGCCATGAGGAGTCACTGTGAGGCTGAAGAGAAGTGGCAAATGAGGCAGTTGAGGATCAGAAAGGAAAGTTTCAAGGATACAGATACAAGACTTCTCTTAAATTTTAAATTCCTTAAAAGAAGCTAAGTTTGGTTCCAATCTCCTTCCTCTCCAATCCTTCATAATAGACACACACACACACACACACACGCCCAAGAGGATCTCACTGTCACTAAAGATGGCCATCCACTGGTGGGGTGGACATCAGTTGTCTTCACTGAAAGCTTGGGTGAATGTGAAATCAAACTTGCCTAAGGAATGCTGCTCCCTAGTCATTACTAGTCATTACATACACACAGATTGGGTTTCTGAAGAAGCAACGGGATTATACTCATAATGCATAGGCAGGAAGTGACATGGGGCTCAGGATATATGTTTTACATCCCTATGTTTAAGGGAAATAGATGTGAAAGGGTTTTGAGAAACACACAGTTTGCTTTCAAAGTTTAAACGTGTGTGTACAAACTGTATGCTTTCCAATGCCCTTTACCATCTATTGTCCTCAAGAGTGAGAAGATGGGAAAGATATTACTGCTTGTTAGGGGTAGAATTGTGTCCTCCGAAGATACGTTGAAGTCCTAGCTCCTGGCACCCATGTATGTGACCTTATTTTGAAATAGGGTCTTTGCAGATGTGATCGAGTTAAGATGAGGTCATATTTGATTAGGGAGGACCCTAAATCGATATGACTGGGATCCTTAGAGGAGAGAAGAAGACATGTGCACAGGGGAGATGATGTGAAGAGACGCAGGGGAAGCCATGTGACATGGAGGCAGAGATTTGAATGATGCTTCTATAGATCAAGGAACGCCAGGGGTGGCCCCCATCACCAGAAGCTGGGAGAGAGGCATGGAACTAATTCTCCCTCAGAGCCCTTGGAAGGAGCTAACCCTGCTGACACCTTGACTTCCAACTTCTAGCCTCCAGAACTGAGAGAGAATACGTTTCCATCCGTTTAAGCCACCCTGATTATAATACTTTGTTATGGGGCCCTAGCAAACTCACACATCACCTTTTTTTTACAGCTAAGAGTTGTAAGGTGGCTTTAGCCACTACCAACTTCTATAGAACTTTTATGATTTCTACTCTTAAAGTTTCAAATGTTATCGTTTTTAATAGTTTACTTTACAGCATCATATATCTGGTCGATGTGATATATTTAACACTTTATTGTAATGCCCTAGTTTTCTCTTCTGAAAAATGGTAAGCCTGGACTCAGTACTCTTTTATTTTTATTTTTTTTATTTTTTTTATTTTTTTAAACTAACACATTTTTATTTTTGTAATTTAGGTGTCTCTCTTCTGATCTTTTTTTTTTTCTTGGTGGTACGTGGGCCCCTCACTTCTGTGGCCTCTCCCGTTGTGGAGCACAGGCTCCGGACAGGCAGGCCCAGCGGCCACGGCTCACGGGACCAGCCGCTCCGCGGCATGTGGGATCCTCCCAGACCGGGGCACGAACCCGTGTCCCCTGCATCCGCAGGCAGACTCTCAACAACTGCGCCACCAGGGAAGCCCTCTTTTTTTTTTAAATAAATAGATTTATTTATTTATATTTTTGGCTGCGTTGGGTCTTCGTTGCTGCATGCGGGCTTTCTCTAGTTGCAACAAGCAGTGGCTTCTCTTGTTGCAGAGCATGGGCTCTAGGTGCATGGGCTTCAGTAGATGTGGCACGCAGGTTCAGTAGTTGTGCCTCACGGGCTCTAGAGCACAGGCTCAGTAGTTGTGGCAGACAGGCTTAGTTGCTCCACGGCATGTGGGATCTTCTGGGACCAGGGCTGGAACCCGTGTCCCCTGCATTGGCAGGCAGATTCTTAACTACTGCACCACCAGGGAAGTCCCTGGACTCAGTGCTCTTGAAGATCCCTTTTAGTCCATCCTCGGATCGGAGCGTGCTGCTTGACAAAACCTCCTGAAATGAAGCTCATTAAAAATGAAGTCAGCCTGGTGCAGAGCTGGAGAGTGACCCATGTAAAACGGTGCCTCCTAGAAACTGAAGATCATCAAACACAAACGCCCTCAGTGATGCTGAGGTTGTGGGGAAGTCGCAGCTAAGGGAGAGGATCTGGCAGCGAGGAGCATCCAGCCCCTCCAGGGAGGACAGAATGCAAGATTCAGGGAGACTGAAGCAGGACACACGGAGGCAGAGAGAAGCCCTTCTTCAGATGGGCTACCTGCTCCACCCCACAAGGCCAACATGCTCGAATGTCACACCTCTTTAAAGAGCAGGGGACAGGCTGCCTTAGGGACCTTCTGAGCCAGACTTGGCCCAGCTCCACGTCGTTGTCCCTGTGAAAAGCTACCCTCAGTCCCACGGGGGCCACCTCCCATCACACAGATACAGCTTGTCGGATTTTGTTTTCTTTTGCTCCTTGTTTCTTTTTCAGAAGCTCTTCGCAGGGATGGTTTGGCAGGCAGCTGGGGGCCCTGCTGCGATGGCCAGTCTAACAAGCTTGTTGTGTTGATTAAACACCACAGGCAACACCAGCATGAACATTTCTCACTCTGATTGTCCTAAGGGTTGGGCTCACTAATGAACAGGGTCTGATTACAGCCGGGCCTCTGAGAGCCTCCTGTTGCCCCAGTCTGGGTGATGCTTCTGCTTTAAGTACATCTTGAAAAGCATGACAGTTCTCAGTGGGATCTGCTGCAATGGGGGCTGAGATTGGTTTAGCTCAGGTGTTGCTCTCAATGCTGTTGGGAGATGGGAGGTGAATCCACCCAAACCAGGTGCTGCCAACCAAAGGCACCTGCCAGTGAGTGATGGGGAAGAGTCAGCCTTCTAGATCCTGACGTTAGGCCTGGGTGTTCCAAACTGGGACCAAGCTAGGAATCTCTCAGAGTCCTGGGAAACCTTGAGGGTGTAATGGCTCCTGTAGCAAGGTCAGCTCTTCCCATTCAGAGCCTGCAGCTTAAAGCTTTGGAAGACAATAGGGTTGACCAGTAATTCCACCTGCCTCTGGTTCCTGGTCAGCGACCTGGCCAGAAAGTGACTGCAGGGATTTCATTATTTCATTCTTTGTCTCTGTCTCTCTCTAACTCACTGGGTTATAATAGGCAAATGGAATTCGATCCTTCATTTATAAGATAAAAGGAATTGAAGATGATCTCTGAAGGACGTCCGTGCTTTAAAAAAGTCTTGGCCTCCCATCAGGAAGCTTGCACAAGCCTCTTAGCTAGCCTCATCCACCAGAGGGCAGACAGCAGAAGCAAGAAGAGCTACAATCCTGCAGCCTGTGGAAAGAAAACCACATTTACAGACAAAATGATAGACAAAATGAAAAGGCAGAGGGCTATGTACCAGATGAAGGAACAAGATGAAACCCCAGAAAAATAATTCATTAAATGAAGTGGAGATAGGCAACCTTTCAGAAAAAGAATTCAGAATAATGATAGTAAAGATGATCCAGGACCTCACAAAAAGAATGGAGGCAAAGATCGAGAAGATGCAAGAAATGTTTAACAAAGACCTAGAAGAATTAAAGAACAAACATCTAGAAGAATGAAAGAACAAACAAACAGAGATAAACAATACAATAACTGAAATGAGACATACACTAGAAGGAGTCAGAAGCAGAATAACTGAAGCAGAAGAATGGATAAGTGACATGGAAGACAGAATGGTGGAATTCACAGCCACAGAACAGAATAAAGAAAAAAGAATGAAAAGAAATAAAGACAGCCTAAGAGAACTCTGGGACAACATTAAATGCACCAACATTCGCATTATAGGGGTCCCAGAAGGAGAAGAGAACGCATTATAGGGGTCCCAGAAGGAGAAGAGAAAAAAAAACAGTCTGAGAAAATATTTGAAGAGATTATAGTCAAAACTTCCCTAACAAGGGAAAGGAAACAGCCACCCAAGTCCAGGAAGCACACAGAGTCCCAGGCAGGATAAATCCAAGGAGAAACATGCTGAAACACATGGTAATCAAATGGACAAAAATCAAAGACAAAGAAAAGTTATTAAAAGCAACAAGGAAAAAACAACAAATAACATACAAGGGAATTCTCATAAGGTTAACAGCTGATTTCTCAGCACAAATTCTACAAGCCAGAGGGGAGTGGCAGGATATACTTAAAGTGATAAAAGGGAAGAACCTATAACCAAGATTACTCTAGCCGGCAAGGATCTCATTCAGACTCGACAGAGAAATCAAAAGCTTTACAGACAAGCAAAAACTAAGAGAATTCAGCAACACCAAACTAGCTCTACAGCAAATGCAAAGTGGGAAAAACAATAGAAGAAAAGGACCTACAAAAACAAACGTAAAACAATTAAGAAAATGGTAATAAGCGCATACGTATCGATAATTACCTTAAATGTGAGTGGATTAAATGCTCCAACTGAAAGAAATAGACTGGCTGAATGGATAAAAAGTCAAGACGCATATATACGCTGTCTACAAGAGACCCACTTTAGACCTAGGGACACATACAGACTGAAAGTGAAGGGATGGAAAAAGATATTCCATGCAAATGGAAATCAAAAGAAAGCTGGAGTAGCAATACTCATGTCAGATAAAATAGACTTTAAAACAAAGAATTTTACAAGAGACAAGGAAGGACACTATAGAATGATCAAGGGATCAATCCAAGAAGAAGATATAACAATTATAAATATATATGCACCCAACATAGGAGCACCAGAATACATAAGGCAAATACTAACAGCTGTAAAAGAGGAATATGACAGTAACACAATAATAATGGGGGAGTTTAACATATCACTTACACCAATGGACAATCATCCAGACAGAAAATTATAAGGAAACACAAGCTTTAAATGACACAATAGACCAGAGAGATTTCATTGATATTTATAGGACAATCCATCTGAAAACAGCAGATTACATTTTCTTCTCAAGTGCGCATGGAACATTCTCCAGAATAGATCACATCTTGGGTCACAAATCAAGCCTGCGTTTTAAGAAAATTCATATCAAACATCTTTTCTGACCACAGCATGAGATTAGAAATCAATTACAGGGAAAAAAATGTAGAAAACACAAATATATGGAGGCTAAACAATACGTTACTAAAAAACCAAGAGATCACTGAAGAAATCAAAGAGGAAATCAAAAAATACCTAGAGACAAATGACAAGGAAAACACGATGATCCAAAACCTATGGGGCTTCCCTGGTGGCGCAGTGGTTGAGAGTCCACCTGCCGTTGCAGGGGACACGGGTTCGTGCCCTGGTCCGGGAAGATCCCACATGCCACGGAGCGGCTGGGCCCGTGAACCATGGCCGCTGAGCCTGTGTGTCCGGAGCCTGTGCTCCGCAACGGGAGAGGCCACAACAGTGGCCTGTTTCTCCAAAGAAGACATACAGGTGGCCAAGAGGCACATGAAAAGCTGCTCAACATCACTAATTATTAGAGAAATGCAAATCAAAACTACAATGAAGTATCACCTCACACTTGTTAGAATGGGCATCATCAGAAAATCTACAAACAACAAATGCTGGAGAGGGTGTGGAAAAAAGTGAACACTCTTGCACTATTGGTAGGAATGTAAATTGATACAGCCACTAGGGAGAAGAGTGTGGAGGTTCCTTAAAAAACTAAAAATAGAACTACCATATGACCCAGCAATCCCACTACTGGGCATATACCTAGAGAAAACCATAATTCAAAAAGACATATGCACCCCAGTGTTCACTGCAGCACTATTTTCAATAGCCAGGTCATGCAAGCAACCTAAATGCCCATCGACAGATGAATGGATAAAGAAGATGTGGTACATATATACAATGGAATATTACTCAGCCATAAAAAGGAACAAAATTGGCTCATCTGTAGAGATGTGGATGGACCTAGAGACTGTCATACAGAGTGAAGTCAGAAAGAGAAAAACAAATATCGTATATTAACGCATATATGTGGAATCTAGAAAAATAGTACAGATGAACTGGTTCGCAAGGCAGAAATAGAGACACAGATGTAGAGAACAAATGTATGGACACCAAGGGGGAAAGCGGGGGGTGGTGGGATGAATTGGGAGATTGGGATTGACATGTATACACTAATATGTATAAAATAGATAACTAATACGAACCTCTGTATAAAAAATAATAAAATAAAATTCAAAAAAAGTCTTGTGTTTCTATATATTTTAACTATTTCCACCTACACATCTTCTTCTGTGGGCTCAGGGCTGCCCATCCCTTGGAATGTGTTTCGGCCTCAAGAAGAAGCACATGAGAATTTGAGCTGGAAACCTGCTTCCTGTTAGATTTACCATGGACATAATTAGGCAGAGACCCAAAGCGATACTCTGGTCTGCTCTCCCACGTTTCCCAGCCTCCTTCTTGACCTGGACACAGACACCTGCATTCTCCAGAACTTGCACTGGGTGTCCTGGGTTTCCAACCACTGGGATGCTTTGGCCTGTGGTAATTGCATATCCTGCACTTGTGCCAGGCTATGATGGGTAACCGCATCCGGAGAGCTTCCCAGCCTCACATGTATCAAACTCTGCACTGACTCTTCCATATACACAAGACTCTCCATGACAGCAGCAACCTCTGGGTTTTCCAAGAGGGGCTTTGCTTGTTTCGAGCACTTTCTTGGGTCTAGAATCCTGTTTGTACTCTCCTGACTCCTACTCCCAGATCAGAGGCAAATATGCTTGGCCTGGGATGGATCTCCACTGAGGTTAATTGGGTAAAGGGATAGTTTGTCAAATGGACAGATTGGGAAGTCCGGTCCATTAGCAATGGCTGGGTTGGATGAATGGGGAGTCAGTTTCAAGACAACAGGCTGAAGTGTAGAGGAGTCTAATCTAGGAGGCTCAGGGGCAGGAGGAAGGGACACTGGTGGGGCTTGCAGAAGCCAGGACTCCAGTGCCAGGAAGAACATGAGAGAGAGAGAGGCAGGGCTGAAACCTGTGTGTGAGGGGGTAAGATCTGAACCTTCTTCCAAAATGCCTTGTTCAACAAGGCTTAGTTTTAGGAGATGCGATTACAGTAGGCCAGTTAGAAGAACCTAGCTATGAGATAGCAACTGCCTTAGTAGCTGTTGTGGATTGAATTGTGCCCCACTCCCCCAAATTATATGTTGAAGATTAACCCCGTGAATCTGTGATTGTGACCTTAGTTGGAAATAGAATCTTTGGGGATGTAATCAAGGTAATATCCCACTGGATTAAAGTTGGTTAAATCCAGTATGACTGATGTCCTTGTAAGAAGAGGGAAATTTGGAAACAGGTACTCAGGGAAGAAGGCTGGGTGAAGACGGGGCAGGGATTGGAGTCACATGCTTCCTCACTAAGGAACACCAAGGAATGCCGGCAAGCCCCAGGAGCTAGGGGAGAGACATGGAACAAATTCTCCCTTATAGTCCTCAGGGGGCACCAACACACTTTGATTTCAGACTTCTAGCCTCCAGAACAGTAGAAGAGAATAATGTTTTAAGCCATCCAGTTTGTGGTAATTTGTTATGATATCCCTAGGAAACACAGTAACCAAGTTAATCTAATGTGGAACGGCTGAAGTGTTGGTCTGGTCCTTTTTATATATCCTCTGCATGAGGGTCAGATGGGTTTCAAAGATGGATAGAGGGTTGAACCAGAAGGGGTGATGTTAGGGTAGTGACTCTCAACTGATAACTGTGGCTGGGGTGTTATGAAGGTGGGTGCAATGTGTGTGTCGGTACATATCCTAATCACCAAGCCTTTATTACTAAATGTATGTGTCTGTCACAATTACCAAGATGGGATTGTTTGTGAATGGGATGGGGCACTGTGATTCACCCTTTCTGTAACCCCCTTCCCTGTCCTTTAAGGCATGAATTTGTAACTTCCCATCCTCCTACCCTAACTCCTTCACTTCTTCCCAGCATACAGGTTGGTTAGAGGAACGTAGGGGCAAAAAGATAAGGAGATCCCTGCAGAGTCCATCTGATACTCGTCTTAGTTAGGGAAGCACTAGATGATGTAACAAACAAACCCTATAACGTTAGTGTTTCACATAAAAAAAGTTCTTTTTCTCACTAATGTAATAATTCAGTAGTCCTGGACGGCAAGCGGATCCATTCCACACTGACTGAGGGCTCCAGGCTCCTTCCATCTTGCATTTTACATCCTTTGTTGTTTGTTTGTTTTTTCTGTTTTTTTTTTAACGTCTTTATTGGGGTATAATTGCTTTACAATGGTGTGTTAGTTTCTGCTTTATAACAAAGTGAATCAGTTATACATATACATATATCCCCATATCTCTTCCCTCTTGTGTCTCCCTCCCTCCCACCCTCCCTATCCCACCTCTCTAGGTGGTCACAAAGCTGATCTCCCTGTGCTATGCGGCTGCTTCCCACTAGCTATCTATTTTACATTTGGTAGTGTATATATGTTCATGCCACTCTCTCATTTCGTCCCAGCTTACCCTTCCCCCTCCCCATATCCTCAAGCCCATTCCCTAGTAGGTCTGCATCTTTATTCCCGTCTTGCCCCTAGGTTCTTCTGACCATTTTTCTTTGTTTTAGATTCCATATATATGTGTTAGCATACGGTATTTGTTTTTCTCTTTCTGACTTACTTCACTCTGTATGACAGATTCTAGGTCCATCCACCTCACTACAAGTAACTCAATTTAGTTTGTTTTTATGGCTGAGTAATATTCCATTGTATATATGTGCCACATCTTCTTTATCCATTCATCTGTTGATGGACACTTAGGTTGCTTCCATGTCCTGGCTATTGTAAATAGAGCTGCAATGAACATTGTGTTACATGACTCTTTTTGAATTATGGCTTTCTCAGGGTATATGCCCAGTAGTGGGATTGCTGGGTCGTATAGTAGTTCTATTTTCAGGTTTTTAAGGAATCTCCATGCTGTTTTCCATAGTGGCTGTATCCATTTACATTCCCACCAACAGTGCAAGAGGGTTCCCTTTTCCCACACCCTCTTCAGCATTTATTGTTTCTAGAGTTTTTGATGATGGCCATTCTGCCAGGTGTGAGATGATATCACATTGTACTTTTGACTTGCATTTCTCTAATGATTAGTGATGTTGAGCATTCTTTCATGTGTTTGTTGGCAATCTGTGTATCTTCTTTGGAGAAATGTTTACTTAGGTCTTCTGCCCATTTTTGGATTGGGTTGTTTGTTTTTTTGATATTGAGATGCATGAGCTGCTTGTAAATTTTGGAGATTAATCCTTTGTCAGTTGCTTCATTTGCAAATATTTTCTCCCATTCTGAGGGTTGTCTTTTCGTCTTGTTTATGGTTTCCTTTGCTGTGCAAAAGCTTTAAGTTTCATTAGGTCCCATTTGTTTATTTTTGTTTTTATTTCCATTTCTCTAGGAGGTGGGTGAGAAAGGATCTTGCTGTGATTTATGTCATAGAGTGTTCTGCTTGTGTTTTCCTCTAAGAGTTTGATGGTGTCTGGCCTTACATTTAGGTCTTTAATCCATTTTGCGTTTATTTTTGTGTATGGTGTTATGAAGTGTTCTAATTTCATTCTGTTCCATAGCTGTCCAGTTTTCCCAGCACTACTTATTGAAGAGGCTGTCTTTTCTCCATTGTATATTCTTGCCTCCTTTATCAAAGATAAGGTGACCATATGTGCATGGGTTTATCTCTGGGCTTTCTATCCTGTTCCATTGATCTACATTTCTGTTTTTGTGCCAGTACCATACTGTCTTGATTACTGTAGCTTTGTAGTATAGTCTGAAGTCAGGGAGCCTGATTCCTCCAGCTCCGTTTTTCGTTCCCAAGATTGCTTTGGCTATTCGGGGTCTTTTGTGTTTCCATACAAATTGTGAAATTTTTTGTCCTAGTTCTGTGAAAAATGCCAGTGGTAGTTTGATAGGGATTGCATTGAACCTGTAGATTGCTTTGGGTAGTAGAATCATTATCACAATGTTGATTCTTCCAATCCAAGAATGTGGTATATCTCTCCATCTGTTTGTGTCATCTTTGATTTCTTTCATCAGAGTCTTACAGTTTTCTGAGTACAGGTCTTTTACCTCCTTAGGTAGGTTTATTTCTAGGTATTTTATTCTATTTGTTGCAATGGTAAATGGGAATGTTTTCTTAATTTCACTTTCAGATTTTCCATCATTAGTGTATAGGAATGCAAGAGATTTATATGCATTAATTTTGTATCCTGCTACTTTACCAAATTCATTGATTAGCTCTAGTAGTTTTCTGGTATCATCTTTAGGATTCTCTATGTATAATATCATGTCATCTGCAAACAGTGACAGCTTCACTTCTTTTCCAATTTGGATTCCTTTTATTTCTTTTTCTTCTCTGATTGCTGTGGCTAAAACTTCCAAAACTATGTTGAATAATAGTGGTGAGAGTGGGCAACCTTGTCTTTTTCCTGATCTTAATGGAAATGGTTTCAGTTTTTCAACATTGAGGATGATGTTGGCTGTAGGTTTGTCATATATGGCCTTTATTATGTTGAGGAAAGTTCCCTCTATGCCTGCTTTCTGCAGGGTTTTTTATCATAAATGGGTGTTGAATTTTGTCAAAAGGTTTCTCTGCATTTATTGAGATGATCATATGGTTTTTCTCCTTCAATTTGTTGATGTGGTGTATCACATTGATTGACTTGCGTATATTGAAGAATCCTTGCATTCCTGGCATAAACCCCACCTGATCATGGTGTATGATCCTTTTAATGTGCTGTGGTATTCTGTTTGCTAGTATTTTGTTGAGGATTTTTGCATCTATGTTCATCAGTAATATTGGCCTGTAGTTTTCTTTCTTTGTCACATATTTGTCTGGTTTTGGTATCACGGTGATGATGACCTTGTAGAATGAGTTTGGGAGTGTTCCTCCCTCTGCTATATTATGGAAGAGTTTGAGAAGAACAGGTGTTAACTCTTCTCTAAATGTTTGATAGAATTCACCTGTGAAGCCATCTGGTCCTGGGGTTTTGTTTGTTTGAAGTTCTTTTTTTTTTTTTTTGCGGTACGTGGGCCTCTCACTGTT